>NW_027437196.1:28015000-28215000 GCF_033239565.1 Halichoeres trimaculatus | reverse complement strand
GGTGCGTTCAGTGTCCTGCTGAAAGATGGTTCAAATAAACATGACAACAATACACCCTCAGATCTGACAAAGTGTAAAGAAAGCACATTTCCCAGATTGAGGCTAAATCTAAATTATTCAAAACACTCTTGTGCACGTTTGTGTCACTGGTCACTACACACATTTTTTGTGTAGAGGCTAAAGCCTCCATAGTAACAGCTATTGGTTGATACACATTGGACATTAGAAACAGATTTAGGATCTGGTACTTTAAGCCTTGAACCTTAAAGTGATACTCCAGGATGGAACAAGTTGGGTCCTATCACAAGGTTTAGGGCAGAAATTACCCCTACAGCAGTGATTTTGTGCAGCAGAAGCCCAGAGCGCTCGCACCAAACACCCCTTCCCTGCTCCTCTGCCGGTTTCCTCTGCACTCAGAAGGGGCCATATTTTCCTTGACCAAAAACACAAATAAACGGACTCCCACCAAAAAATTCTGATATCGGTCTGCATTCACGCTTTATTTAGAGAATTTTCAGCGCGTTACTTTCACACAAAAACACAGATAAATAAGGCTCTAGTCCTCATCGTGTCTTAAAACGGCCCTACCTCCGCTGCAGAGCCACAGCTGGCTACGAGGCGCTCGCTGCTTAGTGAATCAGTCAGCGTGCGTGGCGTGCCAGATATAAACAAATGCAGGTAGTCTGCCAGGACGAAGAGACACAATGAGAACTAGAGCCTTATTTAGCGGTGTTTTTGTGTGAAAGTAACGCGCTGAAAATTCTCTAAATAAAGCGTGAATGCAGACCGATATCAGAATTTTTTGGTGGGAGTCCGTTTATTTGTGTGTTTGGTCAAGTAAAATATGGCCCCGTCTGAGTGCAGAGGAAACCAGCAGAGGAGCAGGGAGGGGGTGTTTGGTGCGACAGTCTGGGCTTCTGCTACACAAAAACACTGCTGTAGGGGTAATTTCTGCCCTGAACCTTGTGATAGGACCCAACTTGTTCCATCCCTGAGTATCACTTTAAGCCCTGCTTCCACCAAGCGTTCAGTTCAGTGTTTCGGTGCCGCACATATTTTGTGCCGTTTCCTTATAATAATCCCAGGACATGGCCCCAAACTACTGTCCCGTACTGTCCCACTTTTTAGTACCTTTCTGTTGGGGTGCCAGACATACTGATCCAACCCCAGAAGGTGGAGCTAGAAACACTGCAGACCGTTGATTGGTCGAAAGAATTATCACTTCCTGTATGTCAGTGGCTGCTGTATTTCTCCTAGCACCACACAGTCTTCTCTGAAACAAAGCCTGATTATTCTTTGTAACAAAGGGCCACATGCCAATCACAAAGAAGACCAATTGCTGGATGTCTTCCATCGTTGCTCTTTGTTTACTGTGTTGTGTTTTTCTTCTTCGTTAGATTTATAAGTGGGGTAGCAGCTATCAACATCCAGCTTACACACCCCCTACCAAGAAGGGCATGGTGGGTGTGTGAAACGTGAACAGGATCAGGCATTAATGATCCAACTGGTACCAAAGTGTACTGATGCATTCTAGACCAGTTGGTGGAAAAGGGGCTAAATAAACTCTCTTCACCAGAGACTTATTGAAGTGCTGTATCTTTAATCTTACAGTTTCCATCTTCTTTTCATTGTTTATTCTTTCAATTCTTACTTGGATCCTGGACTCATTTTCAGGTCTCCTGACCCTACTTAGACTGAAACACTGATGACTCAGCCTTTTTTATTGACATATTGGGACTTGAAAGATGGAAAAGAAGACTCTGGCCTATTCATTTGGATTTGGGATTTGGGAAATCTGTATTGTCCCTGGGGAGCAATTTGGTTTGCAACAGAGGTCCATACAGTCAATACATTAAAAAAAAAACCCATCACAATAACATAAATGCATACCTATAAGACATAACTACCATGGATATCACCATGATGGGAGTGAGTTAAGATAAGGGACAAAAGACCAACACTCCAGGTTAAAAGTGTGTGGGCAACAATACCTACAGCGTTTTTAAAACCCAACAGCTGATGGAGCCAACGACCTCAGGAATCTTTTAGATTACGACCACCTTACATAAGTGAACCCCTGTTGGCAGAAGTCTACACTCAGCCTGTAGGGGGTGCTCGGAGTCTTCCAAGGTGGCCTTTGCCTTTCCAGTGGCTCTTACATGAAAAACATGGCCAAAGTCATTCAAGTCAACACCAACTGTCTTTAGGCTGAACAATATTTCCCAGCCTGTTTCTGTTCACGATGCTGAGGTAACCTACCAGCAGATCATCACTAAAGTCAAAATGGATTTGATTAAAACTGACTAACACATTTTCAGAAGAGGTTCATCAACATTACAAAGTCTTAGAAAAATAGTCTCTGTTACCCCAGAACCGATGCTTAGCAAGCACCAAGTCTTTGCTGGGCAAGAGCTAAAATCAACTACGTCAGGGGCTGGAGGCGAGGCTACAGTGACCAACGAACAGCTGTAAAAAACAGCTAGTCTTAGAAAAAGGAAAGCTACTGGGCAAGTCATCTGTTGTTTTGTCCGTTTCCTCATTCATGATTTGAAGTGGAGACAAAATTAAAGCACTAATGCCTTCCCTCTCTATAGATCAGGTCTATACCTCATTGTTTTATTAAACAGACTAAACAGACTCATGTTATTTATCATTCTTAAAAAGGAAGCTGCTGAGTGAGTTGTCTGTTGTTTTGTTGGTGTTGACTCATTCATAACGGAAGAGGAATTGGAACAGCAATTCAACAACTCTCCTATAGATCAGGTCTATACCTCATTATTTTATCAAACAGACTAAACAGTCAGATGTTATTTATCTTATTTACATGACAAGGGTCACTTTTGCCTTTTGTCCGTGCATTCTCATTTCTCCCCTGCTCTGTATTGCACTCTGCAGAGATCTGCTCTGTTCTTACACACACACACACACACACACGCACACACACACACACACACACACACACACACACACACACACACACACACACACACACACACACACACACACACAAACACACACACACACACACACACACACACACACACACACACACACACACACACACACACACACACACATAAAGAGAGACAAACACGCTCTAGGTAGCAGACAGTTGGGAAGAAGTAATGTAAAACAAATAAAAGCAGATGAGGAAGGACAGGAAGTCATACACTAAAACAACATTTGAACATTTAAAACAAAGATTTTAAGAGTAAAACTCCCAGTGATAACACCTTATTGTTTTTAAGTGAGTCAACTTACTGTCACAATAAGAAACACAAAAAAACTGTTATCAAAGAAAATAAACTGATAATGACAATTTTATAATCAGAAGCTCATCGTTGGGACAGGAAGTGCTGAAAATCTTGGCTCACATGGCTTCTGCTGTTCTGTGGTCCAGCTCCATGACACACACAGCTGATGGATGCTGCTGAACAAAGGAGGACAGAGCCAAACCACAACACAGTGGAGATGGATCGGACACAGATCTGGTGGAAGTCCTACGTCACACGCTGCTCGATCTCATGTTTCTTATACTTTCACACCAATGCAGTATCAGTGTCCCAGTGTGAGATTTCACATTGTGTTATGACACCATGGAAGTGCAAGAGGTAAGATAAAACACAGTGAGAACTTCACACACACACAATCACAATCACACACACAATCACACACACACTCAGACGTAGACATGCACACTTTGTTGTTTCACCCTGCCAACACTTTGCCACCCTCACCCCAATCCACCTCTCAGGGAGGATAAAAGGCAGACTGAATTTGCAGATGAGACATAACAGGGGTGTGAATATCCAGCAGTGAAATGTCAGTATGTAAGCACCTTTGGGTGTTTTATTGGCGTCTTGATTGTGAGTTCTAGAGAATCTACATAACCTTGAGGTTTAGTGACTTGACTACTATATTAAAGTTGCAAGAGTATTTTAAGCTTGTGTGATAAAGAGGAATTGAGACAGACAACTGACCCAAGGCCAAGTCCCACCCTCAAACACAATGAGCCAATCACAGCATTTATAGCCAGTCATAAACACTCAGACATTCTCTGCTCTGACATTCATTGCAATGTACTGTAGAAAGTTAGTTTTTGTTACGTTTTATAGAGTTTTTCTGAGATTTTAAATTAAAGATGGTGAAATAATGTTCATGGGGAACATGTAACTCTGACACAGGATATCCTGAGAGGCTGGGTGTCAGGGTGTATTTCTAACCCTTTCCTAGGACACATCTCAATCCATGTCTCAAAGAAATATAAAGTTATCTTTAACACTAGAACTACCACTACAGTCTGACGTATGCTTTGGGATTTTCTCTAACCTTAGCCAAAGTTAGCCTAACATTAGCTCCTAGCTGTGTTGTTCATCATGTCTCTTTGTTTGTTGGGAGTTCATTGGCCTGTTTTGTTTTAGTTTTTGTTCTTTGGTGATCGTACAAAGGGCTCTAGTAAAGCTAACGTTAGCTTCTGGAGCTTAGCTTCATTAGCTTATCAGTAATAGCTGAGATAACAAAGGTTGTCAAACTTGGTGCTGACTGATTCACTCTAAATACTCTAGCTTTAAACTAACAGAGACACACTCTTGGTAAAGACGGTAAAAAGGAGGTTATATTTTTTGTCCGAACCAATGCTGATCTTCTATCTTGTTTTCTGAGATGCTGATGCTAGATTAGTGATTCTCAAACTTTTTGTAGTGATGTACCCCCTGTCAAGTTTTTTTTTTCCTGCTAAGTAGGCTACCCTCTTGACCGGATATTCACAAATCATCATGAGGCACGTAACCATATCAACTATAAAACAAAAATAACCAAAAACATGTTAACAAGATAAGATTTGTGCTCACTAAAACAATTGTGACTTCAAGCACCTTCTTTTGGTATCAAAATAAAGGGACGTTCTCAAACCAAAACTTTAAACATGATAGATAAACAGCTTCACAAATAGACATAAACTTAATTTTGAATAAAAGATTTGCAAAAAAAGAAAAAAAAAAGAAAGAAAGAAAAAAAAGAAAGAGAATCCTGCTGAAGATGTGCTTCATGCTACTGTTGATTATTTCTCCCCACAGAAAAATCACAATGCCTTGGATGGGTTGCAACTTCTGAACAAGGATCCCATTAACAAGATTTTTCAAAAAACTAACTAAATTTTGTTGATTCTGGTTTGCCTACTTTTGTCCCTCCATGTTTTCAGCAGGTTTGCTCTACACTTCAAACATGACGCTGTTGTTCTGTTCTGAGGAGACTCTTGGTTTTTGGAGATATAATAGAACTGGACAACCTACTGGATATATAATTCAGTTTTTGAATTTTAACTTATATTTGATTCAAAAGTTGATGAAATAAACAGTGGTAAAGAGATTTTGCTTGGTTGCTAGTCTTTAAATACACATTTCTTAATCTTGCGTACCCCCAGGGGTACGTCTACCCCCAATTGAGAAACACTGTTCTTGATGATAAGTGATTTTTCTGTCTCCAAAAATCACCAATGACTTCCTGTGAAATGTCTCCTACTGTGATGCCTGCCATAGCACCTGTCATTGAATGTTCATTGTTCTGTCAGGGTGAGTGGAGGGGGGCGTGGCTTAGCCAGAGGTCAATTTTTGTTTTCCCCCCCTGGCCTCTCTTAGGCCAACACATCTGCACCATTACAGGTGAAAATGTGTTTAAGCTAAAATTATCATTATGACTTTGTTTACACTCCTGATCCATCCAAGTGACTTGCTCTGATTTAGATCCAAAATGAATCTGAGCTCATATTCAAATTCAGGATGATAATATTTTGTCAGTTATTTTGTCCATCAACATTCTCGTCTAAATGTGTCCATGTGACACGCTTGGCTGGAACCCGTGTCTCTGCACTAAAGCTCCCGACAGACAAGTGTTCAGGCTTTCAGTGTTACTGGATTTGCCAAAAATCTTCTTCATTACATACAGAGAGGGGAAGCCTCAAAACTTGCTCCAAAACAAGACCTAGTACTTGGAGAACACTGTTTAAAAGGGAGAAGAAAAGAGAAAGTGGTTTTGATGGCAGATGTCCCAGAGTTGGCTCCTGACCAAATGCAAATAAAATGATCTTTGCTCTGAAAGCTCCGTTCCTCACATACCAGCCAAATCTGTTTCTAACTTTTCTGATAACTCACTAACACACAAACAAACAAACAGTCAGGCAGACGGGAGAACACGAAACACAAAGTCCTTCCAGTTCATGGTGAAATGAATAAAAACATATTCTGCATAAATTCATGGGGAGATCAGTCCAACGGATTCTCTTCTGAGCTTGCAAAGAGCAGTATTATCCCTATATGTCTTGAGCTTCTTTATTACAGTTACAGTAAAGGAGACTGGCTGTGCCTCGTCCTGACCCTGCCTGGCATTAGAAAGCTCTCTGTTAGAGTGGGTGGAGAGCAGTCTGCATACATGTATATTTGATAGATCACAGGCATTGGCTAAATAGGAAACAGAAGGCTCCATTTGGGGTTCACCCAAAGGTCTGCCGCATCCCGACTGCCACAGCCAAGCATTTATTTTAAAATGGCTGCTGGTTATTTGTGCATTACAGGCCTACTTTGAGCGATACCACTCTCAGTTTTTATGTGGAAGAGGCGGGAGGCGGCAGACCATCCGTCATCGGCTCCTAAAAGTCACCCAGTGAGAAATGACAGAGTGCTACCAGAACATTGTTCAGACCCCCAAAAAGGCCAACTGCTCTATAAAAAAAAAACAGTAGGGCTGGTAACCCGTCTGTCTTTCCTGCCTCCCTTTCTGTGACAGGAATTAGATGGTAAGATAAACAGCGTGCAGAGGAGAGCTGACATTTCAGAAAACGGAGAAAATTGTAAAAAGAAGGGCACGGAGCCCCCCTGTAAAAGGCCACTCAGTTAAACTAAGCATTTGTTTATTCGCTCTATGGAACCCGATTTGTATTCACTTCAGAGGCTACAGTGTAAGTGAATGGGGGTCAGTGTGAGCAGAGTAGACCGAGTACTGTTTAAAGCTCTGGCGAGGGATTAATAATATCTTAGCAGCACAAACAGAACAAAGAATCTCTCCTGACTCCTTCTAAAGCTGCTGCAAACTCAGCTATCAGGAAAAACACGCTGAAGAGTACAAGAACAAGGATGATTCAGCCTAGCAGAGTTACAACAAGTGTCTACTGAGGACATGATCACGTAAACCACCTCACAGTGCTCTAAACCAGATGACCGTGATTAGAATAGAAACACCAGACTCAGACTGCATTATCATGGGGGTATCCCACGAAGCTGTCTCAACTCAAAGCCTGGCTTATTTGGGTCAGCCTCGCTAGCTTTAGTGAGCGTTCGGTTCCACAAACTAGGCTTAGAGCTAGTGTGGCTTAGTAACCATAGTGAATTAGCCAGTGCAACAAGCCTGGCACCGGGCAGGCTTACGGTCAGGCTTATCTTAGCAGCGTCTCAGAGAAGGTCTGACAGGCTTCTAAGGACGCCTTGTGAACTGCATGTGTCACATTAAATTAATCTATAACTGTAATGAATGATGTTCTTGTTCGTAAACATAAATTGACACCTTTAAGGCAAGGTAACTGACAACCAGGGCCGGCCCTTGGCATAGGCGACCTAGGCGGCCGCCTAGGGCACCATCTGCTGGTGGGGGCACGAATAAGCATCGGTTCGGTGTTCATTTGCTGGCGTGAAATAAAAGACGAGGAGGGATGTCTGACCAATGCCGACTTGGCCCTTTTATTGCTGGACTTGTGAGTTCTTGTTGATTGTTTACCATCCGTTTCCAGTATTCTTGAGAAGAAAGTTTTGTTTAGACCTATTTCAAGTGTGTGATATCGCCAGATTGTGGTCTTCTTTACTTTTAATCACTTCATCGCTTCAACAGGACGAGGGCAGGGGCGACTTCTCGGTAATAAAACCAGTTGGACTTAGCGATTTTAAACATCGTCATTTAGTCAAAATTAAATAAATGACCTCGTCGCTATCCATCCTGCAAACAGCAGCTGAAGACAGAAGAATACTTTTGAGTGAAGTCCTGGCTTCTGTGATTCGCAGTATGCACGCACTAGCGCTCATGGGTAGTTGACTTCTCTTTCCAGTTTCTGGTGTTATTTATTTATTATTTATTTATTTTTATTATGATTCTAAATATTCCAATGATGTGCATTTTTTGCTAATTGCAATGTTTTGAAAAGTTTTAACTGCTGTATTGTTTTTATTTTCACAAAAGTTCTGTTTGTAAAGTTTTAGTGTGCATTGAAGTAATAAAGAATGTATATATGTTTATCTTCACAATTTATTATGTATTTATTTTATTGTATGTATGTTTACGTGTTTGCCACGGAGGGTGGAGGGTGGGGGTTGGTGCAGTTTTGTCTTTCGCCTAGGGCGCCTGCTGAGCTAGGGCCGGCCCTGCTGACCCCTCCTGCTTAAAACCCAAAAAGTCAGAAGGCTCATGAGGCCCGCTGTAATGGTCTGTGTTCATCCTGAAAATCAAGATCAAGCGAGATTTTGCCCTTCAGCTCCACAAGAGGTTTCCGTCTTCCCTGAGCTCACCTTAGGACACCTGCGTGATCCTTTGACAGGTGTACCGCCCCAGTCGTACTAGAATGAAATAACCGTGAATCAAGACATGTCACATACTAGACTGTCTGTACCAAGAGCAAGAAAGTCTGTGGCTGACTGGTTAGAGTGCAGGACTCAGACTCGCAGTAATCCATGTTTTACTTTGGGCGTGAGTTCGATCCCACCAGTGGTAACTATTTGAAATTATCTGATTTTCTTTCTTCTGTCACCCTCAAAGTACAGTCAACATATAACAGAATAAAGGCACAAATTGTCTGATGATATAAAAGGTGACAACAGCCACAATTTTCCATAGAAATACCCTCCTTTACCAGAGGTCCGTTCTGATCATGATGATAATGTAAAGGTGATTCCACATGGTGGAAAAAGGTCTCTTTTTGCTGAGGGATACATCTCCGCTCTTGGTTTTGACATTTCAACACTCAACACGTCAGGGCTTTTTATCTTCCGCGGACGCGCGCTTAGCTGCATCTTGGATCAGGCTGGCTTGAATTTTATGTTTTGTTTTGTTAAGTTTTGTCAAGCACTTTGCATTGCCACCATTGTGCATGGAAAGTGCTTCATAAATAAATTCTGATTGACTGATTGATTAAGAGCAGGACAACCAGGAAGCTGGAGTTGTGGCACCAACTCCCCTCCCTCGGGATAATCCTCTCCTCATTTCTGTTTGGCCGTTAAACCCCCAACTGTGACATTCTTGGTAGGTCGTGAAAAAGTCATGAAAGCCACATGCTGATAACTGTGTTAGCTACATAATGTGACACCATAGCAGCATGACACAGTGTACCCTACTAATAAATTTAATGAAGAAGAAAAATGTGACATTTGGTTTTGATAGCAGTTTCATGATATTTGGTGACACCGTTTTCCAAACAAAAGGAAGGTTCTCTTCAGGAAGTGGACTGGAGAGGTAAAGATGGCAGGGTAACGTGTTGGTCTTCATTACCACTGTTACACAGGAAGTGACGATTCTTACCACCAACGGACTGCAGTGTTTCTAGCTCCCCCTTCTGGGGTCAGATCAGTATGTCTGGCACTCCAAATAAGGGTACCAAAAAGAGGTACGGAACAGGTCGGTTAATTGGGGATCTCTCCTAGTTATGTCACTAAATGCTTGCCGCACCGAGATGTACTGAACTGAGCGGCTTGGAGGAAACAGGGCTTTATTGTGCTGCTCTGTCCAAATTGATGAACCATTGCTCCACCAGCTTGCATTTCTGATCCTGCTGGAATGGAGTAGAGCTGTTGTGAGTTAACAAACCTATAAGATCTGATGCTGTGGTGGAATGGAGACAACTCTGGTGTGATCTGGCTTTAATACTAGGGAGATTTGTTTTTATAATGACAGGAAGGAAAGTAATGTTGTTGTTAGGGTTTGGGTCCAAGAGGACATGGCTCACAGTTAGCCGCTCTCAAAATCTGTATGTTTCAAAAGATTTCAGTTAAGATAGATCACTTATATACTGACAGGGTGTTTAAAATGCTGTAAATTTGAATCTTAAAAACACTGATTTCTGTGTTAATGTACTAAAAAACTTGGGTAAGGGCTTGGGAACTAAATGAATCCAAGCAAGGTTATTCTTATATATATTTTTTAATAAATGTCTTTTATGCACTTCTTTTTGGATGTCTAGTTTGCTTTCTGTCTTTTTTGAGGTCTTTTATGTGTAAACTGGAATTCTCTACCATCTTTACGATGGAAATACACAAGCTGCGTCTCCAGTCCAGCTCCGCACAATCTGTCACAGCACCAGATCAGATAGGTTTCATTCAGGTTAATGTGTCAACTTACACTGGATCCATTCTGTTGCGGTGCAGCTGCGTGGCTGGTCCAGAAGGCCGCAGCTAAAATGCAGCCATCCTATCGTAGCCAGTTGCCAGAGCTGTGGTCAATTTGCTGTAGAGCAGATCAGCAGGACAGGGAGTAGTGCACGAAAAACTACTTGATGACAGCCAGCAACTTTCAAAATAAAATCAGTTGGTATTTATCTTGACTACGACGATAAATGGCCATAACGGCGGAGCCAGACCAGAAGTCAACAGGTTTGAGGTTTTACAGCCCAACATGAATGAAGAGAAGCGTGGGGACTCCTTGGTCTGTGACTTCAGCTGTTGGTCAGTCACACTGCTTGACGGGCTGAACATTAAGCTGGTGTGAGTCTGCGAAAGCAGTTAACGTGCAAACCTGTCCGAAAATGCTGATCTGAGAATTGTCCTGAGTCTTCCACGATGCTAACTGGCCTACAGTCGATTAAGCAAGTGCTGTAGTTTGCCTCTTGATTTTAGATCCAACACTCCACTTTAGTTCTCTGCTGGTTTGTGATTTCAAAGTCGTTGCTGAAAATTTCTTTCTTCCACTTAATCGACCTCTTCACTCTCATTTATGTCAGCACATTCCGTGGCTGTAGACATTTACCCAAGGGGCTTGTACTATCAGGGGGTTTCCCAGCAGCCAACACAGAGATGGTGTCTGGACATGACAGTGTATGAAAGAAGTCAACTAACGGGCTTTAGTACAGCCGAGTAAGAACCAGTCAGGTTAGACAGGGACAACAGCCAATCAGGCGCCGCCGTTCGCCAGCTGATTAGGTGTTCCCGCCTCATTAATCACAAACAACAGCGTTGGTGCCCGGTAATTAATTAATCTATTCTAATCAAATCAAGACAAGATGGTCCTATTGTTGTAGAGGAGAGTGTCTGCTGGTGATGGGGGAAATTACAGGGCTTTAGTGTGAAACCTGTCTTGGAAAGCTCTAATTGAGTTATCAGCCACATCTTACTGAGCCAGATGGGTTGAAAGAAGGAGGAGACATTAAACGGAGCATGCTGACTCGCTTCTTCATTAAGAAACAGATCAAGTTGGGCCTGAAGGCAGCTTTGCTTACAGTAGACCACTAATGTGCACTTGGTAGAATAACCGTCTTTGATTGTGCAGTTACGGTGATGAGAGTTCTTCATCTTCTCTGAAGCAGGAAGTTATGAGAAATAAACCTGACGCTTTTATTGGATATAATTTCAGGAGCAAGGGCAGCTGGTCAAAAGGGGGCAGTATACTCCCCACAGAGAGAACGAGAGCCTTAATGAACAATAATCTTTAAGAATGAGTTTGGAATGTACAATTCCTCAAAAGGTAAGGGCAAATAAATTAATTCCATGAGTAATTGATAAAATGTAGACTGTAAAGTTTTATATACTCATAGTTAACAAACTGATTGGTGTAACCTTATGAGCCCACAGTCAACAGTTATTCTGCAGTGGTCTGTTCAAACTTAGAGTCTATCAATAAAATGAAGAGTGAGGTTACGTTAGCTCTGATTGGTAGATGACTGACAGGATATAACCAGGATTCACTTCCGTTACACATTACAGACATGCCTCAGAGCACCTGGCTGACAGTAGGGCTATGTATGGACAGCTCAAAGGGGCAACTTCTGGTTAGTAAAAATGAAGCCTATGCAGAAATGCTAAAAGTTGCTCTTCATGGAGAATCTGCTTGAGGCTGGCTGCAGAAAGACTGGAAGTCACGTACACACCCAGCCATAAAAACAGACTTCTACAGCATTACAAAACGCTGAATTCACTATCGGCACACACTGTATGAGGAGTGATTTTTTTTTTTTTTTTTCCAACTCTGTGGTTTAGACGATATCAGGATTTTTTGATAGTCAATCAAAGACATAGCTCAGGTCACATGACCTTGTGGCTTCATCCACAGATTGGCCTCATTTCACTGTTTCAAGAACAGATGGTGAGGTCGTGGAGGCTACGTCCATGTTTTGTACAGTCTATGGGATGGCTACTAAACTACTGTCCAAACTGACAGTTTGCTTGTTGACTGAAGACTGTATATAGAGTGGACAGCGTGGCTCCGCTATTAACCATTGTACGGTTTTGAAGCCAAAATTCCTCCCTCACAGGCATAGCCATTGGTAGCAGTTGTGCAGCCAGAGTCTGCGCAGTAGAGACGATGAGGGATCCTGGGAGAATCTGAGGGGAGCCTGGTGACAAAAATATATATTAAATTTTTCTTTCAAGAGTCTAATCACTTCTTGACTCAATCTCCTGACGTATTTTACAATCCCTGGAAAAAATACACAAGAACGACAGCTGTCAATCATAGTTAACCGTGACGTAAAGCCACGTTTTTAACCTGGGAGATGGAGTTTTTGACCTATACTGCAGCCAGCCACCAGGGGGAGCAGTTTATGTGGTGACCTCACTTTGAGCCTTGCAAGATGACGTCCATATATTTTTACAGTCTATGTTGTTGACATGTTAGCCTACAGATACATCAGAGCCCTGGGCTGCTATTAGTGCAGCTGCTACTGATGTACGGTACAAACTTTGCTTGCTTGTTGTCATGCTTCAAACAGCAGTGCTACGTAACTGCATCGATAATTACCTTACTTCTTCTCGATATATCTGATTAAAAGTTAAATTGAACGAAGAAAATTTGTTCCAAAACAAACACACGCCTGGTTAGGAGTCAAATCTTTAAAGTGTGTGTGAGAAGAAGGTGGTAAAGACAGTCCAGCTAAAACAGATCCTCCTCATAGCATCAACAAAAAAAAAAAAATTCTGTTACATATCTTATTGGTCATGACACCCAAAAATTTTATCTATATTATTTTTTAAAATTTATTTATTTATTTATTTTCTTTATTTTAGGAAAATGTCTGTATCTTTTCACATATTTGTGTGTGTGCAGAACCAAATGCTTCAATGGAATTGGTGTTCTTTTTGGTGTGTGCAGTTAATTTCTTATCTAATAGAAAATAGAATATAAAAGAAAAATAAACACATTGGATTTGGTGTGCAGGCTGTCTCTGTGTGATACCTTTATGGATTCTGGATCCAAAAAGTGCATTTTTCAGGTTGGATTAAGAACTTTGTTACAAATAATGGAATGAAATTAAGTGTTATGGTCACAGAAATGAAAAGCTTACAGAGCATTTAAAAAAAGAAACTGAAATGTTCTTAAAACACTCATTGATCAGTATGTCACAACACTGTTATGTGTTGACTTGAAAATAAATTATAAAAACTTATTCAATGATGTATTGCACTGATAAACTTAAGGATTTTTGCATTTGATTAATGGCACACAAAGAGCACAGTTTATATGAAGGTAAAAAGTCTGATAATGTGCTGACTAAGCTCACAGTCCGATTTCTTAAGCCTGATGTTAACACACTTGCAGTCAACATCCATAATGACATGTATGATAAGATTGTCCATGTGTGCTATTTTTATATCTATAATAAATTACCACTTTACAGAGTTTTGACCAATCAGAATCAACTACAGCCAGGTGAAAAAAAAAGGAATACAGAAACCTTCAGACTGACTCCTTGCACTGTACTGTGGTTCTGTGATACCAACCTGCTCTCTGTAAAGTATCCCTTACCTATTGAACACATGTCCAATGTTAGGATTTAATCCCAGCGTACTTCGTGTCCGAGGTTCATCCTGTGAGAATGACTTGGCAGCTCTCAAGTTACTCTAAGTGTGTGGAGCCCGCCTGGAGTCCCATATAGGAGAACATCACTGCTGACAAACTGCAGATGGGCCTCATCGGGCACTGAGTGGGAGTGGGTGTCATATAGTGTTATTTTATGGAAACAAAAAAAATCTGTTCTCTTGGATTCTAGCTTTCATATTCTCTGGTGGGGATGATACATTTCCCTCCTTTCCAACACAAACTTTATCTTCCTCTTCAAATTACACATAAACAGTGCTCTGTGAAGAGCAGTGGAAATTTCTCTCAATATGCAAAACTGTGTTCACGGGCCCCTTTATGTCTGTCCTGTGATGTATTTTTGAGATATGCAAATATGACATTTCTCTTCTGTGATTGCTCTTCAGTCCCTCCCTCCCTCTACGTTCCTCTTTCTCTTCCTCTCTCAGCCACCCAGAGGTGAAACATCACCTGTTCATCCGTTCCAAACATTACAGTAGATTGCAGCATCTGTTTGGTACAACTAGAAAGAAATGTACTGTCACTGTCCCTTTATGAAAAAGAGCTTTGGCTTCTGGTGTCCATTTTCAGAGAAAGGAATAGAGCCACTCTTCACCAAAGTACCAGGATGTTTAGTAGTACAGTACTAAAAACCAGACAGTTGTACGAGTCCCTCCAATCCGAGTCCCTAGCGAGTACCAAGTCAACTTTTTTTTGTCCATTTGGATAACTGTGCTTTTAACTTCTGTTGTGGATGCACTTCCGTTGTGTTGTGGCTTTTGCATTTGCGTTGTGGCTTCTACATTTCTGTTGTGGCTTCTGCATTTCTGTTGTGGCTTCTGCATGTGCGTTGTGGCTTTTGCAAATTGGCTGACACCTGCCGGCCACTGTAATAATAAGACCCCAGAGTTTCATCCGTCTGACATGTTTTAATGACATCTGAGTGATTCTGATGAGGACACTAAAGGCTAGAGTGAGCATTGAGTGCCTAGCAATGCACTCAATCCTACAATAGAACACAATGTTCAACTCACACAGACAAACCAAATCTGACTTTCCAACAACCCACCCCAAGAAGCACACCAACTGTTAAGGATTTCCCAAATGCAAATACACATATATCAATGACGAGACGACAGAATCAACTTGGCAGCCTTTGCGGGTTTTATTGAAGTCACACAGCTCGAAACACAGCAATCATGGTAGATGGACGGACAGACTCCCCTCAGCTTCAAACATGTATCTTTATGGAAGGTTTCAGTGACGTCATCATGTGTCTGTTTTTGCCAACTCGTCACTATGGGGATAGTTTGGCTCCAGCCAAACTACCACTGGTCACGGCATGAGATTTCCTGTACTCTCCTATCAGGTTGGAACATTTTGGCAAAGGTTTCGAGTATTGTTTTTCGCTGCTGAGAAACTCACCTCTGACCTCTCTCACAAGCACCTTTTCCGAGAGCAAGCCTGCTGCAGGTCTGGCTGAAATTACCTCAACTAGAATCTCACAAATATCATATGAAAAGAATAGCTGTATGTCTAGCCTTTAAATTCGCCCTAACACAACTTGCGCGCATCCCGAAGCAGGCCCAAAACTCAAAAATTGGGCACAACTACGCGGGCAACCATGAACCAGCCACACTTGGCACCACAGACGCTGGCACAGCTCGCTATACGGTCTGCATCAAACAAGTGTCAAGCAGTTAGAGGTGACTTTCAGGACATGGTGGTCATTGGCTGTGAACACACCCTCTTCCTCTTAACAGATCAAGTCAGGAACCACCCAGATTATCCGAGAGCTTCAATCATTGCTATTGAAGTTCTCCTATTCTTACCCACAGATGGAAACAGCTATGAAGTGACGGCGGCACTGCTGGCAGCACTCTTGACGACAGAATATGAGGACACCGGGGGTCGGACAGTTATAACTACTGTGTGTACTATCCTCAAATTTACAGTCTCCACTTAATTTAACATCTATAAGAATGCAAATACACATAAAAACAATCTGTTTTTATAATTGCTAATTCATTCAGGCAGTAAGGGGTTAAAGTGTGTTAATTCACAGTTAAAGCTGTCTTAGAAGTATGCTGTAAGGTGAAGAAAGAAAACTTTATCACAATAAACAAATAAAACTGAAAGTGTCTGTAAATGTGGTGAGAAACAGACTTCAGTGAGTGACTGAAAGAAGGCATTGTTTCAAACCTTACACTGTTGGATTGAGATAAGTAAACTGACCAAAAGACTGACTGGTTCAGCTCCAGACTTAATAAAGAGAAGCGTATGGATGCCTGCTCTGGTGTGGACAGAGTGGGGAGCAGAATGAGGAAATGAACAGATATAAAGCAGACACCAGAATGAAAGATTGTAGGAAGTGGAAAAACAAGCCCAAAACAGCAGCAGCGGCGTGGCTGTGTTCCGGCTCGCCTTCCTGCGCTCGCTCTCACACTCACACACATAAATCACAGGCAGGACTGTCCCTGCATGATAGAACCAAATTATTATGGCTAAACACACAAGAATACAGAATGATTAAAGTGTCTGCAGCCTTCTTGGAGGGGATGGAGACATGATTTATTACCCTCCACACTGCAGTAGACTGAAATGTAAAAAGGACTGAACACTCAGTGCTGCCTGGTGGCTCTCTGGGTTCTTCAAAGGGAACCTGGTACAGTAGGAGGACAGCTGTACAGACAGGCGCTGACTGTTGTGAATGCTGTTGGGATTTTAATAACATTTATGTCATCCTACTCCACTTCACTCCATCTTCCAGGGTCTCTATGTCATCAAGAAGTGGATGGACTGTCGAAGAAAGAAAGAAGTGTTATTCTGGGAGGAGCTTTGTCTGAGGCAGGAAGACAAGTCAGGGGGCAGTCAGTCAATGGAAAGTCCAAAGACAGAGTAAGTAAGAGAGACCAAAGACCGAAGAGACAGGGGACCAACATGGAAAGGTCTGGAAGCTTGGTATTTCCCAAAAAGACAAAAAGGAACAAAGACAGTGGAAGTCAAAAAGTAAATACTCAGGGAAGGTGAGAATAATCACGCACAGGTGAAACTAATCAGACACAGGCACAGCTAATCAGGCACAGGTGAAGACAATCAGAGCAGGAAAACCGCTCTGAGGAGAGGCTGATGGTGTTGAGGGATCGTGTTTACCATGCTAACAGAAAGACAGGGGGTTATAGTATCTGTGGCATCAGAAGTCAAGTTTTTCTCAAGCTTTGACTGTTTCTGAAACTGCCTGACAGTACCTGTGGTTTGGCCAAAAAGTAGCATGTTGTATTCTCTATGTAAGTTAAAGCGAAATCTAAAGTGGGACAAAAATGTCCAGATGTTGCACTGATCTGAAGAAAATAAATTAATAATAAATTGATTTATCACATAGAGCGTCCCCTTCGCTTAGTGGTCCCATAATGCACTGCGCACATTTCCCTCTGTCTTTTTTCTGTTTATTGCAGGTAGCTTATACTTTTTCGGTGCATTACTGCCACCTATGGTTTTGACCTACTATTAAAACTACAACACCCACAACCCTTTAAGTTAAAGATGCAGTGTGTCGAAGTTGTCAGCATTTGGCTGAACAGAAACAGTGGAAATGAGATAAAATGTTTGCACATGTAAGTGAGTTTTTTAAAATAAGGGAACAACAATTCTAATAAAACTTTCATTTTCTTTTAATTACCCAGAAAAAACTTTTTGTATCTGCATCACTGCAGATCCTGCTCATGGAGGCAGACATAGCAAACAACCATGTTTGTCTGCGGCACATTTTGGGGGACAGAAAGAGTGGAAAATGGTTCCCAATACAAGCCTGACCGCTGGTTCTGGAGCAAACTGTAAGTCAGGCAGACTTGTTTTTCCTGTAGAAGAAGAAGAAGAAGAAGACGACGACAGTGGTTGTTGTTATTGAAGAAGAAGAAGAAGAAGAAGAAGAAAATGTGGTTTTCATCCTGGCCGTGGAACACTGGACCCTTGCAAGCGTGCTACAGGGGGCATGGGAGTTCGCCCAACCAGTCTGCATGTGCTTTGTGGACTTGGAGAAGGTTTCTGACTGTGTCCCCCGAGGTATCTTGTGGGCTGTGCTTCGCAAATATGGAGTCAATGGCCCTCTGTTACGGCCCATTCTGTCTCTATATTTCTGGAGTGAGAGCTTGGTCCGCATTGCCAGCAGTAAGTCAAACTTGTTCCCAGTCAGGGTTGGGCTCTGCCAGGGTTGCCCTCTCGGCCCAAACAAGTGGTGGAGGGTCTCAGGATATCATCTCTTTGTAGATAATGTGGCCCTGTTGGCCTTATCATCATTTCTTGGTCATCACTGTGACGGTTTGCAGCCTAGTGTGAAGCAGCCGGGATGAAGATCAGCACCTCTAAGTCTGAGGCCATGGTTCTCAGTCGGAAAAGGGTTGACCCCCTGGTACAGGTTGGGAGAGAGTCTTTGCCCCAAGTGGAGGAGTTCAAGTATCTCGGGTCTTGTTCGCAAGTGAGGGGAAAATGGAGCGAGAGATTGACAGACGGATCAGGCCGGCGTCAGCAGTGATGTGGACGCTATACTGGTCTGTTGTGGTGAAGAAAGAGCTGAGCCAGAAGGCAAGGCTCTCAATTTACTGGTCAATCTACGTTCCAACCCTTACCTATGGTCACAAGCTGTGAGTAGTGACCGAAAGAACAAGATACAAGTGGCTGAAACACGCTCTCCCAGAAGGGTGTCTGGGCTCTGCCTTAGGGATAGAGTTTGTAGCTCGGACATCCGGGAGAGGCACAGAGTAGAGCCACTGCTCTACCCTGAGGAGACCCTGAGGTAGACCCAGGACACAGTGGAGAGATTATATCTCTTGACTGGCCTGGGAACGCCTTGGTATCCCCCCAGAGGAACAGGTGGAAGTGGCAGGGGACGGGAGCCATTGGTCTTCGCTAATGGCACTGCTGCCCCTGCGACCCCAGACCTGGAGAAGCGGTGGAAAATGAAACAAAACAAAATGAAATGAAATGAAGAAGAAGAAGAAGAAGAAGAAGACAGTGGTTGTTGTTATTGAGGAAGAAGAAGAGAGTATGTATTTTTGTCATTTTGCACAAAATAATTGGTTTTGAGAGTATTTTATGATGGAGAATCACATGCTTTCAACTATCCTAAAATGCTAACATTGAATCTACATAATACATTTAATCAAAGTCAGTGTTTCATTTATTTGAGTGGATCTGTGTGCAAAGACACAAAAGGCATGTCTCATCTCTACCTCTGTACCTCATACTTGGATAACCCCAGTAGATAAACCCTGAACTCTGGTAGGGTAGAAAAAAAACAAAAAGAAAAAAAAATTGTTTGTCAGAATTCTTCAGAGAATTATTGCAGAAATTGTCCAGAGATCTCACAACTCAAAGAATCTTGGATTTTTTTAAGTTTTGAGGTCAACTAAAAAAAAATAGCCCTTTAACCAACTAATTACTTTTTGTTGAGATAAATTATTATTAATTCATACTAAAATTTAAGGTTTCAATTTCTTTGTGCTAAGAATTCAGAAAAAGTAATGTGCAAAGAATTACCACATAACTTCTTTCCCTACAAAAGCTATTATGTTGGGAAACATTTTGCACTCATCTCCACCCACTGACCAGTTTCACTGAAGCAGGTTTCAATCCCTGCTCCTCTTATTGGACGTCAATTGCTGTGTTTCTATTACACCTAGAATTGCGTAAAACGTAAAATCGCAATAAAAAATGGTAATAGAAACGCCACATTTTTCGAAAAACCTGTAATAGTTCAATAAATCGTTTTTACGCTTTCAGGAAGTGGTTTTTCAGAAGTTTTGATATTAAAGTTTCTAGCAAAAGTGCAAAGGAAACACCTTTTTCGCAAAAATGTCACGTTGTCATAACAACGCACCTCCTTGTACGTGTCCACTGCCACACAAATGGACTCTGGCAGGATGGGTTAGAGAGCAGCAGGAGGGAGGGGTGGAGGTGTGTGTAAATGAGTGAGAGTATGTGAGCTGGAGATGATGATCTTCATTCAGTGTTTTGTTCCTGCCTGTTTTGAGTTAGCATGATCACGGGCGACAGTTTGAGCAGTGGATAAAAACACTAATGTTCAAGAATCGGCATCATTATGAGTGCAGCGTCCGGATGAACATTATGTTTTACTTTACTCAAGTTGTGCACAATTCTGGTCATTATGGAAACACCGGCAGGGCGAAATTGTTCTTTATCGAAACTTCAGAAATATTGCTTTTATTTTGCGAGAAAGTGTTATGGAAACGCAGCTAATGACTCTACCACTCTGCCATGGCTGCCTCACTGATATACAAATCACAAACTAATCCAATAATGATCAAGCAATAAAAGAGGAAAGCTGGAGTTAAAATACAAATATATATATATATATTTTCTCATCTGTTTCATTCATGACAACAAATGGTGACATGTGGGAAATTGAAAATGTAACTCATACCTCTGTAGATTTGTGTTGGGGTCTTTTCCAAATGCATGGTCAAAAAATGTAGTTTTAGCCTCAGACCTCTAATTTGAACTTCTGCCACCTTAACACATGAAATGAGGCCAACTTTACACAACAAACTTCATAAGTATAGTATAGTTAGTCCAGATAACTACACTAAAGTAGTTTCCAACTAAACAGAACTTTTTTTTTTGCTTACTTCACCAAATAATCATTTTCAAGCTAACAATTTTAAGTTTTTATTTTTACAGTGTTGTTACCTCCACGAGCCCAGAGAGCAATGCCAGCACTCAGTTCCCCCTCATTACTTTTAAACTGTGCTTCCTGTCTGACTGAGAAATACTAGTGTTCATGATCTTGTAGGTGCTAAGCATTTTTCTTTATCCTGCACTGAGTGTCCTGATGGCCTGCCCTTTCAAGGCTATAAATTGTGATTACTCCATGCACTGCTAATCTGCGCACAAAGCTTTTTCCACATCAATTATCAATAAGTGAAATGTCACAATAAGAGAAATGGTGTCTGGTTAACCCATCTGTGTGGCCTATTGGATAAACACTCCCTGAGCTGTAAATAATCCATGCGTCACTGCCACTTGTGAAGATTTATGAAACATTACAGCTGTATCAGCCACAAGGAGTCATAGTTCAGGAGCAGACTTGGTGCTCCTTCAAATATGAAAAGAAAAATGTTTTCTTCAATGGTGCAGCTCCTCAGAGAGCCAGATGAAGACATTCACATTACTCTGATATCTGTGTGTTATGCAGTGGCCTGGGACCAGGAGGCTGCAAGGGTACGTGTGGACCTGGGTAACAAAAGAGTACCTTAAAGGACCTTGGAGATGGGCTTTGTTTTTTTATTTTTTTTTTTTATCACATTGCAGCCTCAGCCCTGCTGCAATGAAATTATTCTCTATCAGGCGGCATGTGGACCAAGGCGCACAGAGTTCAGTCGGGAAAGACTCGAGTCAATCCATCAGCTTGCATGAACCCAGCTCTGCATAGTAATTCAATGGGTACTGTTGCAGTCTCTCCATGGCTGAATTTATGAAACATGTTCACATAAAAGTTCTGATAAGGAGAATAATTCCAGCTCAGGCTGCTGATGGGCAAAGATATGTTGGGTCTTAAAGAGGGGGTATTCTGTTGGTCCACAGTTTAGACATGGATATAACGTTGGATGTTCATAGTAAGCATGCACACATGAAACTGAATCTGTAAACTGATTAAAACGCTCTGTTCTAACAACAGCACCAGATCTTTAGCAGACTTGCTGAATTGATTTGGTGATCTCATAAGGATTTCTTTAAAGCCCATTCATGCTCAGCAAGAAATATGGATCTGGGTATAGACAGAGCCTTCTGTCTGTTCTCCATGTTTCATTTCATCTGTATTTCTGTATGTTTCCATAAAGCTTACGGATACAGGCAAACAGAGCAGTACCACTGGAAAATGTGGGGGCAGTGTTGCTGTTGATACCTGATAGGTAGCTTCAGGAAGATACAAAGAAGAAATAACAGTGGTGGAAATATTTTGAAGAAAAATTCTGTGACTTGGTGGGGAGCTTTTCCTTTTTTATGCAAGAAGAGGAACATCTCCAACACAGTTGCCATGTTTGTTTTTGAGTTGGTTGTTGTCATAAACTTTTGACTTTAGACTGCCTCAATGGATGTATTGGTTGAGTGTAACCTTTTTTTTTTTTCCTTACAGATTTTTAAGCTCCTATTTGTGGCACTTTGAGATGTATTTGAGCCGTAAAGTGGATTATTATTATTATTATTATTATTATTATTATTATTATTATTATTATTATTTTATTATTATTATTATTATTATTATTATTATTATTATTATTATTATTATTATTATTATTATTTAATGGCAACATTGTAACATTGTTTGAAAAGGACAAATACAGTTTTGTATGTAAATGCATTATAAATAGGCTTTAAATTGTCCGTTACACCTTGAGGTGGGCCTCAAACACAAAGGTATGCCCCTGAGAGGCTTTAAAAGGACACACCAATCAAAAAGAAAGGGGTTTGAGGAGTGTTTAGCCAGAGATGGTTAGACCAGATGGTCAGGTGTGTGACCATCTGGTCTGAAACTGTTATGTATTTGCATTTAATGACTGATTGATTGATTAATTGATTGGTTAATTGATCTGATTTTTAATATTGTGTCATGCATGTACAATATGCCCAGCCTTGCGAGCTTACAATACATCATTATTCAGTCGTCAAGTTCAGGGATCATTGTAGACATTTACAAAGAAGACATAATCTCACAAAAATAAATTGCACTGAGATTTTTTTAGGCTCTGGATACAAAGGAGGCTAACTTGTAAATATTATAACTAAACAATAATTTCAGTCTGCAATCATCAGTACCCCAAAACATATCAGGACTTTTAACGTACATTTCATTCATCAAAGGAGCTCTCAACTCATGGTAAAAAGCACGGTACAGAAGAAAATGTTCTTCGTCCTCCTTACCTAATTCACAAAAATCGGGCGGCTGTGGCTCAGTGGTAGAGTAGTCACCTCTGAATCGGAAGGTTGGGGTTCTATTCCAGCTCCTGCCTGCCACATGCCAAAGTTTCCTTGAGCAGAACCCCGAATTGCTCCCACTGTTGGTCAGTTGTGAATGTATTAGATAAAAAATGATGGTTTCCAATAGGAAGTCCACCATCAGTGTGCGAATGTGGTGTGTATAAACTAGCAGTGTAAAGTGCTTTGAGTGGTCTGAGAGACTAGAAAAGTGCTATATAAGTACTGGTCCATTCCATTCCATTCCACAAAGTCTGTGTTCCTCCTGGATGTTTTTGAATCTGAAAACTTGAAGAGCAAGTGAGAGGATTCCTGTTTTCAACTGAGCTCCTAAAGATCCCTGACTTCTTGTTAAATTAGCTCTTTCGTAAGATTCATGGCCATATTTGTATTTAATTTGTATATATGTTTTTAATTTTAACAAAATTTCATTCAACTAATTTTGCCTAAACTTGGCAACAAGCTTCTCCCTAATTTTGTTCACACTGTAGACGAGGTTGTTTCGGTACATGCTGTAATTCTGTTTCCTCAAAAATAGAAAGGAGCTCTGTAGCGCAGGGAGAGTTCTGCATCTTACTAAAAATAGAAATCTTCTTATTAATCCTATTTTCTGTCATTTTAATAAATCGGTTCCAAAGTCTGATCATTTTGCATTTTCTCACTATTGATCCAGGAATCCAGCCCATGTCACCCTGAGCAGATAGAATAGGGGCAAATTTATGGATACCTAAAATATATCGTATTGCTCTGTTTTGAACTGCATCTGAACTTTTACTTTCTTTGTATCCCCATATACCTGCTGCATAATTTATAACAGGAGAAACACAAGCTTCAAACAGATGTGTATAGGTGGCATTTCCAAGATCTGTAAAGATTTTAAGCTTGTTGATGAAATGTTATGAGCTAAAAAACATTTATTGAAAGTTCGTAATGTATTTTCTTGCAATGTACTTCATAACATGGATTTTTTTGTTTAATTTTAATGCATTTTATTGATTTATTTTAGTGCTTATGTCACTTGCCTCAAAGCATGTGAGTGGAAAAGGGTGCAAGCGAGCCAAGCAGAGCAGCCAAATATTAAAAAAGAGCGCAAATTATTATTATTTTTTTTTCAATGACTGGGGTGCAGGGCCCCATCCTGCTCAATTTTTGCTTGTTTCTGTTCAAAGCAAGAGTCTGTGGCAAAATCTATTTAAGTACAATTTCTCAGTACAAATATTTGATTTTCTCCCACCTATTTGGGGTCTAAGGCTACAAATAAAGATGAGTAAAATGTACATGCACATATTTTGGCAAGCGTGGAGGGAATGTGGAACTGAGACACAATCTTGCTCAAGCGCTGAGCAGTAATGTTCTACAGTCCTGCAGTTTCATTTAGCAGATGCTTTTGTCCAAAGTGACAGAGGGAAAAACCTGATGAGCATTGTCTCTATATGATAAACCAATAAACTAATAAACTAACCTAACTCAGTTACTTTGAAACAGTAGTAACGACTTACTTCTTTTAGTAACTTGCCCAACGGTGAGCACCACACAGCATGAACCCAGAACTCAGTCTCATGACCCGTCATGAAGCAATGAAGCCCTAATTCCTGAAACAAATAGCTTGAAGGCAGTTTTTAGCACAGAGCTCACACTCCTGACTGGTATAATGATGTGCAGGTGTGAAGTGTTCAGCCTTGGGACACTGTAAAACGAAGTAAGAGTGTTTGCAGTACAAGAAAAGATTTGTTTTGCAAAGCGTGCTTAATGGCAGCAGCTTGAGGAGCACAAAGTGCTGGTGGCACGCTGCCACAAGGCTGTTCAAAGAGACCCGAGCAACACCAGGCACAGGCAGAGAAATAAAGAATTAAAAAGCATCACCCTGGGATAAAAACACAAATTGTGCTTTACAACGTTTATATTGTGCCTGTGTACTCGCCTCTAAGCATATTGTCCTCATATCTTTAATTTTCTGTAGAGCCAAACAAAGCAGATAGAGGAACACAAACATCACTTTGGCTGTTTGTGGAGGCCTTGTCCTTACAGTGTGTTCTTTATTAGAATGTATTACATTTAAAGAGGAGCCAATTGTGCTGAAGGTGCTGAGGATGATTTCCAGCACTGAGAGAAATGTTTATGCATGACGGTTTCCCCTCCTTCCTCCACCCTCTCTGTGTGATACCCCGGGAATTCTTTCTGGCATTATTCAATTTTAGCCTTCACCTCTCATTAACGTATGGCACTCTGTACATCCAGGAATTCAAACCTCCAATTTGCCGTTGCACTGATGATTCCAATTGACATTTGGATGCACCTGCATAGAAAACACATGGTAATGGGCTTAATGATTATTAATGTGGGGTGTCTGTGTGTGTATAAGCGTGTGTGTGTGTGTGACATTCATCCCTGGGCTGATATTGTTAAGGGTGGGACAGATGGGTTGGAAGAGGAGAAGCCGAGGCTCTCGGAGGATTCGGTGGAGGAGAGTTGAGCGTGATCAAATTGAATTATGAGAGTATATTGGCTATCTCACTGAACAGCCAACTCTCCCTTTTATCACTGTTACAATAATCAAATCATGAAGAATGTGCGAAGGTAAAAAGTGTGCTGACACACAGCAGCCTGCTCAAGATGAAAACCCACTCAAAGTAGATCATAAGCTAAAACACACAGAAAATGTCATTATAGAGCCTTTCCTGAAAGAGTCTGTCAACCCAGCAGCTCAAACAGAAGAGCCGCTCTCAGGGAGAATGTGACGTTAAGTCCCTGAGAGTGAGATTAAATATTGGATTGTCAATAAGCTGGGCTGGTAATGAAAATAATATATGAGAGAAGTGACATTCACCCCTAATATGATGGATATGATGACCTTTGCTTATTAATATAGTGTGTTTATTTTAGGATTCATAAACACTGCAGCACCGTTACACCTCCAAAAGGATCCAGTAATGAAATGAATAAATTAAAAGTATAGTGAGGCTGTAATATCTCATATATGGTTTTATTTGAACAGTTTCAGTTGCCAAAGAGAACTGAAACGACACACTCTGAGGGGAAATCCAACATCTGTTTAGACAGGTCAGAACTCTGATGTGTTCGCCTCTAAAGGCAGAGTCTGCAGGATTTTCTTAAAAACTAAAATGTCAACTTTTACAGGAAAAATCCTGCTCAATTGTCTCCTCTGGGCCTCTAAATGTGTGTGTGTCAGTGTCTGTGTCTGCCTCAACCCCCTCTTCTAACTGAATGGTGATGTTTTGGTTGTAGGCGTGATTACATCAGCCATTCACACTGCGCCCAGTACGCAAGTGACTTCCCGTGTTGATAATAACAAGTGAAGGACTATCCCGAGCAGTTAGATAGTGGATAAAGTATTGAGTAGGAAAAACAACCAAAGTGGAACATAAAACAGACTAAGTTTTTTCCTAAAGAAGGGTGAAACTTGGCTCTACTTTCACTTGCTTTCTGGAACTTGGAGAGCAGCACGGGCGAAGAGCAACACCAGTTAGCTTTCTGCTAGCCAGGTATGTGTCAAATACCTGTGATTAGCTTGAGCTAATATACCAAATCGGGTGCATGGCTCTTGAGTCTCCCACAGGTAGAAACGGGATACTACAGGTGGTTGCTGGGCTAGTAAGTGTGTTCACATCATCATGGTCAGAACCTGTGGGTGTGTGCTGCTGCTGGCACTGAGCCAAGGAGGAGGAGCCCAGTTTGAATATGTGTTTACAAACAAGTAACCAAAACTATCAGGTTTTAGGAGTGAAAAAAAAGGAAAAAAGATTTTGAAAAGAGACATGAAAGCAAACCAATCGTCATACAAAGTAAATTCATTTACTGTACATGCCAGCATTACTTATGGGCTGAGAGATCTCTCCCTTGCAGAACAGTTCACTTAAGAAACAGAAGATGACATCTGTTTGTGAGAGTGGGTTCACTGCAGGTCCCTTTATCTGCTTGTGTGAAGAGGGGATTTGGGATTTAGGTTATTAATGACCCAAAACCTGCAGAACCTGCAGACCTAACACAGGAACTTGTTCCTGTGTTAGGTCTACTACGGTCTAAAATTCTTAAAATAGATTTAAAACAAAAATTAAGTTTTAAGTTTAAGTGACTGAACTTCAAACTAAATTTTTTACTTAAAGGGTTTCTTGAATGCATGATGACACAATACATGGTTTGCATAGTGGGTTTCTTTATCAGACTTCACTGAGTTAAAGGTGCAGTCAGCAATTGTCTAATCTGCACTATTTGTCAAAATCGCCGTATTTCTCTTCTCCATCCACAAGATATCATCACTGACAGCATGTTGAAAAAAAGTCTGATTTCAATACACAGCCTTGGCTCTGAATTTCAGCAGGTAAGTACTGAGGCTTGGGCCACCAAAACAGGGTACACCCCCCACACACCCAGGGAGCGGATCATACTCAGACAGAGGGGGGGGGGGGAGTGGCATGTTGCGTAGCGTGCGCAGTTAGCGTAAGAAAGTAGTGCGATACCAACAGTAGCAATGGCCGAAAAACAGCCCAAAAGAAAAAGGACAGAAGAGCATAAAATGAAAAAGATCTATGACCATGATAGAGGGAAGACTCGGGTCAACATTGGTGTGACTTTCTGACGGTGGAGGGGACTCCGTGATTTAACAGAGCTGAAAACGGACGCAGATGATGCCATCTTTCTGCTGGACAGGTGAGCAAGATTAGCTTTGTGGGGCTTCACATCACAGTAACAGCCGTCGGCCATTCATCTTATTGTCTAATCTGTCAAAATGAACTGTTGTTGTGATGTTATCAATTATGGCAGTCGAGTTGTGGCTACTGTTGTCTGACGAGTCAGGGTTATCAAAGAACCAAGAAACCCAAACAACAGTAGCGGGCTAAAGATAGAAATACCTTTAAAACAGCTGGAGTCGGCGAGTGTTGCAGCTAAACTCTGTCGTACATCTGTGGGTCAAGTCTCTTTCAAAGACAAGCTCAACAACCTGGGCCTTTCTATTGTAAGGCATCGCACGTCTTTGATCGAAAAATATTTATATATCTAAATATTATAATATCTTTTGCTCCTATACTACTTAAACTCGTCACACTACTACTACTTTCAAAGCAATAAATACGGCTTCACGTATTACAGCGAACTGACCCTCGAGCGTTTGCCGGTCAGGCCTCCGCCATGTTGGTCAGGTACGCAGTTTCCACGGTCGTTTCCATGACGATGCACGTCATTCATCCTTCGGGCGTGGAGCCAGGGGTGGGGTATGAAGGGAGAGGCAGGTCTAAATCTGTTTATCAACAACCTCTCCACTCGTTTTCTCCCAGACTGCTGACTACACCTTTAAAAGACACAACAGACAACAAAATAACATCACACTGCGAGGAAAATCTGTTGGTGAAGATTTTATAATCTGCAGTCCATATAAGAGCTCATCAGTAGATCCAGTACATGGAGGGACCAGGTGGGTTCTGAATCTCAATCTGGCTGATTGTGCTGCATTACTGTGTTTTATCAACATTTATCAACATTAATTTACTATTTTTCTTTGCTACATTCATCCTCACTGCTGTTCATCAGTCACAAAGCTGCATGAGGAGACTCATGTTGTACAGGACGTGTTCAAAGACATGAATACTGATCATATCCATGTAAAAGAGGCAGTTTTGTTAGTGTGGAGTAAGCCTGGGGTTACAGAGAGGATTGGATATTTTAGTGCAGGACTTGCTGTGATTGCAGTGTTGAGTGAAGCTTATGAAGGTCAGTGGCCCCATCCAGCCCTCCGTCGCTGCCTAATAGCTCCTCTGTAGGCCCTGCTGCTCTGCCTCTGGCTCATACAAGAGCTTCACACTGTAGCACTTTGCTTTCATCAGCAGAAAAAGCCTGGTTACTTGCTGTTTGAGCCGCAGCAGGTCAGAGGTTGCAAAGTATAGCAAGAGGAGGTAATACAATCAATAGAGCTGCAAAAAAAGAAGAAAAAAAAACTATACAGGAGAGCTGCAATGATGAGGGTAAATTGAAAATGTTTTTTTTTCCAGCATTTTATTTATTCCTTTTTTTACTTGCGTATTATCCCTGTTGTTTTCCTGTTCCAGCACCAATCCAACACTCACAGTTTAAGCATCCATATGAGCTGATCCACAAATTAGTTTTTGGGGTAAATTATTAAACATTATGTATTCCGACATTACCATCAAAACTTTTTTTTCACCTACATAAAAAAAAAAAAAAATCCTTCCAAAGAACATTAGTTTTGCTATCCTTTACTTGAGTCTTTGGACATGTGAGATCCTAGGGTTTTTAGCTCATAAAGGATTTGTACCTAACCTTCGAATAAGACATCTTAAGCCCTGTTACCACCAAGTGGTTCAGTTCAGCTGGTCTTGGTGCAGCACACATTTTGCGGCATTTTCTTTTACTAAAATCAGGACAGGCCCCAAAATTACAAACCCATACTCTCCCCCTTTTTGGTTCCCTTCTGTTGGGTTACCAGACATGCCCATCCGACCCTAGAAGGTGGAGCTAGAAACACTGCAGTCTGTTGATTGGTTGAAAGAATCATCACTTCCTGTATAAAGAACAACACACTGAAACAAAGCTTGATTGCCCTTTGTGACAAAAAGGCACATTCCAATCATAAAGAAGACAAAATGCTGAATGTCTTCCATCGCTGCTCTTTGTTAACTGTGTTACATTTTTCTTCTTTGTTGAATTTATTAGCGATGTACACTATATTGCACTGCTATGCCATCAAGCTATTTTGTAGCTGACACAGCCATTGGCACATGGCTTACACACTGCCTACCAAGAAGGGCACGGTTGGTTATGGGAACACAAACAGGTTCAGGCTTTACTGATCAAACCTGTACCAAACTGTACTGATCCGAACCAGACTGTTTGGTGGAAACAGGGCTTAAGCCCATGTCATTCCCCTTCCCTTATCAGACCTCCAACATTATATTATTAACACTGAGAACCCCTATGGATCAGCATTCAGTATCAATCAATCAATCAATCTTTATTTATATAGCGCCAAATCATAACAAATGTTATTTCAAGACACTTTACAAAAACATTTACAGGTCTAGACCCGTAAATGTTAATAAAATTTTATTAGCAGAAACCCAGCATCAAGACAAGATAAGGAGTCTTATCTTATCTTAATCCACCATGAGTACAGGACTTTGCAGCATTTAGCAAGTTACAATGGAGATGAACAACTTCCCTTTAACGGGCAGAAACCTCAGACAGAACCAGACTCATGTTAGACAGACATCTGTCTCGACTGTGTTGGGGTTAGAGAGAGACAGATAGAGGACAGAGAGTTGGAGAGAGAATGGGGGGGGGGGGGGGGGGGGATAAGGATACACACACACGCAGACACAGACACAGACACACACACACACACACACACACACACAGAAAGGGAGAGAGAGAGAAACAGACGCAGTCTGAAGTTTGGCGCTGTGGCGACAGTTAAGGTGAAACCAGCAGGCCAAATCCAAAGCTGTAGTAGCTGGTGTCGGACAGGAGCACAGCAGCAGGCCGTCTTCTTCACCGATCCCCAGGAACCTACAAGACAAACTCAGACCCTCCCAGAGAGGTGTATGGTCAGTAACTATAACAGGACACTAAGACTAGAAGTTAGACTGACAGAAAAAGAGGGAAACAGGAGCCCTGTGTGTCAGTTCCCCCCAGCAGTCTAAACCTATAGCAGCATGACTAAGAGCTGGTTCAGATCTGATCCAGCTCTAACTGTAAGTTTTATCAAAAAGGAAAGTTTTAAGTCTACTCTTAAAGGTTGAGACCGTGTCTGCTCCCCGGACCTCAACCGGTAAGTTATTCCAAAGAAGAGGAGCCTGATAACTAAAGGCTCGACCTCCCATACTACTTTTAGAGACCCTAGGTACAACAAGCAGACCTGCATGTTGAGAACGCAAAGACCTAGACGGATAATACAGAACAATTAAGTCTTTAAGATACGATGGCCCGATGCCATTAAGCGCTTTGTAAGTCAAAAGAAGAATTTTAAACTCTATCCTAGATTTTATAGGTAACCAGTGTAGAGACACTTACACTGGAGAGATGTGCTCTCTCCTCCCAGTCCAAGTCAGTACCCGAGCGGCAGCATTCTGAACCAGCTGAAGAGTCCTAATAGACTTATTAGGACAGCCGGATAAAAGAGAGTTACAGTAGTCCAGCCTAGAAGAAACGAAAGCATGGACTAGTTTCTCAGCGTCGCTCCGAGACAAGATGTGTCTAATTCTCTTGATATTGCGAAGATGAAAAAATGCCGTCCTTGAGACCTGTTGGATGTGAGAGTTAAAGGACAGGTCCTGATCCAAAAGAACTCCCAGGTTCCTGACAGTGGTGCTGGAAGCCAAGCTGATGTCGTCAGAGGCGGCGATGTTGTTCAAGAAAGCTTCTCTGAGATGTTTAGGTCCAAGAACAATGACATCAGTCTTCTCTGAGTTCAGCAGTAAGAAGTTTCTGCTCATCCAGGACCTTACGTCTTTGAGGCATGCTTCAAGTTTAGATAAGCGGTTGGTTTCTTCAGGCTTCATTGACAAGTAAAGCTGAGTGTCATCTGCATAGTATCCAAGGCCCCTTTTACACAATGTTCCATCCCAAAACACTGATATGCAGTGATAAAAAAGTCTGAATTTTCACAGAAACGCTGAGGGACTGAAAACACTGTAGTAAGCATACCAGACCTGTAGTTGGCGCTATAATTTTCTTGTCCAGAAGCAGCTTTTGGTAGATCTCCACTGAAGTAGAGTTCAGCCGATCTTCTGGTGTATTAGTGAATAATAAGAGCAGAAGTGGAGCAACAGATGCACATTTTGTTGAAAGACAGTCACAGATTCAGCAGCACAAGCACAACATGGTAGACCATGATTATCATAACAACGGTACTGTTGGACGGTTGTTTGAGGACACGTGAAAGTGGAGTGCGGCATGAGCGTTTCCACTAAAAAGGCTGGCTTGTTGTTTACATGGCAACTGTGGCTGCAGCATTTCAGAAAATAAAATTTGGCCGCCGTATTCAAAAGTTTGCGTTTTATGTCAGTTGAAACGCTGTTTCTGTGTAAACGAGAGGTCAGAATATACGTAAAAGTATTTTTGCATTTTACCCTAAAACCAGCCACTAAATGTGTTTCTGAGACTGGAATAACTTGACCTTAACTCTTGTTTTCAGCTGATATCACATAGGAAACTGTCTTGCCCAATCTATTTGAAAACTTAAAAACGGGATGTGCTAAAAGGTTCGTCTGTAGGACATTAATGAACCCTGTACTGTGGTAAATTCCCTTAGGGCTCCATGATCCTAATTTCTGTTCAAGTGAATGACTGCTCTGTTGATCGACTTCTTTAATTCATGAAAAGACCAACGGATGAGTCGAATTCTAACTTTTTACTCATAAATTTACAACTTAAATTAAGTAACGTGATTGAAGGCTTTATTCTTGTAAGACTTCAAAAAAATGTCATTTTCTTCTATAACATGACCACGTCACTCCATGGTACAGGAGCTCAGTAACCTAACATGATAAACACCAGTGGGGAACCTTCAGGGACTTCTAGGCCTTCAGAGAAGGCCTTAAAAAATCAGGACCAAAAAATATACGTATCATATATTTATATACATATAATTTCTCATTTAGTTGAATAAAATACATTTTATACATCATGTAAGTTTTGAAATTAAATGTATTGCAAAGTTCACTTCAGTAATGAAAGGGTTACTGTCTTGAAACACGTTATCTTTATCGGAGCCCGGTTTGCTGGTTCGTTAAGTGGTTAGGACTTCACGAAGGCCAAGCTGTGTTTTGGTTTGGAGAGAGACAGGAAAATTGACCAATCACGATTTGATTTTTTGGGGGGCGGGACAAAAACAGAAGAGCATTGGCCTTCGTGAAGTCCGAACAGTGGGCAGTGGGGAGAGCGGTGAAAGGAAGGACAGAAGACGAGAGCGAAGTTGTGGCTAACTTGTTAGCATCTTTTGCAGCGTGTGCGAGTGCTTATGTCTTAATACTTCATCTATCACGGGCACTGTGTTAGACATTGTGGTTTGAATTATCCCTCTCTTTCACTGGCTCAGTCAGTCTCCTCCATCTGAACTCTCCCCTGTTCTGAAGACAGAGCGCTGTCGCGTACATGTGCAGCGCGTATGTTCATCACACACCGAAGACAGACAGAACAATGACACACGTTTCACTATTTTAATGTCAGCCTTCTCACTATATGATTCACGCTGCTCTAAACTCTCCTGATTGAAGAGGATGCTGCGTTAGAGCAGAGCTACGTTAGTTTAACTCATGACATGTCAACACCAAAAAAAGAAAGATAGAGAACAGCTAATGCTCTGATAAACTCTTCATCAATAAGTGCTGCACAGTTATCCGTCTCTGTCTCTGAGGTCTCCTGCAGCGTCTTTGGATCAAACCAACTAAGAGAGGGGGGTGGATGGTTTTTGAGTTTTCGACATAACGCCCAAGTAAGGGACTTGATTCACTTTCAAAAAATACTAGCGGTCACAGGACAATACTTAAAGTTGGAGGGACAACCAGGAGAAATCACAAGCCAGGAGAACAGCAGGAGAAGGGGTTTAAAAAATGGGAGACTCCCTCCATATTCAGGAGTGTTAGCAGCCTGCCAGTACTCTCGATGGGTAAAAGTAACGAGTTTATGTTTGACACAGATTGACAAAGATAAAAACTAAAGACATTTTCTTCATCATTTTAGGTTATTTTAGTAATTTTTGTAAACTTACTTAATAATGTTAGTCATTGTTTTATGTAAAGCCTCTTTTTTATTTTTATTTGATTTATTCAATGAAAATGTTTTTTGTTAACTACTTTTTTCTACAATGATTTCTTTTCTGGGCTGTGAGGGCTGAGGTGAAGGCCCAGCTGTAGGACTCACGGTTCGCCACTGATAAACACAAATAAGATACCATAAAAATGCAGGAGTCCAAGTTGGAGACATGGTTAAAGTCTTTGTTCCCCATCAACAGGCAGAGGTGCTCTGCAGGGTCTGTAGTCAGACTCTGTCCTGGGCTCTCGGTGTAATTACCTTGCATAAGATGGTCATTTGTCGTCAAAGCCCAGGATGCCAGGATTACATCATATCTTGTGCCTGGGTAAGGCACATTCAATTTTCTCTGGCTGCAGTAGAATAACTCCTGCAATAGCCTGTCTGCACACCAGGCTCCATCGGCTTACAAAGACTGCTGAGGCCCGCTCTGCCCCAGGAGGTCCACTATCACAGGAAACCCAGGGAGTCTCAGCAGGATCCTGCAGACTCAATGATCAACTCACCTGGAGCTCACCTGTCACAGAGCTCTGTGACTGTGTGACTGTGTGTGTGTGTTTGTTGAAGTGAAGAGCTTGTACTCTGTGGTCTATTTAAGATAACTGGTGAGCGATATAGTTTGACGTAGTTTGGTGTACATTGTGTAATGTTTCCTTTGCATTATGTTGTAAGAGAAGTATACTAAATTATCTTACCATTATCATGAAAAGAGGGTTTCAGTTCTTGTGTACCAAGTCAAACAAGGATACGATGGGTGCAAGTGTTTTACTATAAATGTTTGTAGCTTAAGCCAGGTAAACACTGTGCGATTGTTTGCTCATTTTGAGCCAGTTTGCCACTAGTGTGTCTATTTTTGGATCAAGCCGAATTTCAGCTTGTGTGTGGTGCTTTGTGTGGTATAAGTGCGGTAACGTGATGAGATCCACCTCACAGCGTGCTCTCGATCACAAATCTGTCGATCGCAAGAAAACCAGACATGTTTGGAATCCTGGTCGCTTCTCGTGACGGTACCACACAGTAGAAGCAGCACCAGGAGCTGACTCGCCTCAACCGCTTGCACAGAGCATGCGCTGAAGTGATGTCAAAACAAAAACAAACTGTGAAACAGAATTACTGCTGGATTTAACTATTACTGCCTTAAGTTGGTGTAAAAAAGACAGAAAAAAAGCAGGAGTGTCAAAATTTATGTGTAGGTATTATTTGTCTTGGTTTTAAGTGAGGTCCTGATTTGTCTTAGTTTCAAGGGCTGTGTAGCCACAGAGAATTGGGACACCCCTTCACTAGACATGAATGCCAAAAACCAAGGGCTAAAGGGTAGAATTGGGAATGGCCCTTAATCTTTACGGTTCAAACGCCAAAACTTTATTAATATCACTTTTGTTCCTGCACAGAGGTGAACAAGTAAACACCGTCTTTATTCTGCTTCCTCTGTCACAGCAGCTAACTCCACAGCTAACAGCTGACTGTCACTCACAAACAGATCAAATAACAACTATGAAGTTCAAATCTATCGGACTTTAGTTTACTAAGTGAGTGAGACACAGCTCCTTCCTCTGTTGAGGGACAAACTGACAGCAGGACAGGAGGCTCTGAACATATTCACAGGTTAACATGAGTATTATTTTATCAGAATCAGAATCAAAATACTTTATTGATCCCCAAGTGGACATTTCATTTCAGTAACATCCCTTCCAAGACATATAAGAAAACAAACATGTGGAAACAAAGAAATGGGATTAACCTAAGAGCTGGCAGCTACCCAGCGCCCCTTTGCAACAGTTATGAAAAAAACAACATTTGGAGAAGGGGGGGGGGGGGTCAATTCCAGACTGTACCCCAACAGAGGACATAGTTTGAGATTGAGAAAAAAAAAAACACCTCAGCATATAAGCCCATGGTAACAACAAACACAAACTTGAAGACTTGCACAAATGTCACTGCTCAGCCACGGAGGAGCGTGCACGCGGCCTTACTCAGGACTGTGCGTATCAACCCTCTGCAGCTGAATTGTAACGGAGCCAAAGAAGGCGTAGAGTCCAAGGTCGTGTGTGCGATGTGACTTCATGTGTGTGTATGTGTCAGCCCATGGATTTCATCCCTTCTCAGACTCAACAATGTTCGTGCCGTCTGATGGTGGAAAGTTGACAGCCTTGAAGAGTTCTGATCCACAGACAAGGTGTGGGATGGGAGGGGGTAGAGCATCCGTCTGCATTTCATCCAGGAGAGTAGGGTGTTATCAGCTTACCAAGACCGGCGCGGAGGAGCCGAAAGAGAGATAAAGATTGTTTGGGTCAGGCAGACACACTGAAAATTTTTCCGTCCAAACTGGTCAACTCTGTGGCGTGCCTTGTGACCTAATTTTGTGGCCCATTACAGCCGAGCTGAGCTGACAACTTCTCCAAGTTGTTGTCCATCCTGCAAAGAATTTCCATGCTGCTATATTTAATTAGGATAAGCCTTTAAAGATCTTATTGTGTTAAGTGATAGAGGGAAGGAGTGACTGTCAGATTAATTAGTGTGAAAGAATTACCAAACCCCTGGTTTCACCCATTCATGAGAATAAATGAATAAATAGATAAATTAATGCTGTGATATACAGTGGTACCGCCACAATTTTAATAAACACTGTGACATTTTTTATTTATTTATTTATTTATTGTGCCATACAGCCCAGCACCTGAATCTCCATTTATACAAAAATGTTTCTCCTTCTTAACGACAGAAGGCCAAGTTTTCAAACAAAAACAGATAGACTAATTAAAAAATGTACTTTGACTAAACGACACAGTGGTTTGACTTTTCAGTGCTTTCCTGTACCTGAATAACTGTGAAACACTGGCTACAGCAGCCGGCAGCTCTTTGTTTCCCCTCATCTTCATAATCATAAGACCTCCTGGGTGGGCTGCTGCAGCTGCCCCGGTATTGTGCAAATGGGCTCCCATCAGCATGTGAGGATATGGGTTGGTAGGGACGGGTAGTAGGTCGGTGGTTGGTTGATTATATCACTGGGTAAGCCTCTGAGCTCCAGCGTCACATCACAGCCTGGAAAGGAGAATGAAGGGACCGCTGAAAACAGGAGCCTTGAGAATTACAGAAATTGGATCAAATTTTGAAAAATTGCTCTGCATCCGAACGCCCCACAACCCCAACCAACCCCCCGCCCCCTCGTTTTATTTGGTACCCCAGACTACCAGCTCTGCTGGTAAACAACCTAATAGAAAAAAAGACAGCAGGAATATGAAATGCAGCTGCCCTTTGCACACTCCCAAGCTCGTGTTCACACCCTGAAAATGACCAAAGACTCCACACTCTGAGAACAAATAATGGAACTAGAAGCAACATGTAATGTTTCTCTGCAGGACTTCATCGATGTTTCTGGAAATGAAATCTATATTTCAACGCAGCTATAACTCTACAAGGAGGTTGCTTCAAAGCTGACTCATTTGGGAGAAGGTTTTGTATTTTTCTTTTCGTGGCAGATTGATTAAAAAAGTCCAGACCTCTGAATCACCACAAATCTCTGCTCTTTTAGGGCTTTCAGCTACTGGGTGATCCAGAAATGCAGGTAGAGAAAGTGCTTTGTTTGTGTGCACAGGCCAAACTAATTGGAAACATTAAAAGTTAGAAAGATACGGGGCATTGGTGGGGAAATGGACATAGCAGGCTGTTGTAAACCCAGAGTGTGCTGCTTTACTCTTAAAATGAAGGTTTGTCCTGATTTATATAGCAACTGTTAAGTTAGCCAGTGCTAGCAGATGCCTGGTCAGTCCCTTTAAGTGGCAGAATTGAACTAGCTTCTTCTGAACAGTAGAGAAAGAACACAATGAGCTGAGATGGATGGACAGAATATGTCAAAAAATGGGTGTACGCTCCTTTCCACGCACAAATCCACATTTATCAATCTGAACGTGGGCGTCGGGTACGCGTGAATCCCACGCCAGGTCTGAGTTTGTGTACACAAGTTTCATGTCAGTGGGCAGCGTGGTGCAGCGAGGAAAATCTGTCTGTGGAGGAGAATTATTAGATCATATGAAGGCAAAACATTTTCAATAAAGACAGAAAAACTGATGTTCTTAGATTAATATTTAGATCCTTGAGTTAGATATGACACCAAAAATGTTTTCAACATTTCACTGTTCTTCCTCTAATCTGTAAAATACATCGCTATGAAAGAGCAGCACGAGCTGTCAGCTGATTTCTCCCCATAAAAAAAATGTGTTTCTTTCATCAGTTTACTTAAAGAAAAATTAAAAATAGAGATGCTGTAATCCATTTTTAATACACTCCCATGTTCATGATAAAGTCTCAAGAGAACAGATGACACTGGATAAAACTTTTGTCACAGATTTTTTTTAAGGAAGCTGTATTGATTTCAGGATTCACTGTGAAGATTATTATTTCACTCCTCATAATATTATCATATAAACCTGAACTGTGCAAAAAAAGTGACTAATCCATAACAAAGGATGTTCATTTACAAGAGATCAGAACCTATGTCCTTGTCTCGTGGTACGAATAATCATAAAATTTTGGTCTATCCGTGCGTAATTGCGCACGATCGACACACTTCAGCTCTCCTCCCTCCTCAATCTGTGACAGGTTCAGGCTGGAGTCTGCAGCTTCTTTCAGAGCCCAAACACTTTATAAAAGGAAAACTTTCCACGTTTCTGGACCTGAACAGAAACAATTAATAATATTGTGGCTTCTAATAGTCAGACAACACGGATGAATTAATCAAGGTATAAACGAAGGCTGTGTGAATTAAATGTTTGAAATTCTGCTGTATTTTACTTTGTCACATCCACGCTGCTGAATCACTCCAGTGATTTACTTGCAGGTGAGTTTTATCTGACTCGCTCTATTTTTCCAACTGCCAAACAACGTGGTGTCATTTCCTCTCTACCTCTGTTGCTATGGCGTTGTCGATTACCACCATGGAGAAGTTCCCTTTTTCCCGTAATGTGTCCCTCCACGTTGAAAATTCTGTGGGTTCAGCCAACTGAACCTTGAATATTTAGGGCCGTGTTATGTATATCACAATTGTTTTCAGCCGCCACATTTATCAACAGCAGATCAGGCGTATGCTGTGATTGGCTGTTGATACGCATGATTCATAAATAAAACGTGAACGTTGCCGTAAGCTTGTTTTTACACCCAGATCTGCACCAATTCCCTCTTGTCCATGGCCTTTTGGTACTGTGGGTGGGACAGCCCAGCAGTCACGATAATGCCAGAGACTGGGTATTTAAATGGGGACTGTACATGCAAATGGGAAGAGTCCACATTGTCAAGTTCTGTGTGTTTTTTGGAACCACAACTATGATCTAACTTGAAAAACTGCCCAATGAATTTTTATACCCAAAGGGACTAAAAATGTTAAGCTCAAATAAAGTTTCAACAAAGTACCCCAGTGTAAATCAAAGTAAAATTTTTCCAAACTTAGTTGCATTCCTGTCAACATCCATCAGCCAGTCATGAAGAGGCATCAATCACTGTTAAGCTTGTTTTCTACCAGTTGTGTCTTCAGAATATACCATAAGCTGTGGTCCTTTTCCAGAAGCAGGTCAGAGCTAAGTGGGCCATCTCCAAACATGTCAGCCATGCTTCCTAGTAGGTGTGCTGGTAAAAATTGTCCCTCCGGAAACACTTGATGAAAATCTTGGTTCTTTCACTGTTTTTGGTATGGGAGGTCGCCCTCTGTAGGCCTGGAGTGCATGTGGCAATGTGTGTATTTGACATAACACACATAGAGCTTGAGGAATTTGAGGATTGGGGACAGGCACACATCAGCCAGTGGAGCACCAACGTCAGGCCTCCTTCTGTCCAGGTTCTGTCCAAATGAGTGAAGTCTTTCTCTCCTTTATTTGGAAATGGCAAGCGAAACATTTCATTCAATTCATTGTGATGTACCAGCAGAACATAGAAGCATCAGAAACTAAATAAACACTGATCACACATCAGGGAAAACATCATCAGCAACATCAGTGAATCTGAAAATCTCATTCAGTTTAATATTGTGTCATTAGCCAAACAGCTTCCTATAAACTCTTTGGCCTCTTGCAGTTTTTGCACATTGTGTTTATTATCTCTTACAGCACTAATTATCATTATGAGCGTATTATCCCATGTTATGCCCTTTGAGTACCACTTTCAGTACAGTTTTACTGACAGTTCTGGGAGACGGCTGGTTGCTAACCCAGAGGTTGTCAGTTAAGTTTCACAACCAGCTGCAGTTACAAAACTGGATTCTGAGGCCAAAGTCTCCAGAGCAAAGTCCAGTAACTGAGGAAGTAATCCACTTCATGATGTGAGCCAAAGAGTGGACACTCCTGTTTATTTTTCCACTGCAAGTCAAGAATGCAGCAGATTAATGCTAGAGAAAAAGAATCTAAAATATTTTTGATGTATTTTCAAAGTACATTGGAGCAACTGAGGACATTAGCATGCACTGACTTTAGGAGGGCAGGAGCAGGAAAAAAGCACATACAGTGCACATTTTAACAACCTGGGAGGGCAGTCAATTATAGATTATTTTAACAAGTCAAGGGGCAGTTTCATGAGTTTTTTCCAACTAATAATAAAGTTTTATGTTTTGCTAACTAAGAGGGCACTTAAGCACATTTGGTAGAGCATTTATTGAGTTTTTTATATATCAATGAAAATCTGTTGATCTGAAAATCTGAGTAAAGTCTGATTGGGCTGTCTCTACAGCTTGAAATAAGCACACGAAAAAAAAAAAAAATGTTTGAAGATCTGGTACAACTTTATATTAAGCATAGTTAAAGTTAGAGCACCTCCTCCCCACACTGTAAACCCCAATAAGTTCACAGAACTCAGAAATTATTGAGTAGCAGGTTACACAAAAATATTTTGACGATGTTTTCTAATGATTTCAGTTAACATGAATAAAAATTACATTTGGAGCTGCCTTAAACTATTATTTTTCTATTATTTTTTAACAATTAAGACTTGAAATAATAACCACAAACATGTATTCTAGTGTTAATTTTAAAGAGCAAACTTGACATTTGAGAAATCAGACAGCACAAAAACTGTAACACATGATTAGCGTTTTTAGCTAAATAACTGAGGGAACCTGTTAACTTTCTGTATTAAATTAAAGTGAAATATCACCCAAATGACCCACTGTAAAATTGGTCATTGCTTGAAACTATATTTGGTTAAGCTGATGAGTATATCCCATGGACTTGAAATGTACCCCAAACTTTAATGATCTATACCGCACTGCTTGGTGGAAAAAGGACTCCAGATAACCTCGGCCTAACATTGGAACCAACCATGATTTTAGTCTAGATCCTCAGACTTGCTGAATTAAGAAATTTAGATAAAACTGGCTCAATACCTCCACAATCCAAGTCCAGCCTTGACCTCTGACTTTTAGCGACTAAGTGCTCCACTTGGTTCACTCTGCCTGCCTTTGGTGCTGAGCAGATAGAGTAATTTAGGTTGGTGGTACATTATTTGTATTTGGTGACAGTAGGTTGAAAAAATAAGATAGAGACGTGGATATTCTGTAGAGCTTAGGGGAGCTTACTCTTGTCAGCATTGTGTCACAAAGAGACAACAGAAACAGCCACAAGAGAGCATTAGACTCTTGAGAATCCAGGGCTCTACATACCAACACAATCCTGTTGCAGAGTCTGCTCTATAGTCCATTGGCTAGTGGATAGCCCAACGTCCCCACTGACAGCCACTCCCTGTGAAGACAGCTGAAGAATGATGTCTCCAATCGAGCACCAAATTGGAAACAGAGCAGGAGAGAATATTGAAGCTATTGCCTGGATGGAAACACATTGATTCAGTACAGTGAGGAGGCAAAAGAGACAGCTCTCTCTGAGCCTCCGTCCCCATGGAGAGCCAAGACGACTTTGAAGCCATCCCATTGGAAATCAATACGTGTTTATTATCACACGTGGAATGTAAGAGTTGTTTTAATATTTGAATCTGAAGGGGGGACTGTGGGGACATGATGTATGTAACTCTGAACTGAGTCCAGATAATGCTGTTTTTTTACAACATGTAGTAATGGAGTCCAGAATATTACCACTAAAATCACAATTCTGACGCCTACAGCTTGATGGTGTCCAGAGATGAGATTCAGATTTCAAAAATCTGCTGTTTTGTTGCTTTATTTATTTATTTATTTATTCATTAATTTATTCATTACTTGCTGAATTTCATCAGGGCTAAATACAAATCATTTTTAAACTGTGGCAGTGTGAAATGATCCGTAACATATACAAATAAACATGTCTGAAGAGAGCCTTCTGTGGGCTGCTGGGCTTCTTTTTCAAAGTATATAAATCTGACCTTTCTGTGCCAGATTTATAGATAATACAGACCTCGCTTGAATAAACTATCATCCCTTTGGTTGAGAACAAACCAGTGAACTCTTGACCAAGATCTCCTCGGCTGAAGGCGTTTCTTCAAGATTATATGTGGCTCAAGCTGCCCTGAACTGACCTCACATGAAAAAGGTTATTTGAATTCTCTGCCCCATGTTTACCCGAATAAAGCTTAACATGGTGAAGAGTGCTGCACTTTTACAACCTCTTTGAGAGAGGACAAGTTTCTGAAATCACTCCAGCTAATCCACACTCAGGTTTATCTGAGGGCTTCTCTCTGGATGAACATATTGTGCTGCAGTGGAGCTGAGCTGGAATAAATCAAGGAACTTAACTTAAGCTCCACAAAGTGTTGTGGCTGGTTAGCAAAGGGCTAACAGCAAATGTAAGGCTTTGACCTGTGATATGTTATGTGTCAGGTTTATAGAATAGACCCAACAACATAGATCCAAATGTACCGCGACAGAATATTAATCGTAGAAGGCAGACATACTTCTCCCGTCTTACTGGCTATCTGAAAGTTATTTTTTTAACCTGTTTTTCTCCACCTGTGTAAGGAAAGTATCCATCTTTTCTCTGTCTGCTCTCTCAGACTTGCTGGTGCTGATTCTCAACATGCTACTATCCCAGCTGCAGTTTGTTTAATCAGATCATAAATCAGCATAAGAGCTGCACAGGGCTGATACATTTTCTATGATTGAGAGTGATCAGGGATCCTTTCTGATCTATTCAGGTATTCTTATTAGAAACAATAAAATAACAGGCCTGTGGTATGAAAATGGGACTTCAAATGAGTACATTAAACTTGGAATGGGTGTAGTTGGACTCATGAAATCCTCCTGAGTTTTGGTTAAGGAATGTTTTTTTTTTTTTCCTTCTTGGGCCAGACACACACTCGATGATGTTAAGATCTTGGTGGATTTAAAAATCTTGGGACAACACACACACACGCAAACACACACACAAAAAAAACCCCTGGTCTGATAGATTTTAAACATGATAGTCCTTGGGTCACAAACACAAGAGTTGAGAAGATATTGCTTACAAGTGATGCTAAATGTTAATTTTCAAAAACAACAACAACAACAAAAACTGAAATATTCTCCTGAAGATCGCTTTACCTCACCCTTAACATTTGGGGCAACAATTCCAAAGACATGAGGTCAAACAGAGGTTTGTGTGACCAGATGTATGTATGTAGTGGTTCAAGAGGAAGTTGTAAATATTCAACTTGTTTAATGTTGACAAACTTAGGGATCATCTGAATAATAATAAATGGTGCCATGGCAGGTGTCATAGTAGGAGACATTTCAAAGGATGCTATTGATGATTTTTGGAGACAGGAAAATTACAGATCATCTAGAAGTCATCAAAAGTCCTCATTGGAGGGAAATATGAATCATTTTATTGTTGAGAAAGTCGATAAAAAGCTTCAGTTATAGACTAAATTTACAGCTCCCAGAGCAAACCTGATAAACAGCATCTGGTTAGCATTAGCATCTCAGACAACAAGACAGAGGATCAGCATTGGTCAGGACAAAAATATAACCTCCTTTTTACCATCTTTACCAAGAGTGTGTCTCTGTTAGTTTGGAGCTACAGGATTTACACTGAATCATTCAGCACAACGCTTGACAACCTTTGTTATCTCAGCTATTACAGATAAGCTAATGAAGCTAAGCTTAAGAGGCTAACGTTAGCTTAACTAGAGCCATTCGACAACAGCTAAGAGTGATATACAATCACCAAAAAACAAAACAGGCCAATGAACTCCAAACAAAGAGACATGAACAACACAGCTAGGAGCTAACATTAGGCTAACTTTGGCTAACGTTAGAGAAAATCCCGAAGGGTTTGTCAGACTGCAGTGGTAGTTCTAGTGTTAGAGATAACTTTATATTTCTTTACAGCAAAGTCACAATCTGCTGCCTCAAATATGGGGCAGCTGTGGAGACTGTGACAGAATATAAATATCTAGGAATCATCTTTGATAGAAAACTTACTTTTGATGCTAACACTGATGCTATTTGTAAAAAAGCCAATCAGAGATTGTTCTTCCTGAGGAAGTTAAGGGGATTTAATTTGACAAATCTCTTTGAAAAATGTTTTACTCATGCTTTGTTGAGTCCATTTTGACCTTTGCAATGATCTGCTGGTTTGGTAACCTTAGCATTGCAAAAAAAACAAGCCAGGAAATATTGTCAAACTTTGCAGGAAGATTGTTGGCATAGACTCGAATGATCTTAACCATGTTTTTCAAGTAAGAGCTGCTAAGAAGGCAAAAATGATCCTGGAGGACCCACGGCACCCCCTGCATGCAGAGTTTAGGCTCTTGCTGACAGGGAGGAGATTCGCAATGCAATAGATACCTGAGGTCATTTGTTCCATCAGCTGTTAGTTTTTTAAAATAAGTCATGGGCATTTTTTATAACATTGCATAAATTGTGTTTGTTGGGCCTTTTAAATAATATAGACTATACAGACAAATGCTTCCTTTCGCATACATTGCATATTGTTCTCAACTATACAGTGTTTTTTTTTTGTCTATTTATTCTTACTTTTTTACTGTCCATGATGTAATTCATGAGTTAGTCAGACTAACCTATACATATTTTTTTTTCTTGTTTGTTTGCTTGTTTCTGTTGATGTATGTTCTACGGCTGCAAAAGAAATTGCGCCTCGGGGACAATAAAGATTTTCTAATCTAATTGAAAATACGATGTCAGCTTACCTTAGAGCAGATGGAGACATCCTTCTTCATTTGATTCACACAGAGTTACTTAGGAAAGGGTTAAAAATACAGCCCATCACCCAGCCTCTCAGGATACCTTGTGTCAGAGATCCATGTAGCCCACCAACACCATTTGACCATTTTTAAACTTAGAATCTCAGAAAAACTTTAAAAAGCGTAACAAAAACTGACTTTCTGCAATGAATTCAACAGACGTCCAGGCAAAGGAAGTCTGAGCGTATGGCAAGGGCTATACACACTGTGAATGGCTCATCAGGTTTGAGGGCAGGACTTAGCCATCGCATTCAGAGCTTGGGCACCCTTATTTGGCTCTTCCGTTGATTTAAAAAAAAAAAAAAAGGGAAAAAAGCATTATTTTCTTTAAAAAGTGATATTTTCAGCTTTTTTTTCTCTCTAGCTCAATTAAAACTTCTTTATTAAGACAGCTACTATAAGTAGATAATATCAAGCATCAGCAGCTTTAACCCCTGAAAAGGAGGAAAAAAGTGTCAATCAAAGCCTGAAAGCCTGTCCTGTCAAAATGAGTGACTGTGCTTTGACAGGAACTTATGGATCTGATCAAATAAAGTGGGTTAGTCTGCAGCTGTATTCGCCCTGTATTCTACATGCAGTGTAGCTTTTGTAGCAGACATTCAAGCAAACAGGTCAGTCTCACATCATTAGTTATTCAGCACAGTGTCACAGCACGTAATGTTCAGATTCTGAAATGCACCACAATGCATGAATCTTTGTGATATTCTACTGAATACATTTGCATAATATCACAACGACTCTCTTCCTACAGCTGTTGTCAGCAAATGATGGATTGCTGAAATGCATGTAGACGTGGAGCAACAGGCTTTGAAAAGAGCATTTTGGAGTCATTTTTTTGTACACATCTCCCTGGTGCCATCCTCAAAATGTCTCAGCTACAGTGTCCACTGAGCAGCAGCAGCAGTAAGGGAAGAGATCAGACATCGTGAGAGTGAAGTATGCAATAGCAGTGAAGACATGTCTTCAAGGATGCCTGGTACAACTGCCAATCCCCCAATCACCAGAGGCCATGATGGCATCCTGACATTTCTGACATTCCCTTTGTGCTGCTTTTAGGAGGGGCAGCTTTTAGTATGTGACACAATTCAACACACACACGCACACACACACAGAAGCATGCATGCTGTCACTCTGAGGGAAAACTGCAAAAGAACAAAAGAGAGAAATCAAAATGTCAAGCTGGAGGGTCACAGTGAAACATGACAGCGAATACTGTCCCTTCAGCGCAGTGGGGCAGTGGCGCCACGATTTTAATAAATGGGTTCTTCGACCCTGCAGAAATATTCATCCTCAGACAAGATGACATTTTATCTCCCTGCCGGTTACCATGACACAAATGACATTTGATGACATTACTGTTCTCTATTTAAATGTTTCAATTTCAAACGTGCAGGGTTAAATTACCAACCTGAATACCAACTGTGCATCAGCAGTGACGGGCGGCTTAGTCTGGGAGCTCCACTCCATTCTTCCTGTGTGTGTGTGTGTGCCTCCCTTTTCTGGCTGGGCATCATCAGCATATCATCTTACACTCAGAGCTAATGTGGCTGATTAAAAGACACTGAAGAAGACACCAAGTGACACCCACCTCACACATGTAGCAACACATCCAGTCCCTGGACCTTGAACCCTCACAGACAGCCCAACCACACCGCAGTGCCCTCGTCCTCGCAGGTCGCACTGTGATGACATCACCTCCCACTGCGCCTTTAACAGTCTTCTCCCTGTGATTCTTTTCCTGTGGCACCTATTTCACCAAGAGACAAAGCTGTGCTTTAAATATACACACACACAAACAGTCTATAGAAACTTAAAATAACTATTTTATCAAATAAGACCAGGCTTAGATTAAATATTTCGATTGTTGTACTGACAATGGTTTCTTACCGATAACATTTCCAAAGCAGGTCATTAATGTTTTTTGCCCCCTGTTTTGATTCCTATTCCCGCTAAAATTTTCAAGAGCTCCAGAAAAATAACAACCTGCAAAAACTGGAGAACAGAGAGTTCAGTCAGGTATGTCATCGCAATCACCAAGACTATTGGTATTCCTCCATGAATACCAATTGTCTTACTGTAGGATATCATTTCAGGGAATAAACTACTTTCAATGGACCTGTGAGAGAATGTAAAGACAATAATCATGAATGACATTTAGTCATCAAGTGGCTGTAGCTGGGTAAATGAAATGCCTTCATAAACATTTTAAGAAAATACTGCCTGTTTGTTTGTCTGCAATAAAAGACTACTGGCAGCCAAGTCACCTGTGTCATTTGGGTTTAACAGTGAAGCAGGGAGAGTTACATTTCTACCACTCTGAAACCATGTATGTGCGTATCCACGTATGTGCAAGTCCACTCATTCCTGTACTCCCATGGATGTTTGATGTGATGCAAAGCTCCTCCTCTGTAATATTTTAGTCCTGTTGAACTGGAACTTTTGGAGGATTGTTGTAGTGTGAGCTGGTGACGGATCAATGTTAAACCCTCTGATTGGCTCACTACAGAGCCACCCCAATAACTTTCAAACCTGTTACATTTATCAGGATGATTGCACCACTAATTTTCACTGATGATGACAATAGCGAATCAGACATAGCCATCGAAAAGGGACCAGGAATGATAAGAAGTTATCAGAGACAAAATGTTGTCCGTGTCTCCTCAACCACTTCTTCATCCATGCACATTTAGTCTTCTGTTAAATGTTGTCACTAGATGACCCCTTACTTGGTGTATTGTACGGTTCTGGTGAAGGTTGAACTCTGCGCGCAGGTGTAACGTCATCGCACTGTGTGTAGCGGACACAAAGGTACTCTATCTGACACCCTGACACCAGCAGTGACCTGGCACTGTGGACAAGAACGACAGAACTCTGCCACTTCCTGTGTTATACCTGGCCAGAAAAACCTTTGCTGAATACGGGCAAAGGTTTTTTTCTCGTCCTAAGTGTCCTGCCATAGGAATACTGTGGCCTAACTCCATTACTGCTCCTCTGTACTGCTTTGCCACTACCAGCTGCCTCCCTCCTTCTCCAATTTTATACAGCCTCTGATCTATCACTGTGAACTCCTTCTCAGTTCCTGTTTCCTGGCCTTCTTCCGCTCTGCGAAACAGTCTTGTCGAGCTACAATCATCCCTCTGGAGCTGCACAAAATCCTTTCCCAGTGTCTCTGAAGATGGTAGTAGGGTTTCTAGCTTCCTTGCTGTCCCCAGCTGCTTAGCTTCCCTGCGTTGGCGCTTTGACTTGCGCTCCCTACTGGTCTGTGACAGTGCACCATAGACTGTAAAATGGACAGTGTGGCTCCGCCTTTTACCATCATATGGTTTTGAAGCTAGAATAACTCTGTCACAGGCGCTGCTATTGTGCAGCCAGATTGTGGTGTCAAAAGTGCAACAAGTAAACTTTAACTCATCTATCCAAGTATTCATTTACAAAGCTAGCAGAACATAACATAGCTAATGCTTAGCTAACCGTCCATATATGCTAATTTCACTGATCTACCCAGGTGAGTTTTCAGGTGCCAGATAAAATTCAATGTGGATCCTGCAGACTTTGCAGTCAGCTCTCCTTTTATTGGTGTTGTCCTGTTTGATAGTTTTATAACCAAATGTAATGACAGATGGTACAGCAGCAGCTGTAGGTCTGTCACTCGTCACCGCTGTGATGCCATGAGGCACACCGCTGATGCATAAAGTGTTTTTTTCATGGTTACCATGAAAAAAAGGAAGGAATCACATTAAGCTTGTCAGACCAACCTCTATCTTGAAACATGAGTCAGAGTCGAGCCTGAAGTCTTTTCAGCTTGAGTCCAGGTCAAGTTTAAAGTCTCTGGGCTCTAGTTTCGTAGACCAGGCGCAGGCGCACCTGCCCTGCGCCAGCCTTCGCCGTGCGCACAGGGCGTGACCGGCGCACTTTGCACGTTTCCTGCATTGCCAAGAGAGGCGCAGTACAGGCGCACATGAGCGCAGAGCTGCGCGTCCACGCCTCCCTCCGCGCAAATGGCAGAGAGGGAGGAGAAAAGCCGTGAGTGGGTTTAACACAGCCGAGCGCTGTTTTCACCAATCAAATGATCGCCTCTCCTCGCCTTTAAATGCCCTGCGACTGAGGCGCAGCGTCTGATTGGTCTGAGTGATCATCAGCACCACAGAGAGAGTGTTGGTAGCGGAGATGGTCAGAGCCGCTGTCCCTGCAGCAGGTCAATGGACAGCGGGGCGCATCGGAGGACACGACACGCGTCATCGTGTGGGCCAGCTCCCGGGACAGATTTAATCTGTTCCTTTGTCATTATTCGGAGTAAAAAATTAAGAGGCAGTTACACAGCTGGCTTATCCATTCGGAATACTTTTGATCCACCTGCACTCCTGGTTTGTCATCGCCAAGCAGAGCCTTTGGTGATATACTCTCCCAGTGTCTCCACCTCATCCTCCTTACAATAATGTACACCATCTTTTTAGATCAAGTTAAAAATAAAGACTAAAACAGAGAAATATGGGAAATCACGGGTAAATTCTGAGTGACATACATTTATTTTGTCTGTTTTTTTCTTCGTCTTTTCTCTCCCTCTTTTCTTTGAATTAAATGAAATGAGAGAACCAGATATATACTCAGTATCAGATGTTAAGGCTGTTTATTGTTTAATTGTAAGATGTGCATCAAACTTCCAGCTGCCGTCAGGTTAACTTTCCATCATGACAAACGGCTTTAATCTGACATCAGATGTGACGGGACAGTTAATATAGATATAAATGTATATGCTGGTTCAGACGGTTACATTAAATAGCGATTGCTGTGATTGTTTACTGCATCAAAATGTGTCTGACACTCTGGAAACCTGCCTCTGAGGCTTTGTTGACATGTGCGCCTGTCACCAAATTACAGCTGCGTGGGGTGCGCTCCGCCTTGCGCCGAGGATAGACCAGGTTGGAGCTGGCGAGCTTTCAGCGCACTTTATTGGCACGAAATTGTCACTGCGCCAACATGAATCTGCTGACACCTCCCCCTGGTGCGCCGTCAACTCCCCCTGGCGCGCCGTCACACCCATCTCTGCGCAGACAGTCTACCAAATTGTCAAATTGGCAGCGCACGGCGGTGCGCCACACGAAATTAGCACTGCGCAGGCTTCGCCAGGCTTGCGCCCCCTGCGCTGCGCCACGAAATTAGAGCCCTCTGTGTGCACAGCTTAAGTGTGACTCGGGTAGAGTCACAAACTTGAATCCCAACCTCTGGAAGAAACTCAAATAAAGTAAAAAAAAAGAAAAGAAAATGCTCCATGTATATGCAACCTATGTAAAGTCTGCTGTTTTGTTGCTTTATAGTATTTGTCCACATATTTATGACCCAGTATGAAAACAACAGTGTGCCAGTATTCTTCCTGTCTTAAAAGTGTGTTGACAGGAGGTGAATGTGCACAGTAAGAGCAGTTCTGACACATTTTAATGGCTGTGGTAACGACCGATAACGTGTCATTGAAAAGTCTGATAGCATTCTGGGAGGGTGATTAAGTTCTGTAACATTTCAGTTCCCTACAATGTTTTGTTTAATTCTGTTTGGGCCTGACAATTTGAGTGGCACTCATTACAAAATACACCAATTTCAAGTCATAAAGTGTGCCTTTGTCAGAGAAATGTGTGTGCCGTGACTTAAGAGCTCATTTCAGCAACCTATTCCCCTACTTAGCCCGACCACATTGTTTGTGCCCGTATCACATTTGACAGGCTTGTTTTTTTTGTCCTCCCTCCTTCTTGTTAATAACAATATGACTTGTATCCATGGTGCCATGCAGGATGTCAGTTCACTGTTATTTCCTGAGCAGCGAGCAGGACTGATAAACGGCAGTGGTTGCTGAGCGTTTGACAGTTTGCTTATTTTCCTTTTGCTCAGAGGGCCCCTCATCAGCTAATTTCAACATGGCAGCGTCAGAAGCACAAGTCTTTGGGGAAATGTCATTTTTAATTAAATCCCAGGTCCTTTAAGATAAGCAGTAAGGCGTTAATTTCACCCAGGGCGTGACGTTGTCAGGAGCCCAGGAGCATGACGTATGTCTGTCAAGATTAATCATTATGCAAAAACTGCCCTGTATTTATTTTACTCCCGTCTCCCTGTGTGAATTAAGTAGGAGTCCCATACTCACCATCCTAAAATAAATTAATTTATTGAATAAGTCGACTCAATGGCTAAATCAACTGTCCTCATTATGCGTGGTGTCTTTGACATTCTAGAAATGTTTCACACGTCAGTCAGACATTTTCAGAAATGTCTACACATCGAGGAGATATATCACAAACTGATAACAATGCTATAGGAAAATGAAAACAGCTCCTGGCCACAAAAATGTTCTTTGCCAATCATCTAAACAGCCTAAAGGCATAAGATGCTGGCAGGAGAGTGAAGTTCCTCCAGTTGTTTAGGGCCGTTGGTAGTTTCAATATTTTTTTTTCTGAGCTTGAGCAAATCCTGGAAAATGTGCTCTATCTTATAGAAGGACTTTCTGAATGAGTTCAAGTCCTGAGTTGCTGCATCAGATATCTGCGTGTATCCTGATATATTAAAGTCTGATAATTTTTTTTTTTACTAAAATACATACACTTCCTAACAAATTCATCAAACTACCACCCAGTGTAAGGTGTTTGCCTCCACTGCCCTGATTGAACACTATGTAGTTGACAATCAAAACACCTTTTATGACCCTGTAGTGGTTAGTAAGCAGTGTATACAAGCTCTTTAATCATAATTATATATTCTATTCTAAAATAAAATAATTGTTGTTATCTAATGATTTTTAAATGTAGTGTTTTGCAGAAAAGCAGAAAAAAAGTAAAGCATATTATTATTTTTGAACTGACAAATTACAGTTAATTACTTGTGTTCCTAAACAGATTTTTTTTTTTTTTTTTCAATTTTCGATACATTTCTGACTTCTCAGAGAATTACGAATTTGGGAATCAGTTTGAAACTTCTCAATCGTGTTACAAATGGTGAGGTAAGGAGAAAGCTCTGAAAAACAAAGAGGCAGCATTCAGCACTTCATGATGCTGGTTGATTTTCTCATTTTTATGACAGGTGGTCATAAATTTGTTGAGCACTTTCTGTATTTATTTTTTTATTCTTAACAGCTAACTGAACCATTCTGATATATTACATTCCCACAGAAATAAAGGTAGTTTTTGTTACTGTATGTTTCATTCGTGTACTTTATTTATACATGCATAGGGTGAATATGGGTAAAGTGGGACAATGGGTAAAGTGGGACAGTAAAACTTAAACATGTTTTTTTTTTTTATTTCAGATGGCAAGAAAGAGCATAACAAGGACAGGAAAGGGAAGGAGAGTCAGGGAAAAGAATGGAAAGAAGGGAAAGCAGAAGAGGCCAGGTCAGAAGGCAGTGAAGGAAATAAATGGAGTGAAGAAAGAATGAAGGGGGCCATTTTAGAAAATCGGGAGCTAGAGGATGCAGGACAGACTCCTCCACTCCACCCTAACCCAACCCAACCCTTCTCAATTGTTTTTAATAGAGGTGCTTCTCTCTGTTTTTAATATTTCTAATAACATATTATGAATTGTTGTTGTTTTATTATTGTGTTTGAATAAAAATGAACTGTGTTTCAAGTGTCCCAGTTTGTCAATATATGGTGTCCCACTTTACCAGCAGTATCTGGACATTTGGGTTTTGGGTTAAATTGTTTTTGGTAAAGGGTAATCTTTCCAGTGTTAAATTTTTCTTTGTTATTTCTTCTACATAGTATAGTAGAGATCTTCAGCTATTTATAATGGTAGCATGTGATGGGCAAAAACATTTGATTCTTAATCAAAAATTATGTCAAAGGTAAATTTTCAAAAAGTGTCCCAGTTTACCCATATTCACCCTACATTTGAAAGTTAAAATTTCCCCCGAGTTCAATAATCTATCTATCTATCTATCTATCTATCTATCTATCTATCTATCTATCTATCTATCTATCTATCTATCTATTTATTTATTCATTTATTCATTCATTCATTCATTTTGTGAGGGGTGGGTATTCGGTTATTTGTTATATATTACACTGTCTATGGTGTTTATATTTTCTTTATTTTCTACCATTTATTCCAATTCATCTCGACGAGGCACTGTGCTGAGCAGCTTCGGAACTTTTCGCCTATTTCCGCCATTGCATCGTCTTGCATCTTCACATTGCCTCCATTTTGCTCTCATGTGTATACGTGCGTGCGTCGAGTCGGTGTAAACTGGAGAGACAACAGGACCGAAAGCAGAGGCACAGAGATATTCTTCGGAAATGGACGGGTAATTCTATACCTACGATGTTTTGAGTATAACATTCGCTTGTTATGTGGGGTCTACAGAGCACACGGTTCGTTAATGCGTCATTTTATAGAGAGGCTCAGGTCGAGTTGTGTGGCTGTTAACGGGTTTCCATAGCCACGCGCTCTCTTTCATCAAGGAAGTGCCTCACGCTAGCATGTTAGCATAACTTAGCAACTGACTGCTGTTCATTTCAATTTGTGCCTAAAGTCAGTTCTTTAACCCGATAAAAGCTTGACGTGCTCTGCGCTTTTCAAGTGAGACACGTTCAGAGTGTGAAATCATATACTTTTACGAACGAGAGTGTTTGCACTGGGGGGGCTAATGCTGGCTAGTGAAGTTTAGCAAACCGTTAAGGTGGATCCTTTGTGTTGATGTTGGAGCTAACTAGCCCTAACTGACCAAGGGGGTCTGCTAGCTCTGCAGGATCTTATGAGAAGCATGAGACCTGCCTGCGTTTCAGTAGTTCTCTGATCCTTAGTTTATTTTGGAAGACTGTCCTCTTGATGTTTGCCATTTAATGTTACCGCTCGTACAAGGCACAACAATAAAGTTCTTGACTGTTTTAGGTGGTTAAGTACGACGTAAGGTGCACTCCCGTGTGTTGTTAAGATAATGTAACTTACGGTGACATCGCTTCGGAGAAGCATGACCTCAACACTTCCCTGAAGGAGCAATGAGTCAGAAACTAGCCCTTTGGGTAGTAGACTGTTAGACAATGTTGAGAAAGCTAATATTATTCGTGTTGCAGAATATTGCAGGAAAGGTGCTCATAATAATGTGTTTAAAATATCAACATGCATTATAATAAGGAACTGTGGTGCAGGGTCATGTGTTGTTTCCTATATGTATGTTCCAAAAGGGTATGTACTAAACAACGATAAGTCTTAGTGTTAAATGTCAGTCTTTTCTGCATCTGCCTTAGATAGTACACATAGTGTATTCACTAACTGCTGTATTTTGCTCTCTGTTGCCAAGTAAATATTTCCTAAGAGCTAAAAGAATAATGATAAAAAAAGGTAATCGATTCCTGATGGATTTGATATTGGACTGGAAAATGTTACATATAAATATAGCTTATGTTTTTCTTTTAAAATCTAACAACCTTTTTTTTTGAATACAGTTTGAATAAGAATATTTTTGATTATGCACACATGAGTGCAACTTATTTCTGTGTTAAATCATTTTCCCCCCCCACAAAAGCTTTGAAATAATTGCTTCAGGAAAACTGACTCAAGTAAACAGCATTATGGAAATTTAGCTTCAGATGCTAGGGGCATTAATTATACTGATTGAAATGTATTACATTTTTTGAATTCTAAAGTGTCTCTGACCCTTACGTTGAATCTATTGTGATATCCCTACATCTGGCTTTGGTGTATTAAACAGTGTACTATTTTGTATGCTTACATTTATTTTCCTAATTTTTTGTCTTTCAGCATCAGTGATGTTGCAGTTGGCGTGAAGGTGAGTTTATTGCCTACATTTTGTATCCTTTTCACTATAGATAGTCAACACAACACCAAAATTAGCTGTTTTTGTAGTACAGTAAAGTATGCTGTGTATTGTTGTGCATGTACTCTTCTTAGATTTGACAGAACCCTGTGAATAAAGTGTTTAAAGTAACACTTCCATATAGGCCTGTCACGATAACAAATTTTGCTAGACGAAAAATTTCCAAAATATTATTGCCGATAAACGATATTATTGTCAATATTACCTCGATTTTTTTATCCATTTTTCATTGATATAATTATGATAAATGGGATAATAAAGTGAGTACACCATATCAAAAGCAAGAAACTTTAATTTCTTAAGAGTATTTAACTGTAATTAAAAGGTCAGGATCTTTTAAATAAAATAAATTAAACAAAAAATATAATAAATTTAACAAACAAGAAAGAGAAAAAAAAATACTATAAAATTGAAATAGGCTCTCTTTTAGAAAAAAATACATGTCAATGAAATTGATTAATACTAATCAAAAATAATAAAACATAGATCCTGTCTCTAAAGAAAAAATGAAACTCCAAAAAAAACAAAACAATAAAAACTATAGGCTAAATAAAAAGGGAGTTTATACAGTTCCTGAATTGTTTATAACATGTACTTTTTCTCAGTCAATCCGTACTGTCTGTCAAACATTTTGAACATTTCTGGCTTTCAACCGTTTTGAAGGGCTGCATTTCTTTGGCAATGTATCTGTCTTTGAGCGCTCACCATTTGGCGCTTTTATTTCTATTTACTTTGCAGACCAGAAGCCTCAGTAAGAGCGGATTGTCAAAGAACAAGGCTCCGCTGCTTCTCCCCTTCTTCTTCTTCTTCGTCGCCACTATTTTCAAACAAATGCAACATATCAGCTCGTTGGTGTTCATGAGCTCACACTTTGTTCATTCTGAAAAAAACAAAATCTTCCCACACTGGGACTGTGGCAGGCGGCCGTGTGTACGCGCAAGCAGCCCCGTCTTCACCCCAAAGATCACATTTTTGACAGATGCTCACTCCGCTATAAATCGGCTAAATCTGCTATAGAACCTATGCACCCTGATGTTAGGAAAGATAGACGTAGTGAGCCATCTTCTCATTCAGCCTCTTTGGTGGAAAGAGAGGAGGAAAACAAACATGCATGCACGTGTCAGTTAATCGAGGCCGGCAAACTTACAGAGGACGTTTTTATTTATCGTTCGGTTAATTGATTTATTGATTATCGTGACAGGCCTAATTCAATGTTTTACATGAGGCAGGATGTAAAACACTTATGCTCAAGACTAGGGCTGCAGCTATCAAATATTTTAGTATTCGAGTATTCTACTGAAAATCCCATCGATTAATCCAGTAATCGGATAAAAGACATTATTTTTCAAATGAAAATTGTTCTCTTTAAGAAATAGACTTTTCTGATACAGCATGTCAATAAGAGCACTTGCTTTGGTAGCTCCAAAATTTGTAAACACACTTTGACACATTTTTTGTGCCTTGTACATCTCATCAAATGTTGCGGACCCAAATGGCACCCGTTTCGTAGAATGACCCATTAGTCTCCAAACTCCAGAAAAGAAGCTAGATTTGTTGCTAGTTGCTATTTTGTATAAGAGGTAGCTTGAGGGGTATGAAAACTCTCTTAATATGGCCTCAGCTCTATTTGAAATACCACTCTTTGATCTTTTTTTAAAATGAAACGATTCCTCGAGGCGGAGGAAATTACTCGAGTAATTTTTGTAATCGAGTACCTCAAATCATTCGAGGAATCGTTTCAGCTCTACTCAAGACTAGAGGTATTCCTCAGGGGTTAAAGTCAGAAACTGGGTATCTGAGTCTGGTTACAAAATCCCACTTGATCCCTGACAGTGCTCTGAAGCAATATTAAAAAAGAGAGCACATGAAAGTAAATAATAATACAGATGAGATCCCTTAGCGTGAGAATGATGTTGAATATAATATGCAGGGCTTTAGTCTCTCTGCTGATCACCAAACAAACCTGTTTGCTTGTGTAAGCACTTTGTTGTTCCTGCTACCTAACCGGATTTGTTAAATGCCAGCTACATTTCCATCAGCACAAAACAAAGTTAAAGCCCTCTTTCAAAGGGAGACTAAACAGTTGTAAAATACTAGTTTTTATCTGCTGGGTCATGCCATCTTGCTTATTTCTTCAATATTTCACTGCTATAGACAAAACAGAGCTGGTTGTAAGCTGTTCGGAGAAAAACCTCCTCATGGATTTCTTTAGCTTGTTCTCTGTGTGCTCACATTTTGGCCTTAGTCAGACAACTTTATTACCCTTCAAATTTATTTCTGTCATGTCGCTGTAGCAGAGCCTGCAACATCTAGTTTATAGTAACTATAAAGAATGTTAGTGACAAAAGAACAATTGGTTTAAATTCAGTTGGTCAGATACAAGAAGATGTGTATGAAGCTATTACAAAGTAGTGTGTGTAATGGGTCCCTGGCCAGGTTCCTCTTCATCCCATCAGTCAGGTTTAAGAGCGCAGGACGCCTGTCAGCTCCACCAAGCCTCCTGGGGCCTCGTATAGCTCAGGATAAAATGACACATCTTGACATCTTAAATTCAGCAAGATTAAACCCACACCAAAAGAGGAGGAGCCAGACCTTTACTCGGCTGTTTGATGCCCCTTTGCAAACACTTCTCTGTCTTCCTTTTCTTGGTTTAAACACTCCACTGAGACCTTTGTTTTATTGTTGTCTTTGAGGGCCTGTCTGGAAAATGGAAATGTTTCCCCCGTCATGTCACAGCTGTGCCTGACTATCTCCTGTGTGTCTCTTTTCGCTCCACAGAGAGGATCAGAAGAGCTGAGTATGTACAACAGTCCCAACTCTGGCATGAGCAGTATCAGTGGTGAGTTCGTTCCACCCCTGAATAGGGAGGGGCTTGACAGAATATGCATGATGCCATTTGAAAGTTCATGAAAACTGGCAGAAGAAGTCTAGATGTTTGAAAAGTCTGCTTCTGTGAGTGGAAATGTTCCCTCATGGGAGCTGTTTAGTATCTGACATCACGCTTCTCAGTAGGTGGGCACCCACACACCACAGAATGTGACTGAAACAGACGTAGTGGGTACTACTGCATTTTAATGCCTCCTTACAGTGGGATGAAATCACAAGCACGTCTTAGAATCTCCAGAGCTATGCTTCTTGTAGACATAGACAAAGTTTGACTATTTAACATTTAAAATTAAACAATGCTGAGGCAAACACATGGGGGTTGATATTGTCTCAGTTTCTTATTATTTCACAACAACTTATAGCAGCTAATGTCACTCACATTGAAGTTAGAGTTTTAACCATTTTTAACCGTTGGTAAACTGAAATCTCCAGCTCTGCATAGGTACAGTTAAGCTTCTTTGTTGCTGTTTTCACAGGAGGATTTGTAACACACAGCCTCTTACTTTAAATAGAATCAGGAAGAAACTGCTCTTAAAGGGGCAGTTTGTCTAGCAAAATCTTATTTCTACCTTTCTCATGTTCCTGTAGGGATGGGTATCAAAAATTGGTACCTGTTAAGAACTAATTAAAAATGGTTCAATTCATCGATATCATTAGCTTTTAAGCTTAATTATTCCCTTATCCATTCTTTACATTAAAGGATAAGTTTGGTTTATACAGCTTTTACATTGTTTATAGAATGAAGTAGTACAAAATACCCACCCATAAGGCTTTCCTGCTCCAAGCAGTGCTTCGGGAGATATTTAGATCCAAAATCATGCAGCGGACGTCCGTATAATGGGATCCATCTGGGCATAGACAGCGCCACTCCTAAAACTGCATTAATCGTCCAAAAACTCGTGTTTTTCACCAATATTCCATCATGGTCACGCTCCAGGTTAGTCCTCTGCTGCAGTCTGTGTCACTCCTGACAGCGCTGTGTGGCTGTACTGACCTCTGAACTGACGAAGAATTTGTTTACGTTTGTCCCTCAAAGAATGGAGGAAGTGGAGTCAGCTCTCCAGAGAGTACTGGGCATGCATGAAGGGACAAACGTAAACAAAGTCTTCGTCTGTTCAGGGGTCAGTACAGCCACACAGCGCTGTCTGGAGTGACACAGACTGCAGCAGAGGACTAACCTGGAGAGGACCATGATGGAATATTGGTGAAAAACATGAGTTTTTGGACGATTAATGTAGTTTTAGGAGCGGCGCTGTCTATGCCCCAATGGATCCCATTATACGGACGTCCGCTGCACGATTTTGGATCTATACATACATTACATCTAGACATACATTACTCTCTCACACCATGAACCTATTTATTACAATGAACATGTGACACATCTCCTAATAGACCAAAAATCATATTGAAAAAAAACAGTGCAAGCTTGATGGTAGTGTGTGTGGGAAATTGCATTGATATGCTAGTGGTTAGCATACACTGGTATAACTTCAGTTTTATAACAGAATTTCAACTTTAATCAAAGGAACATATCACAATTACTCTTTGTTAATAATGTTGAAAACTCCAAATGTCAAAGTACTCACAGGTCAGATAGCAGAACTTACCGCAAGTGTTATGTTGTAAACAACTCAAAGCATTGCCGTAACCACTTTGAGATGGTTTATTCCAGTTATTAACATTTATTTACATCCAGATCCAGTGACGAACTCATACTCATAAAACCAATAAAAATGATGACACAAAAACCTGTATAGCTACTTTTGGTACAGAGAAAATTCACACAAGGTATTGATAAGGGAATCGATAAAGAATTGGATCAATAAGCAGAATCAATAAAGCCATTGGTGTCAATAAAAACCCATTACTACTCATCCCTGTATTTCTGTGTCTTTTGATATTATTCATTCATTAAGACTGTTCTGCGTTGAGACTATTTAACACCGCTCATTATTTTGGTACAAAGGAAAGCCAGAGTCTACCATTTGCTGAGCTCAGTAAACCCAGGCTTTCTTTAGATAAGATTGCTTGACTAAGTCTGCAGCTCAAGCGTGAGATATTAACTACTACCAATCTGGATAAACTTTCTCTGTTGACCAAGACTTTCTGCCTCAGGCTCAGTGCTCTCTCACTCAAAGGGGGCGTTCAGCACATCTTCCAATGCTTCTTCAACACAAAAAGACATCGCTTCTGACGCTCTGCTTCAGTCAGACTGTAAAATGAGAAAAGATGATGATTACACAGAGGGTACAGCAGTAAAAACCAGCTCTGCCAGTGTGGAAAGAGGAATCCTGTTGAAAATATCTTGTTGCTTTAGAAATAAACATACCCATGTCAACACACGACACCAGCAGAGTGATACTCATTTATTACTTACGTGACAACTTTCACAAGATTTCAGATATGTGTGGTCTGAAGCTGCATTTTGAAATTGGAGATGCTTCAGCTGCCTTTAAATCTAATGTGTAGAGTCATTTGATTTTCTTGTATCAAAAAGTGATAAAGGAGAAAATGTGACAGAGCAACAAAACACAATACAGACTCTGCCAGACTGCATTGACCATGCGTCACAGAATATGAGTAATACAAGAGGCCACCCTGCAAATGATCCCGTCAAAAAGATTCTGAAAAATGTGAAATCAAAGAAACTGACAGGCCAAAAGACTAAAAGAAGTGTTTACACTGTTATTCATGGCCTCATAACAACACAGAACCCTGGAATGAGTCACTGCTTTTGGCTTTTAATATTACAATTTATTTTATACTATGGAGTTTTTATCACCACTTTATTGTACCATGAGTTTTTAATATCCTTACATCCTTAGTATTGTGCAGAATTGTAGAGACCCTCACTGTTGACATTGAGATATTCTTTTAAAATGGAGCTTGGTGCTAACTCTTCACGATATGTCCTCTGATCAAAGAGTCAAGACTTTTTGGAAAAGAAAAATTCCATAATAACAAAAGAAGAAACACTGCAGGTCAGAGCTTTTTGAGCCGGTGTTTAAGGTTATCAGGCTTCACTTAATTTGTGTCTCTGTCGATAATTTAGATGGAACCTCGAACGGCAGTGACAGCAAAAAGCTAAGGGTGGAGGAGGCCCCGCCATCCCGTGTGCTCCACATCAGGAAACTGCCAAACGAAGCTTCAGAGACTGAAGTCATCGCTCTTGGTTTACCTTTTGGCAAAGTCACAAATATACTCACACTTAAGGGGAAAAACCAGGTGAGTGAACAAGGTGCATCTGTGAGAACCAATATCGAAACTGAAAGATTTTACAGGGACAGTTCAGTTTTTTTGAAGTGGGGTTGTATGAGCTCTATGTGACCACTAAGGACATAAGATACAGTAGAAAGTTGTCTCCTCTCCCTCAGTAAGACACAGACTGTAATCGCTGGTGACGAGGAAATAGACGCTAACAGGGAAAGACGGTACCAGATTGAAAGGCTATTTTCTCTGCCTACAAGAACTAAAATCAAAAAGTAATACCACAGTTTAAGAGTACGCTACATAAAATATTTTCTAAGTGCATTAAGTCTTCGGAAATATAAACATTTATCCCGACCGAACTAATTGGTCATGTATCCTAACAAAAGAATTACGATACTTGATCAAACTTACACGAGGCTACATTCAGCGCCCGAAGCATAGCTTGTTTACATTCCCTACAGCTGAAAGGAGGAGGGGGGACAGAGCGCACTAGCGCTGCGCGTGAGGACACATGACCAGTTAGTTAGGTCTGGATAAATGTTTATATTTTCGAAGACTTAATGCACTTAAAAACTATTATATGTAGCGTACTCTTAAACTGTGGTATTACTTTTTTATTTTAGTTCTTGTAGGCAGAGAAAATAGCCTCTGAATTTGGTACCGTCTGTCCCTGTTAGCGTCTATTTCCTCATCACCATGGATTACAGTTTGTCTTACTGAGGGAGAGGAGACAACTTTCTACTGTATCTAATGTCCTTAGTGGTCACATAGAGCTGATACAACCCCACTTCAAAAAAACTGAACTGTCCCTTTAAGGTATTTATTTGTTTCTGAACATGATATGTGTAAAGAATCCTTTAGACTCATGAAGTAAAACATTCAGCTCAATACAGAGGCTTTTATCTGTGTGCAGAGGAGAGCCTTTAGATGTACTCGGCTTTGCTTTGGTAGATTACTGTCAAGTACAGTTGGTGTGTCCTCTTAGAGTGCCAGTGTCAGTGTGTCAGCAGTCATAATCGATTGGTAGCTGACTCATTTCAGCACAGAGATAACTTTATCTGCGCTGCTCTAATGAATCTGCTGTTCACACCACACTGTTGAATCCAACTCATGAATGACCGTATGAGTAAAAGTTTAGTAGGTAGGCTTGGTCATGTTTTACCTGCAGACAGTACAAGTTTAGATTATATGAAAATGAGTATGCCATTGCTCCCAGGTAACCAAAGGATAGTAATGCAGTTCTATAAATAATGTGGGATCCTCTTTCCTTTTCATCCAGGCTTTCCTGGAGATGGGCACAGAAGAAGCTGCCATCACAATGGTTAATTATTACACCACAGTAACCCCTCATGTCCGCAACGTTCCCGTTTTTATTCAGTACTCCAATCACAAGGAGCTGAAAACTGATGCAGGAAACCAGGTAAGATGAGCCTCACTTATCAATCAACCATCAATTACCTTTATTTATGCCCGCCATCGTGAAAAACAGTATCTGAAGACGCTTTCCAAAAACATGAACAGGTTTAGACCTGTAAATTGTGTTTTATCGACAGAGACCTAACATCAAGACAGAATAAGGAGTGGAACAACTTCCCTTTAATGGGCAAAAACCTTAGGCCTAACCAGACTCTATAGCAGCATAACCAAGAGCTGGTTTAGACCTGATCCAGCTCTGACTATAAGTTTTATTGGAAAGGTTGAAGTCTTTTCCTAAAAGTTGAAATAGTGTCTGCCTTTTGAACCTCAACCGTTAAGTGATTCCAAAGAAGGAGCCTGTATAACTAGAAGATCGACCTCCCAGACTACTTTAGAGACCCTAGGTACAATGAGCAGACCTGCAGGCTAAGAATGCAGTGACCTAGACAGATAATATGAAAAATGGCCTGATGCCATGAAGTGCTTTGTAAGTCAGAAGAAGAATTTTAAACTCTATTCTAGATTTTACAGGTAACGAATGTAGAGACGTTTACCCTGGAGAAATGTGCTCCCTCCTCCTGGTCCAAGTCAGTACCTGAGCTGCAGCTTGATTGACAGATGGAAAAGGACATTCTGCTAATCCTTTAGATTTTATGTAAAAAAAAAACACACAAGTGCTCCTTTCACAAATAAGCACTCCCCTCCTGCTGAAAAGCTTCTTATGGAACGTTCAAATCCCTGTACCTCCAAAGTACAAGGTTGAGAGTCTGAGGTGTTGGTTTGGCATCTGAATACTCGAAAGAGTCTCATGAAATTTGAGTTTCAAGAAATGACTCTGAAATGAATCTGCCAACTGCCAATGCATTTCTAAATATCATAAAATAACACAACCTTCATTAGTTTATTTCATGCCTCTTTTTATTCAGCGTCAGCAAAGGGTCAAAATCTATCTGTTCAGCTCAGCTGCTAAGATTGTGATTGTGTGGCTCTTTGTTTTCAGCGGACCCAGGCAGTTCTTCAGGCAGTGTCCGCAGTCCAGTCTGGTGGGTCACCGAGCTCAGATGTTCAGGAAGCTCTCGCTGCAGCCTCAAGTCCCGTGCTGAGGATCATCATAGACAACATGTTCTACCCTGTAACACTGGATGTACTGCAACAGGTAGGCAACTAAATTTTCCACCAACTGTAGCAGATTGTTTGATTTGCCACTTTTACTCATGAAGTTTGGATTTTCTTCATCTTGGGGCAGATTTTCTCCAAGTTTGGCACAGTCATGAAGATAATCACATTCACAAAGAACAATCAGTTCCAGGCACTTCTGCAGTTTAGTGATCCTGTCAATGCACAGCAGGCCAAACTGGTAAGAGAAGGTCCACCCACAGTTTTGAGCTTTAAAAGGGACTTATTTTCTTCCTCTTGTACTGTATTGTGACATTCTTTTTTCTCTGCCAGGCACTCGATGGCCAGAACATCTACAATTCATGTTGCACACTGCGTATCGACTTCTCCAAGCTGGTCAACCTAAATGTCAAGTACAACAATGATAAGAGTCGTGACTACACCCGACCTGAACTGCCCGCTGGTGATGGCCAGCCAAGCATTGAATCCACAGTAGCTGCTGCCTTCAGCAAAGACTCCAACTCCCTCCTCGGTAAGATTCCAGGTAGATCACAATTTTCTTTTTCTTCCATACATCATCATGTTATTTGTCCATACTGGCTGGATGTTTTTTGCTATCATAGGAAGTAAAGGAACATTCTGATAAAGCCTTTTATTTTTCTTCAGTCTAAATAATTTCTTAGCTGTTAAAATTACAACCCTCCATGATGGCTTTGGTTAGAGTTTGATCAGAAACAATCACATAAATAAGTCCATCAGTAGATTTGCTATTGTCGTCCATGCTCAGTGCTGCTTGGCTGTTTGGTCAAAGTGCTGCTCTCCACGCCATGATTGTATTGTCCTCTCCCTGTCAGGAGCCCTGAACCCCCTGAGTGCAGCAGCTGCAGCAGCAGCTGCAGCAGGAAGGGTGGCCTTAGCTGGACAGGCCGGGTCCAGTGGGGTTCTGCTGGTCAGCAACCTCAACGAGGAGGTCAGTAACACAACAAGGCACATACACCGCTCAGGTGGACTATCTCAGGCTTTAATCTACTTCTCTTACCCACCACTTCATCCTCCTGTGTTACTCCCTGGTTTTTGTTCTTACTCTCTGGGTTAATTATTTTCTTAAGCCGGTTATGACCATTTGTCCTTTTGTGCTTCTGTTTCCATTTTCATTGTCTTGAAAATGCCAGTAGGAGGTTTATATAGATATGACCTGAGAAATCAACACCTCTGATTGGGCACCATTTTTTAATGTGAGTGCATTCAAAGCTTTTTTTAATCAGAGAGGGATCTTTATACTGGGGAAGGAAGATTTTTGCTTAAAAATATCTTTTTGTAGAGGCACTTACTACAACCCAGCTCAAAACTTGTATCCACCAAAAAGACCTGCTGAACATAAGGACTTTTAACTAGCTGGATATTTTTAACCTCAGAGAAGCTGTGATTTTTCGCCAGCAGTTAAATTGGTGTTATTTGGTACAGCCACTAATCATCTACACTGAGGAATAATTGAAACTGCGCCTTAGGAATCCACACCTCTTGTTATTCCAATTAGTCTTGATTTTGGGACAGAACATTTTGTCTAACCTTTTTCTTTGCTGTATTTTCTGGTGTCCTTTTCATGCCCAGGGCCTTTATGTTTTTTTTCCTCCTTTCGGTCAGGAGTCATTATGTCCCCCTAAAAGACAGGGGGTTTGCTGTTTCTGTCACTGCACCAGAACCCTCCCTGTTTCCCTCCTGCAATGTTCTGCCCTCCCCTTCTCTTGTCAAACTGTATCTAATTCAGCTAACTGTCTCTCTTCTGTTTTTCTTTCTAAGCTCTCCTCACCTTTCTTCAGCTCATATGAAAAGCTCATATGAAATCATTCTGTGGTCCTCCTAACCTGTTTCTCAGTCCTGGGAACAAACACCTGCCTCTCTGAAACACTTGCGAGCTAGCTGTCTTTTCTCCCTCTTTCTCTCTCTTTTTATTTTATTGTTTTGTTTTTATATTATTATTTCTTCCATTTTTTTTAAAAACTGTGACTTAAAGCATCTAATGGTTCTGCCCCTTTCTTCATCAGTCTCTCCTCTCTGGCTGTAAATGAATGTGCCATGGCGGAGCCTCTGACAGTATCTCAACTGTTCAGTCTGAACCTCTGGTGTTAAGATACTGTGCTTCAGCTTTCTTTGAGCCTTTTGGACTTGTGTGAATGCTATTACTATACTAAAGTGGCCTTCACAACAACTCCAGCATGTCACTGCTGATCCAGCTCTTTAACTGCATGGTCTTTTAACTCCTTTCCCCCCTCAGCTCACATCTTTATTACCATCCTCCCTCCCTGCTGAAAGACTGTAGATCTTCTGATTTTCAACCTGCTGCATGTTGTTTTTATCCCATGGTTATGAGTTTATATTGCTGATTTTATTATGATTTTGACATGAATGTACCTTTTACCCCATGCTTGTCCAGGGTGAAAGACATTTTGGCGCAAGTTATTTGCTGTATTTTGACTAAAGAAACATTGATCCAAGCCATTATCTCTGACCAAACTACCTGCATTATTCCAGTGTACTGACCTATATTTTATTTTTTGTCCCTCCCCCCTCCTCACTTTTTATTTTTAATCTTTCCCCAATTTGCATTTGCCTCCCTGTTCATCTCCCCCATCTCTTTCTCTCTCTACCCCCCTCCTCTCCATCCCCTCTGCCTCCCCCTCCACTCAATGTGCTGGTGGGGGACTTCTAACCCCTTGAATCATCCTTTCCCCTTCACCTCCTTCTCCCATATTAACCACCCACAACCCCTCCCTCCAACCCCCTCCATGACTCCTCCTCCTCCTCCTCCTCCTCCTCCTCCTCCTCCTCCGCCGCCTGCTCCCCTCCTCCATGAACCCACCACCTCCATCACTCTCCGGGGGGAAAACAAAAACCACCATTCCTCCTACCTACCTCCGCTCTGGATCGATCTGTCCATCTCTACCTCCGCTCCGCTCCGACTCTTCTACCTCTCTACCTGTCTCACGCTGCTTGTTGCTCTTCTCTCCCTCTAAAGATGGTTACGCCCCAAAGTCTGTTTACCCTCTTCGGTATGTTATCGTTAGCTCTCTCTGTCCCTCTCTGACTCTCTCTGACTCTCTCTGACTCTCCTCAATCCTCTCATTCTCTCTGGATCTCTCTCACCTTCTCAGTTTATCTTAAACCTTCTCCTTTTGTTAAATTTGATCACACATTTAAGATATTTTGATGATTAAACTTATCATTAGTAAACTCTGATGTGTGTATTGGTTTGCACATAATATCTTGTATGATCATTTCTAGAACATTCCCCTCATGTTAACTGGTTTGGGTTAATGTTAATTGAAGTATCCCGTGAATGCACGGTTAGGTCATTTAGTTTTGCATGCTGTTTTTTTTGTTTTTGTTTTTTTAGACCCATCTGACACAGCTTGATAACTCCTCTGTTTGGAAGGTGTCTCTTCTCTCTTCTTTCTTCTACACACCTCTCACTCTTTAATTCAGCTGTAAATTTCTTGTGTGTAGTCTGTTTTTCTCTCTTCTTTGTTTCTTGTTCTTATATATCCTTGTTTCCAATGCTAACTTTGTGTTTTTCTAACTGTCTGCTTTTTCTCCACCTCACCTCCTCTACTCCTGCCTGCCTGTGGCTCTAATGCAGGAGTGTACGGCGATGTCCAGAGGGTGAAAATTCTTTACAATAAGAAAGACAGCGCTCTCATTCAGATGTCAGACGCCAACCAGGCCCAGCTAGGTGAGCAGAGGCTGTTAGCACCTTGTGCTGTTTGTCTAATGATCAGGCCTCACTCTACGGCTTACTGTAACTTTATCGAAAGCCAACCTGAATAATGAACTGTGTCTGCTGAAATAGACCTGTGTTCTTCACAAAGTAGATCATTGTTTATGACACAAATTAAAAACAGCTATCACGTTGTTTCTGGAGCACAGGAAAAGACTCTTGAGTTTAAGAATTGTTCTCATTAGTAGGCCTGTCACGATAACAAATTTTGCAAGAAGATAATTTTCCAAAATATTATTGCCGAGAAATGATATTACTGTCAATATTATTTTTGATTTTTTTCCCCCATTTTTTCATTGATGTCATTATGATAAATGGGATAATAAAGTGAGTACACCATATCAAAAGCAAGACATTTTTAATTTCTTAAGAGTATTTAACTGTAATTAAAAGGTCAGGATCTTTAAATAAAATAAATTAAACAACAAATATAATAAATTAAACAAACAAGAAAGAGAAAAAAAAAATACAATGAAAATGAAATGGACTCTCTTTAAGAAAAAAATACGTCAATGAAAATAATTAATACTAATCAAAAATAATAAAACATAGACCCTGTCTCTAAAGAAAAAATGAAACTCCAAAAAAACAACAACAATAAAAACTATAGCCTAAATAAAAGGGAGTTTATACAGTTCCTGAATTGTTTATAACATGTACTTTTCCCCAGTCAATCCATACTGTCTGTCAAACATTTTGAACATTTCTGGCTTTCAACCGTATTGAAGGGCTGCATTTCTTTGGCAATGTAGCTGTCTTTGAGCACCCACCATTTGGCGCTTTTATTTCTATTTACTCAGTAAGAGCGGATTGTCAGAGAACAAGGCTCCGCTGCACCTCTCCTTCTTCTTCTTCGTCGCCACTTTTTCCAAACAAACGCGACATATCAGCTCGTTGGTGTTCATGAGCTCACACTTTGTTCATTCTGATAAAAAACAAAATCTTCCCACACTGGGACTGTGGCAGGCGGCTTAAGAACTGTATCTTTCGTGCCATCACTCATATTAGCGTGTTTCCTCCTTACCCCTCAGGACGCTCACTTCAGCTCTCTCCGTGTGTACGCGCGAGCAGCCCCGTCACAAAAGATGCCAAAAATCACATTTTTGACAGATACTCACTCCGCTACTTATCCGCTAAATCGGCTATAGAACCTATGCACCCCGATGTTAGGAAAGATAGACGTAGTGAGCCATCTTCTCATTCAGCCTCTTTGGTGGAAAGAGAGGAGGAAATCAAACATGCATGCACGTGTCAGTTTATCAAGGCTGGCAAACTTACCGAGGACGTTTTTATTTATCGTTTGGTTAATTAATTTATGATTATCAAGACAGGCCTACTCATAAGCATGTTTTTAGTACAACTTCTTACATGATTGGCCTTTAAATCCATCCTGACACAAATCCTCATCCTCACCACTCACATCTCTCCTCTCCTCAGCAATGAGCCACTTGAATGGGCAAAAGATGTATGGAAAGATCATCCGGGTGACGCTCTCCAAGCACCAGACGGTGGCACTGCCCCGTGATGGCCTGGACGATCAGGGCCTGACGAAGGACTACGCAAACTCCCCGCTCCATCGCTTCAAGAAACCGGGCTCTAAGAACTTCCAGAACATATTCCCACCATCTGCCACCCTCCACCTCTCCAACATCCCGTAAGTACCACGACTGCTCAGGTTTAGGGCCAATTATAAAGAAATTTGTTTTGATGCTTTCCAGACTTTATTCAGTTTTTTCCCCACAATCTCTTACCGTAATTTCTGCACTATAAGGTGCTTCGAAGTATAAGGCGCACCTTCAATGAATGGCCTATTTGAAAAGTGTTTTCATATATAGGGCGCACCGCATTATAAGGCGCATAGAGTAGAAGCTACAGTAGTGGCTGGGGTTGCGTTATGCATCAGCTAGATAGAGCTGCGCTAAAGGGAATGTCAACAAAACAGTCAATAAGTCAGTTAAACTCAGGCTACATCCACACGGAGCCGCACATTTTCCTATCCTACTATTTTCTGTGCCGTGCGCTGTAAAGACGAAGCCGTTTCTGCCGTTCACAAAACAGTTTCCAGAGATCATTTCACATGCCAGACCTTTGGGGGGGCGCTGTATTGCTCTAACAAATAACAAGAGAAGAAGCCTGGGCCAGCCTGCTAACATTAGCACTTAGCAGAATTCCTCTTTACCGGGTCTTGCTGTTACTTCAGCCACGCCCCCTGAACATGGTAGCCATGATTAATCAATATTGATCCATATATAAGGCACATCGGATTATAAGGCGCACCGTCGGCTTTTGAGAAAATTGAAGGCTTTTAGGTGCACCTTATACTCAGAACTTTGCATTGTGATCAACGTGAATAAGTAAAGACCAGGGGTCAGCAGTCCAGGTCGAGACTGAGGGTGCCATTCTACACAAACCAGGACCCATCATCAATAAATTATCAGGGGATCTTAAATTTGATGGAACACTTCTATTTTTCTGGTGCGGCTTTTAAAGTATGTACGGTAATGGTTGAGCAAGGAGTGAAAGGAACAGTCCAATTGCATTCAAGTAAACCCACCCTACATGACACCTCTCAGCCAATGGAGTCTCTGCACTCAAGGCTTTAAATATTGCCACTCTGCAAGAAGACAAAAGTTCAGAGGCAAGAGGTTGTCAAAAGGATGATTGAAAAAAAGAAAACTAAAGAAACAGATACAGAGAGAAGATAGAGAGAAGTGAGCTGGAGATAGGGAGAGAATAACATTCATAAAAGGTGCAGTCTAAGAAAAGTGGACCGAGTCATTTATGCTCATTCTTCCCTCTGGAAACACAAAATCACTCTGTGTGTGTGATCTTAGGTGACCATAAATATCAAATATATGTGAACATGTAAGTGCTTGATCAGTTTATTAGACCTGATTTGATTTAAACTGTCTTTATCAAAGAGCTCACTACAAAACCCAAAACTACAAGAGTGCGAAGTTTCAGACGGAGTTCAATTTTTTTCCCTTAATTTAAATATCTGTATGATTTAAATTTATATCCAGACCTTTGACATTGAGCATTTACTGCGGACAGTCAGAAACCTCATACCTGACTTTAATCTCTGAACCTCTCTTTTTAATTACAGACAAGACGTGTCAGAAGAGGACCTGCGGCTGCTATTCTCCAACACTGGAGGCACTGTGAAAGCATTCAAGTTTTTCCAGTACGTAGAGCTATTGTACTGTAATAATTGAGGTGTACTCACCAAACAGGACCTGACAGCTGTTTGTCAGCTCTGTAAATATTAACCCTTCACTGTTTGCACTTTGGTTTGTTTCCTGTGGCACTTATGTTCCAATCATTTCAGGGATCGTAAAATGGCTCTGATCCAGATGTCCACGGTGGAGGAGGCCACCCAGGGTTTAATCGACCTTCACAACTACAACATGGGAGGCAACCAGCACCTGAGAGTCTCCTTCTCCAAGTCCACCATCTAAGAACCTGATCCACAAACTCCTGTCAGTCCCAGGGTTTATGGTCTTAGCTGGCTGTCAGCAGCACCTCAGACCCTGTCTGGACTCTGTGGGGCACATTGATTGAATTCGTTTTGTTGTTGGGGTTTTTGTTGATCCTGTCATTCCTTGAGACTGAGACCTTTGACTTGCATCCTTTTTAAAGAGAACATTTGAGTACACTGCAGATACTGGATCCTCCCAGCGATTCTTTACTGTACCTCTGTATTTTTATGTCTAGCAAAAGATTGAATATGTTCCCCATGAGATAGTTTGATGTTGATCAGTGTTTTTATTCTCGATTTAGTTGAACAGATACAGTAATGTGCCTTACTTGACATTATCAACAGTTTCTACAGCTGGTCATGTTTGTGAACTATCCTCATGCTTTTGGGGCACATTGGTGTTCAATATTTTGAAGGTTAGCGAGACTGCAGGCTCTTTCATCATCCTCTGGACTTCATTTTCTCTTTCAAAGCTCTGCCACAAACCAGGCGTAGCTTTTTGGTTTTGTTCCAGAGTTGTAGGTGCACAACACTTCTTTTCTCAGTGTGGAATAAGGTGCAGAAAGTCCTGGGGCGACTTGTTTCAGTTCTTACTACAGCCTGTTTCAGGCTGTTTAACTTGAATTCCATTATTTCTTTAGTGTTTCAGTTCAAGATTGTTCTCCAGTTTTGAAGTCACGTGGCGTCACATATCTGAATGTGGCTCATGACTAAGTATTTCTCAATGTGTATTTGAAGCCTTCAGTGCTTTTTTCCATAGCAGTGAGGTGTAATTGTCAGTGACAATGGTTTTCTAAGCATGTCTAGTCATGATAGGATCTTACATCAGAAAGTGTTGCATGCTGTGAAAGCAGTTAGAAGATGAATTCACTGTGATTTCATTGTCATGTGACGGTTTACTCGAGAGGGCTACTCAGTTGGACCAAAGTTTCTGTGCCTTTAGAGTTCCTTTGATTCATTTTAACAAGAAAAAAGAAGAAAGCATTTGAAAACACAGAAATTTTGCATTTCAGAAATGCAACAATTTTCAGCGGTGACTTTTTTTAATACCCAACAGGACCTCTCAGCTGAAAGTGTGTGCTCAGAAATAATACTTCTGTATATTTTTTCTTCCAAGTCCAATTTTCTACAGCTTAAAATGTAAGGATTTGGTATAGTTTTAAAGAGGCACAATTAAAGGATGAATTATTTTCTAACAAGGAGAGGTGCGCCTTGGTTTCCTGCTTTTTGAGTTCCCCCTCTCATGGTCTCTCTCGTGTATTCTGCATTACGTCTGTAGCATGCCTAATAAAACTATTCTGTAGCTCTGCATTCACCTCCTCTGTCTCTCTTCTTCTCTGCTCTGTCTGCTCCGCTCACTTCTGAAACCATCTTCAGTCCCAGGGTGGGAAGGAAGCCCAAATTCATTCTGGAGCCACTTGAAAACAAGCGCTAATAAGCCAGATTGAGCCCTCTGATGGTGCTAATTCACAAGACAAGAAGTACATTTGTTGATGCGTTTCCCACCCTGCCAACTGACATAATCTATATCTTTGATGTCTTGCTCTCCTCTCCTCTGGTAGTTGCCTATTTTCTAATCAGTCTCTCAGGGCCTCTGCTATCTGCTAACAATCTTTCTGATCTATCTACTTGTTCTCACACCTTTATCAATTACTGAGCGCCCAAGCTGTCATATTTCCAAGTCGTCTGCGTTTAAAGCTGCTGCCAGCTCTGGAACCTATGTGAGTGAATCTGCATCTGACACCAGTGTGTGTATGTGGCTCATTAAAGCCGTGTTGTAAAGGTACTGACTTTCAGAATAAGCTAACACACAGATCTGAGTTTTGGCTTTAAACTACTCTTTTCCTGCATTAAAAAACCAAACACAGTTTCCTTTGCCCTGGGGGAGAAACAGAAGCTGTTAGTGAAGTCACAGAACAACTAAAGTGTATCCTTCCTTTCTGCTAATACCATTATATCTGAAAATAAGCGGGCCTATTAATTTGGTTACCGCAGCGAGGAGCTTAGTCTGTGGTGAAGTTAGATTAAACAGAACTCTCTGCACTAATGACCCACTATTGCTTTCTGAAAAATCCATTTAAAGAAAGGTCACAGTGACATAATGCTTTTTCTCTTTACCCCACCCCTGCTCCTCAGTGATACTGAGGACGCTGAGTTCAACTCCTTTGTGTTGTTTGTGGTACTGAAGGAACTTAAGTCTTAAATTAGTTGTTAGTGTCCCTAAGCCTAAGAGACCCTCTAGCTTCTCGTTGCAAACTGCTTTCTTCTCGTATTTGACATCCTGCCACACTGTTAGTGCTCTGATTAGAAGTGCTTTCTTTTTGGTTTTCTGCTGCAAAAAAATGAAATCAAAGTATGTTTTTAGAATAGAAGTGAGTGTACTTTATTAATTCCTGAAGACAAATTCAGAGTCACAGCAGAAATACAAGAAAGTATAAAGTGCAAAACATCCAAGAATATACACTCAGCGGCCACTTTATTAGCTACACCTTGCTCGTACCGGGTTGGACCCCCTTATGCCCCCAGAACTGCCTTACTCCTTGGTGGCATAGATTCAACAATGTACTGGAAACATTCCTCAGAGAGTTTGGTTCATATTGACATGATAGCATCACACAGTTGTTGCAGATTTGTCGGCTGAACATCCATGATGAGAATCTCCTGTTCCACCACATCCCAAAGGTGCTCTATTGGATTGAGATCTGGGGACTGTGGAGGACATTTGAGTACAGGGAACTCATTGTCATGTTGAAGAAACCAGTCTGAGATGATTCCAGCTTTATGACATGGAGCGTTACCCTGCTGGAAGTCTCCATCAGAAGATGGGTACACTGTGCGCATAAAGGGATAGACATGGTCAGCAACAATACTCAGGTAGGCTGTGGACTTTAAACCATGCTCAGTTGGTACTAAGGGGCCCAAAGTGAGCCAAGAAAATATCCCCCACACCATTACATCACCAGCAGCAGCCTGAACCGCTGATACAAGGCAGGATGGATCCATGCTTTCATGTTGTTGACGCCAAATTCTGACCCTACCATCTGAATGTGGAGCAGAAATCCAGACTCATCAGACCAGGCAACGTTTTTCCAATCCTCTATTGTCCAGTTTTGGTGTTGCTGTGTGAATTGTAGCCTCAGTTTCCTGTTCTTAGCTGACAGGAGGGTCACCTGGTGTGGTCTTCTGCTGATGTAGTCCATCTGCCTCAAGGTTGGACGTGTTGTGTGTTCAGAGATGCTCTTCTGCAGACCTCGGTTGTAACCAGTGGTTATTTGAGTTACTGTTGCCTTTCTATCAGCTCCAACCAGTCTGTCTATTCTCCTCTGACCTCTGGCATCAACAAGACATTTTGGTCCACAGAACTGCTGCTCACTGGATATTTTCTCTTTTTCAGACCGTTCCCTGTAAACCCTAGAGATGGTTGTTGGTTAAAATTCCAGTAGATCAGCAGTTTCTGAAATACTCAGACCAGTCTGTCTGGCACCAACAACAATGCCACGTTCAAAGTCCCTTAAATCACTTTTCTTCCCCATTCTGATGCTCGCTTTGAACTGCAGCAGATTGTCTTGACCACGTCTACTTGCCTAAATGCATTGAGTTGCTGCCTTGTGATTGGCTGATTAGAAATTTGCGTTAACGAGCAGTTGGAGAGTGTCTAATAAAGTGGCCGGTAAGTGTATAAATGGAATAATATAATAAGTGTCAACTGGAAGAAAATGTCCATCAGAGACGACAGCTTGACCATCATTCTCCTGTTAGCCTCCATCTCCACAGGGTCCAGGACTGAGATGGACTTCTTCTGTTCAGTCTCTGTCTCCTGGATATGTGTCATGGTCTGCTCACAGCAGGTGAAGTTCTTCCAATGTGGCGTTGGTGTCTGGTGTTAGCTCCATTAGCCATGTCTGGGAATAGCATAACGCTACTCTGCCCTCTGGTATTCCCTCTGGTGCTGGGTTAGCATGGCTATCTTGTCCATCTTATTCAAGATAAAGCTTATATTCTTCATGATGACAAATGGAAGGACAGGTTGGTGCCCAATTGTTTTTAGTTCTTTTTAGGGCTTTTCATGCCTTAAATGAGACAGGAGAGGACAGTGGATGTGTAGGAAAGGGGTTGCGAGTGGGGAGTGACATGCAGAAAACGGGCCACAGGCTAGATCCAAACCAGGGTCACCCTCTCAAAGGCGAACCTCATTGCCATCTGTGCCCGATCTCATCTCTTCTTAGCTCACACTGCAGCATCAGCACATTGTCCTCACATCCTCCTTTTCAGCTCTCAGAGAACACCAGTCCCAGCACCAGTTAGCACTGACATGCTACGGGCTGCTAACATGTGAAATGTCACAGGTAAACAATGCAACAATAATCACAGGTAGGATCTCTCAACATGCACAGGAGCAAAAAAAGTAAAAACACCACTGGGAATGCAGACTTCAAATACACAGATGACCAAGAAGATCAGTAAAACATAGATGTAAAAAAGAGAGAACTGCTGCAACAGGCAGTCAATCAGGTGGTGCTTAGCAACAACTTTTTTGTCTCATTTTCACTTAAAATTGTCTTTTTAGACCTGATATGAGCCACATTTATCAGTTTAGAACAACGTCTACTATCAAGTTGTTTAAAGACAAAATGAGGTCTGAATTGTTTGTCACAAGTAAAAATAAAATCAGCCATTGGGTTTTTTTTGTATCAACATGTTATTCTAATGTAAAGAAACTTGATGAACACATCTTTTTTTTCTTTTTTCTTGCCCTGTCGGCAGATTTTGTTTTTACTTGCCACAAGCAATTCAGACCTTGTTTTTGTCTTGTAGTATCCTGAATAAGACATGTTTCAATGTGGCTCGTGTCAAGTACAAAAAGTTAATTTTTACTTTAAAAAAATAATTAAAAAAATCTTGATATTATTTCTATATTTGTGGTGAGTTTGCAGGGACAGAGCCAGGATTTCAGTTTTGGGTGGGCCAGCGAAATCTTGGCTTGGCTTTAAGCCGCCAAAGTTCGTACCTCATTAATTTAATAAAAAAACAAATATACAATATACTACTGTTACTATGTGTGGTATTAAAGCAGATTTAGTTGGTGTGGTTTGGTTTTCCACCTTTAATTGCATTTCTATAACCATTTTGTGCATCAGACAGATCTACTGCTCTCCATGGTACCGACGAAAGTGTGGCGTTCTAACGCACCAGTCAGCTGTGCTGCTACGACATTCCTTTTATCAAAAGATGTAAGAGCAAGGACATTAACCAGGGCTAGATAAAATAAATAAAATCTACAGTCTTTCCCAAAACAATGTTTAATGTCCTGAGTTTTTTTTTTCCCCAACAGGCAAAAAAAAAAAAAAAAAACACGGTTAATTTTTTTCAAAGACAGCATCTAACACTAATAAAACGAACATAAAGTGACAAAATCTTACAAAGTACTTTCTTGTTAATAAATAAATAAAAAATAAAGGAAAATTATAGAGTGGGCCTGTTGAAAAGTGGATGGGCCTGGGACCTTTGGGCCCACCCATAATGCCGTCCCTGTTAGACAGTAAAACTTCTCTCACTTTAAATCCCCTGATCTGCACAAAACACCAGGGACTTATGTATCATATGTCTCTGGAGCACCTGGAGGAGAAACTTGACTGGATGAAGTCCAGAAACAGACTAAGCTTAAGTAAAAAAAAAAAAAAAAAGGTCCTGTGGTCTAACAAAATCCAAATTTGAAATTTTCACAGAAGCTACAGTCTTGGCTCTCCCAAACAGAGATTCTTCTTTGTTTAATGTCAGAGCATAGTTTCAAAGCCGAGCACTATGCATTTAAGCGTAACACTGATAAACCACTTTCTGCATGTTTCCAACCATAAACTGTAAAATAAAAAAAATGGACATAATCTCACTCCTCCTGGAGTGAGGTCCCCCAATACTACTCCCCCTGGTGGCTGGCTGCAGCATGGGTCAAAAACGGTCTTTCCAGTCATTTCAGATGGGCTGTGGTCAAACTGCTGTGCTGTATGCTGTGGTTATAAGAAGACTTTATTGGGCTGCATTGTGTTCAAGTCCTTTTTTTTTCTTAAAAGTTTCTTTTTCATTAGTTATAATTATTAAAAACAGGGTTTAACGCCACGTTAATGATGATTAAAAGCTGACGTTCTTGTGTTTTTTTCCAGGAAAAGTTGACATGGTGACATGATGACATGGAGAGCCAAGAAGAGATGAGATTTTAGAAAAAAAAACAAAACAAAACAAAACTAATTATATATATATATCTATATATATATATATATATATATATATATATATATATATATATATATATATATATATATATATATTGACTCCCAGCTCCACATTCTCTACTGCACAGACTCTGGCGGTGCCTCTAATGGGGGTATTTTGGCTTCAAAACCATACAATAGTAAAAGGTGGAGCCATGCTGTCCACTCTGTATACAGTTTATGGTTACAACAGAATGGCTCTGTAGTAGGAGAGTCTTAGCTGAGCCCTCTCAATGAATCTGATGGGATTGTTGGTTGTTTGATTTAAAGTAATGTTTCTTTTTTAATTTATTACATTTTGACAGCATCTTTGGGATTACTCAGCTAGACGATACGAGTTACCTGAAAGAGCAGTGGGGTTAACCGTGGTCACGTGTTACTGTACCCCTACACTGGTCATAACAGCAGATGGGACTCTGGGCCTGGCAGAGGGAGGTGGTACAGTAGTCAACTCCCCCTATAAGCCATTGCTGACTGTGGTTAACCACGGAGGTCAATTCGAGTCCAGCTCCAAATGACCCAACATGATGAAGTTGCTGCCGTTGTGTTGATGTAAGCAGGTGTTGCTCCATCAGATACCAGGCCCATCGGCACGACTTTGCGATGATGGACGTCCTGTCAGGCCCTGTCTGATGAAGATGACGCTCCACAGCCAGGCTCTGGGACCAGGCAGATGACCTGATCCATCATCACACAGACACTCGGCTGCTCACGACCAGTGCACAGGGCTTTTATTTTGCAAGCTTTCAGTGGAAGTGCTCGCGTCCTGGATCCCACTCTCTAAACACAGATGACATGATGTATCAAGGCAGAAGGGCAGAGCCAATCAATAGCTAGTCTGGCCAATGCATCACCAGGGCAGGACACTGTGATCCTGCTCTCCATCACTCTGCTCATAAACGAGCGCTTCTCCCTGGCGTTGATCTCCCTCATGGCTCTGAACTAGCTCCCTCTCTATTAAAACATTTCACTGACGCTGGCTTTTTGAGTGACTGATAGCTTCTGCTCACATTTGGACCTAAATAGTGCATCAAGTGATAGGAAATCCTTCAATCCCTCCACAAGTACTGTGTTAATTTCCTGTGTGACAATCCAAGCAAATTATCTAATTATATTTAATCAATCTCAACCATTTCCAAGCAATCTGGCCACATGATGTGCTGACGTAGGCCTCAGCTACGTTTAATAGAGCTGTGAGTCATCATTGTGGATTATTCCATCCTCCTCTGACCCGTTTGTCTGATCAGTGGTGAGACAGAGCGTCTACCTTGGTCCCAGTGTTACCGGCATCCAGCTGCAGCAATTACTCTCATTCAGAGTTTGGAGTTATTGATCACTTATTGGTTTATTTATTAAAGATCTGTGCAGTGTTCTCCTTTTGAAAAAGAACTGCAGCAAAAAATCAACCAGCAATGTGCAATCTGTGGTTTGTGGCCTGATGACAGTCAGTCCTCACATCTCTCATGCTTTCTTTTGTATTTGAGGCCTAAAAAGAGGAAGCTACCCATTATTAATTCAAAGATAAGGAGTGGGGAAAAACGTTTAATTTGAAGTCTCATCTTTCTTCTAACAATACTGGATTTAGGAGCCTTTACGTCTACCTGGTAACATAAGCAGTATAGATCAGGGGTGTGAAAACTTTGTTAGAAGTGTTCATATTTTATTTTGTGAAAATGAACCAAGGTCTACGATGGGGGGTTAAGGCCAGGGGAAAGAAAAAAAAAAAGTTATTTCACAAGATTAATCTTGTAAATTATGAGGAAAAAAGAGATGTAGTCTGAAGAATGTGAAGTCACGTGTAAAAATAACTTTGATGTTGCTACTCCTCTACTTGGTGACATTATTTCATATTTCTGTATTATATGTGCAGAAGTTTCATTCGAACAAGAGCCAGCTCTGCAGAGAGGACAAAGCAAGTTCCCCAGCGCTGAGGATGGCCTGTTTGGAGGAAAATACATTTGTATCTCTCAGTCTGCCAATGGGGTGAGAGAAAAGTTCCTTGTATTAAGACATTCTGGTTTTAAGAAACCCAACAAGCACTTTTTTCTTATTTCATTGGCAGATTTTTTTTTCTTACTGCTGACAAGCAATTCAGACCTCATTTTTGTCTTTCAATAACTTAAAAGAAGACATTTTCTGGACTGGTCAGGTTAATGTGGCTCATAACATGTATAATAAGACAATTTCTACTAAAGATCGGACAAAACATTCGATAAGATTTTAGGCTTTTAGTAGCGAAAGCACTGGTATCAGGTGCTAAAAACTAGAGCTTAGCAAGCACCAACTCTTCGCTGGGCCAGAGCGAAGCACTGACTACTTCAGGGGCTGGGGGCGGGGCTACAGTGACCAATAATCTGTGGTAAAAAAAAAAAAAAAAGAAACAGTCATTCTTAAAAAGAAAAGCTGCTGAGGGAGTGGCCTTTTGTTTTTTAGTGTTTCCTCATTCATAACTTAGAATGGGGGCAAAATAGAAGCAGCAGTGCCCTTTCTCTCATAGATCAGGTCTGTACCGCAATATTTTATGTAACAGACAAAACAGCCTTGCTTTTTATAACTTATTTACACGACAAGATGTAATTTCTGCTCCGTGTTTACGTTTACATTTCTCCTCTGCTCTTGATCACACACGGAAGAGTTCCACCCTGATGCATTTACAGACAAACACATGCACACACAGACCCACACACACATGCACACACAGATAAGTAAACCCCATGTGGCAGACAGTCAGGAAAAATAATGTCACAATCCCAGATAAAATAAAAATGTGATTATTTTAAAGCCCTCCCAGCGCCAACCCTGTTGCTGGGTCCGCATTGTGGAAGCAGACGCATGCACAAAGAGGATATCACCATAATCAATCACAGACAAAAATGTAGCCTCCTAGGTTTGTGATAAGTACATTAAACAATACTTTGCTGTTTATCTAAATAACCAAGTACTTGTAGGAGGTCACATTTTCATTACAGTTTCCTTCAGAAGTAAAAACATTAAAGTTATTTGCCTGTTGCAAGTTACCTCTTGAGAAGACTTTGAAAAACTTTTTTTGGGGGAATTCAAATCTAGCTTCAGGTTTTGTAGCTTCATTTGTAAGGACTGAAATGCTGTCTGAAGCTCTTGCACCGCTTTTGTAAAAGAGTTTGCATGGGTATAGATGTCACTATCATCAGCATATAAATGTTTTTTGGCCTTTATATTCTTTACCAGGTAATTTATAAAAATAGAAAACAGAATGGGTCCCAGAATAGATCCCTGGGGGACACCTTTAGTGATTGGAAGACATTCAGATTTATGGCCCTCTGAATAGACACATTGAGTTCGATTGGCAGAAATAATTTTTAAACCAATTAACAGTCTTGGAATTTAAACCAGCAGCTCTAAGTGTAATCAATAACAGTTCATGGTTTATCGAATCAAATGACTTGGAGGGATCAATAAATAAGGCAGCAGAATGTTGTTCTCTGTCCAAGGCACAAATGAGGTCATTTACAACAACCATAGATGCAGTATTGGTACTGTAACCAGATCTAAAACCTGACAGAAAGTCACTTCAAATATTCTTTTCTTGTAAAAACTGCTTTAATTGTAAATGTACCTGTTTCTCAAAAACCTTAGCTAGGACTGAGAGTTTAGAAATAGATGGATGCAGGTACCCTGTCAGAGGCATTCCAGCCAGGAGCATGCTAATGTGTTTGATTCCAGATCACAGAGGCTCTGACTTGGTCCGAAGCAGTAAAACAGTCGAACGGACTCATTCAGTGATTGGTGAAGACAGACTCTTTATCAGGACACAAACCACCACCAAATTGAAACAACAATTGAAACGTTTAGGCTTGGAATCTGTTTAAAGACCGTCTAAAAGAAGACGGTGGTTTGATAAATATAACACAGAGCAGGGCTGGTCTCAACACTCGACAAACCCAAAAATAAAATATGACATTTCTGAGTTTACCGCAGCAGAAACAGCAAACAGACAGATGAGCTCTCCTGCCAAATAAAACGATCATTTCCAAATGACGGTAAGGAAGGCCCACTGTCGGTATCACGGCAAGGCAGGCAGGTGTGAAATTATGGGATGCATTCCTACAGATGAATCTCCTGCATAAGTTTCTGAGACAACAAAGGATGTGTTTTAAAAAGCCTGATGAGAAAAGCGAGCGCAGTGAACAGTCAAGGCGGAGAGGAGTGATAGAGTGGATTCTAAACACTGTGTCGTCTCCTCAGACTGTGCCATGTGTCTGTGCTCCCTCCAGGCTCTTTCTCAAAGTAGACGCAGAATTTTCTCACATTCCACCAAATGTTAACACGTCTGAATTCAGTCGGTACATTTGGCCTCGTGGGCTTCATGCTACAGTATGTTGCGGGGATGTTAGCTTCTTTTCTTCAATCTCTTCATCTCTGCTCTCAGGAAAAAAAACGCAAACGTGAGCAGCTTCCCTCGGAGGAGGAATCAGACAAGCCAGCAGTTTTCAGTCTGACATCCTGAGATGCACAGTTCCTTCTCTTCTTTAAGAAAAAGCGTGGTGTGAACATGGTGTGATTTCATGTCTGGATTTTACTTTCCTCAGTGTGTGTTCTTCGAGAAAGCTCCTCAGGCTAAACTTGAGATGTTTTCTACCCCTCATATTTAACATGTTTAATGATGGAAACTCTACGTTACACAGAGCTGGGCAGTAACAGCTTTAAAAATAGCTCCTTCAGTTTACATTTTTAGAGGTTTGATGGTAGCACTGTTGACTAAATCAGACAAGCTTAGCTGTTTTATTGATCGAGGAGTATGGTAGCCTTCACAGCAGCAGCATACTTTGCTTTTTGGACTCTTTTTTCTGCTTTTATTGATTGAACAGCTGAAGAGAATCAGGAAATATTTGGAGTGAAAATGAAGGAAGCTGTGGAGCAAAGAATTCTGGGGAGTAGAAGCAGCAACTACCGCAAGGAGCAGTACACTCTTCATACATGGGGCGCACACCTGAACTGCTTAGCCAACAGGTGCACCAACCAAAAACTCCTTTCACCCCAACCAAGCACAGCAGAGTCCAGTCTTTTGTCCTATGAGCTCTTATCATGACACCATCTTTGGAATAGGGATCAAGCCTAGTTTTATTTTCAAGTACATTTACACATAGTAGGAATTTGACTTGTAATATTGATGCTAAACAACTAACAAGAAAAATCTGCGAAACTACCAACTACTTAAGTAATAAAGAATTAGAAGCTTTACAGTATAAACATATAGAGAATAAAAGCAATAAAAAATAATATATGTATATATATATATATATATATATATATATATATATATATATATATATATATATATATATATATATATAAAGATATGGATAGAGATAGAGATATATAAAGACATAAAATATGAAAAACACAAAATGTACAAAGGCCCTTAAAATGTTCGGCCCTCAAATGAGCGTTTCAGACCTTGTGTCCGCGTGCTTGCAGCACCCTCAGTGTTTTCTATGTTAAAATGTAAACTGTGATCAGGGCTGCAGGTTCAGCCCATGTTCTGGTGCTTTCATTTCTCGATGCGTTTTTTTTTAGTATCTTATCAATCTGCAATCAATCTTGTGGTTCATGCCAGGTAAGTATCAGGAATTGCACATGGAGTGTTCAACACTGTCTTTACTCATAAAGTAATAATACTAGCCCACACAGACTGTCAACTTCCAGGTGAGGTTCACTTCATGACTTCACTTTCTGAACCTTAAAAATGATGCTAACAAGCTCTTTGCTGCTGGCAGCTGAGTGCAAACAGGAGCAAGAGTTCATCTAACAGAAATTACATGTTACGTAAAATGTAAATTTGTCTCATAATATAGATTTACACACACACACACACACACACACACACACACACACACACACACACACTCACACAGATAGATGAAGATATAGGTATAGTTATGTAGCACCACTAGCAGCACGATGCTATGATTTAGCTATGATTTGAGACTAACGTGACAACAAGCAATTTGTAGTTCTACTGGCATGTCTGTAATGTGTTACATTAGTAAATCCTGGTTATGTCCTGCCAGTCATCTACCAATCAGAGCTAATGTAACCTCACTCTTCATTTTATTGATAGACTCTCAAGTTTGAACAGACCACTGCAGAATAACTGCTGACTGTGGGTTGGAATCAACATTAGCACAAACAGATTAGCTCCTGTGTTAGCCTTTAGCTCGTGCTCTATCTCTCTCCTGTTTATCTTTCTTCTGCTCTTCTGTCCTTTTTCAGTCTGACAGTTAGGCTCCAGTGTCCACCATCACTACAAAATTAATCACAGAAATCATTTTTCAGCAGAGAAAAACACAGATCTCTCTTCTCTCTACTAAACTTAATCAGCCAGCGTGGTGTCTTAGAGACTTAGATGTGCTATAAATCAATCTAGTCCTGCTTGACCCGATTGGGAAGCTAAGAAGTAGAATTTCAAATAACATGTAACTTGTTACATTGGCGCTGATAATCTAATTTAATAGTGTGGATTACAATCAGGCATATATCTGGAAAGGAGACTTTTTCAAGATCACTTTTAAACTCTTCACAGAGCCTTTAAGCAGAAAATGATCAAAAAAGCTGCAGAGTTTCTCAAAACCATAAGCCAACAAAAATTACAGAGATGCCGATTCAGAATGGACTAGTATTATCAGGGGACTTTTGTGTGACTCAAGATATGGTCAGTGATTTGCCCTGGATTTTTTACTTTACACATTACATACATGGTCGATTTACATTGGAGTGAACATAAAGACGTCCTCCACAATAACTACATATTATCAGAGCTCCTCAGGCTGACTCGTCCTATAGGGGCCCTATGCAAATAGAGCTGAGGCCCTGGCTGATTTGCATTGTGTACCTGGTATCTCATGCACATGTGAAACTTTGTCATGTGCATGAGAAATTTAGATATATTTTTTTATTTTCTCTGCCTTTGTCTCTTTAAAGGCTCCATAGAAAAGAAAAAAAGTTACTTATAAACATGAACCAATATCCAAAAGAAGAGTCTATTTTTAAACTCTGCCTCCCTTAGTTAAAGCAGTGTTAATTCTGTTATCTGGTCAGAAGCCACATCTTGTTGGAGCTGAAAGAGATCTATAAGCGACATGAGATGCTCTTTGATAAAGATGGTAACAGGCTACAGGAAGAAAAGCAAGAGGATTAAGGTCAAAGGTCACATTCTAGTCAGAAGCGTGTAAAGACTCATGGAAAGCCTCTGTATGCTTTTCTCCTCAGCTGACCATTAAACTCGCCTGATTAAAGCTCGGCATGTAGACTCTGTGTGTGTGTGTGACCAGTATCTTTTCTCATGGCAGGGAATCATTGTTTCAAACATCAGAGAAGGATTCAAGGATAGGATGTAAGAGTTTAGAGCCATGGAAGGAGAACGTAGCCCTGCTGGTCTGAGGATTTGGGGAGGGCCCTGAAATATGAAGAGGCTTAATCACATAATTCCATGTAGACAGGTAAACAGACTTTCAAATCAATACTGGAGACAAGAAGCTAGAGCAGCAACACAGTGTGTGCAAATGAAGCTTGCTCGAAATGGCCTTCATGCACACACACACAGACACACAGAGCTGTATCCATCACGCAGCACTCTTAATGTTCAGACATGTCAAATCCCCTCTTTAACCTGGAGGCCGTATGACATCTAATTCAGTCTTACACCAGGCTGATAATGACAGTATTGATTTGGCTTTTGTTCTCTGCTCTTTCTCTTCTCTCCCTCTATCTGAGCCCAGCGCAGACAGGAGCATGTCTCTGTAACACACAGCGGCCTTCACATCCCCTCTCCTCCTCCTCTCCTCTCCTCTTCTCCTCCTCTCTGTGTTGACTGGCACCAATCTGCCACTGCTCTCTCCAGTAGCCGTCACCTCATGTGGGCTGGAGAGGAGCAGATGAGGGGACAGTGTGTGTGTGAAAAAAAAAAAAAAAAACACAAATTAAAGGTTGTGTTCTTCATATTACAGCATGTTTTCTCTCAAACCACGAGTACACTGGTTCCTGAAACAGGTTCAACCTCATTGATGTAAACAGAAGGGACAAATTATCAAACACCACTCAGAAAAAATATAATCAGACCAACCATTGCACATATTACGGTCTCCAAAAGGATGAGCTCTCCAGCCGTTGAATCAACATATTACTAATACGGTTTCAACAGGACTGTTGTGTTAGACTGTATTAGCTTTGGCTTGGTTTCATCATGAACTGGCAGTGTTGTTGTGGATCATGAGGACTAGCTCGGTCACAAGGTCGATTCATGTAAAAATATTATCAACAGGCATCAGTCTGTTTTAATGAAAGGGTTATAAGTCACACGACAGATTTTTCTGGTTAGCTGAGCTCTCAGTTTCATCTGGTTGTTCATTATTTTTGTTTGTGGAGGGTCTTCCATTTTTCTCTATGTTCCTAGTATTTGGTCAAAGAAGTATCTTACATAGTGTTCGGAGCCGACCATGAACCCCAGGTTAAAAAAAAAAAAAAGGCTACCATAAATATCTTGGCTGCAGGTTAGACTTAAGCTTTGCATCTGTCTCTGTGCTTCTCTCTGCTCAGCTGCTGTCTGAGTCACATTGTGTGGTAAAATTGTTTCCCGTGAAGACAAACACAATAGACTGATAGGTACCACAACATAGCAATGTCAAACTTGTAGGGTGGGAAAGGTTGGTTATTTGGGTTTTCTTTCCAACTTTTGTAGGTGAAAATGTTAATAATTGCTAACTATAGAGTACTAACTAAACCAAGCTCTGGTAGGAACTCAGAGGCTGGTTAACAGGTCAAGTTAATGGTTTAGGAAGCAGACTTATGAACCCCTTGGGGTTTCAGGTTAACAGATGATTTTTGTTTTCACTTATATTATGATTATGTTAAGAATATTAATTTCAACTAATATAGATCATTACCATTAGTTTAACTGTGTAGTAAATAATTAATCAAGTGTCTAAATGTTCAGTAACATATATCACCCTCTGATCATGTAAAGTTTCCTCTCTATCGACTTCATACAGAAGCACTGACACCTGACCAACAGGCCTACTAATTTTCTGACTAATAGGCCTTATGAAAGTTTGACTAATGAGTCTTCTGACAATTGGTTTCTTTGATTTTCTGACTGACAAGCCTCCTGATCCTCTGACTAACCAGCCTTCTGACTAACAGGCCTTCTGAACTTCTGACATTTAAGCTATGTGTTGGGCTTTCTGACCTATGAGCCTCCTGATTTTCTGACTAAAAGGCCTTCCGATTAGGCCTCTGACTAAGGGCCCTTCGATTTTCTGACTACTGGGCAGTCAGACTAACAGCCCCTCTGACAAACCGGCCTGCCGATTTTCTGACTAACTTGCCCTCTGATTTTTTTTACACTAACAAGTGTTAGAACTAATATGCCTTAAGATTTTCTGACCGACCAACCTTGTGAAATTTCTGACTAACAAGCCCTCTGACACATGGGTCTTCTGATGAACAGGTCCTCTGATTTTCTGACATACTGCCTTCTGATTTTCTGACTAACAGGTTTCCTGATTTACTGACTAATGAGCCTTGTGACTTATGGGCCTTCTGACTGATTGGTTGTCTGACATACAGGCTTTCTTTCTTTTTTTTTTCTAATCTTTTTTTATACTAACAAGTGTTCTAACTAATGGGCCTCAAAATTTTCTGACCAACCAACCTTCTGAGTATCTGACTAATGAGCTTTGTGACTAACAGGCTTTCTGGCTAACAGGCCCTCTGACTAACAGGCCCTTTGACTAATGGGGCTTCTGACTTTTAGGCTTGAAGTGATGTAGCTTCATTGGACTCCAGGAAGTAAATAATGACTGACAGATTTCTCATTTATTCAAGCAGCTTTGCTTTTTTAAGGAAGAAAAGGGGGATTTTATTTTTCTCTGGAGCTGGTTGATGACACATCATCCAATCCTTCACAGACTAAAATAAGCACTTCACATTTAAGCACAAAAGCTGCTCTAAAAATACCAAGGCATTTCAACCAACAACTCAATGAACTTTAAGACAGATTTGAACATTTTAGCTCAGGTGTTTATCATCCTGAATGGCATGAACCCTCTGTCTGGGTGATTCAGACTCCATGCCATTTACAGAACCAGCTTTCCTGATATGAAACCTGCTCCTACTGCTGACATTAGCACTGCTACCTCATAGATCAAATAGCAGCTGCTATGAGCTCTGTTGATTGGAAACTACTCCAAAACACCATTTTAATGCCTCTGCAGACAGAAGGCAGAAGTTTGTAGAAGAAGATCTCCTAAAAAACTTTAGATTTAAGACGATGTTATGTCATTGTCAGAACAATAATGGAGGAATGTTTGCGTTTATTAGAGATAGCTGCGTCTATCTGCATGTCAGGTGTATAATGTGCTGGAGCAGAGGCCAGCTCCATGATTAAGTCAGAGCAGCGTACTCACAGCAAAGGAAAGAGCCAAAGTTAATGCAGATGGCTCTCTTTTATGTTCCCATCGATCTACATTATCAAATCAACAGAGTAAGATGTCCACCTCACATAACATCAGCGCGCTTCCATCTTTACATGCCACATTACTAATTGGATTTGTCACAGATGGGAAAATATAATGGTCTTTTTTCCCACAGTCTGGCACCATTAAGCTGCCAATGCTTTTTTTGTGCGAGACACCCCACCTTCAGAGGTAAAAATTTTATTACATGGTAATTTAAGACATGGTTCGTTCATCTCAAGTGTCGCCGCTGGACATACAAATCAAAAAGGGGCCCGCTGATATTTTCATTCCTCATCTTCCAAAGCCCACACATTATCCTTTTTTATAATCTGTATTTTATTTGCATTTTTCGCCCCCGAGGTGAGGAGAGGAATCCGGCAATAGCCATGAAAACCCACAGCCGCATGCTTTTATGTGCCGTGCTTCACTGAGGACCTGTGAGATTTATCACTTCTTTATGTCACTGTGCCTTTTATGACTTACATTGATCATCAAGGTGTACAACCATTATCGTGCTGAGTACATTATCGTCAAGACATCTTTCACCCCCCCAGCACACACACACACTCACTCACATACTCACACACACACACACTCTACTGCCACAGGACATGGATAGAAAGACATCTGATTCACATCTTCACTATCTGCTTCCCATGGATCCACTGAGAGAAATCTGATAAAGGACTGAACAGTGAGACGTCATGAGGGGACAGTAAAAAAAGAAAAAAAAGAAAAAGGACTTCAATTCTTGAACTTAGCCTTTCTTCTTCTTCTTTTTCTTCTTCTCTTTCTTCTTCTTCTATTCTACAGATCAAGTGTCATGGGTTGATTTTTCAGTTGTGTGTGTGTTTTTCTGGGTTTTGGATTTTCTTGTATGTCTTGAGTTTCTTGGTTATTCTTTATGATTCTTGTCTAGTGTTTATTGTATTAGTCTTAGTCATTCGTCTTGTTTTTTTCTGTGTTTCCTGATTTCTGTCGACAGTTCTTGTTCCTTGTGGTTCTGCTTTGGTTCTTGTCTTGTCTTGTGTGGGTCTTTTGTTGTATTTATTCTTAGTGTTTCTGTGTTTTGGATTTATCTAGTCCCTGTCTTTAGTTTCCCTGTGTTGGTTTAGGCCTTGTACACAAGTAACCGGGTATTTTCAGAAACAAATCCCCCTCGTCCCCCGCCAATTCGTATTTAAAAATACTTTGATCCACACGCACTGGGCACATTAGCGAGTGAGTGTGGTTTGAAGCATGCCAAACCAATATTTGTCAGTGTATTTCAGACGTAAAACCCATGCCACCCATTCAGGATAAACCCTCCGAGTTTTCTTGGGGGGAAATTTGCGTTTAGTTAAAAAAAAAATGTGTTTGTTTGTTTTATGTGCAATTGGGTCCTCCACCTCTTGTTTCCTGTTCCTGTGGACTCCTGACACAAAGACAGATACTGTCATTATTTTATGGTTGCTGCCAAAAACTTGCACCTACATCACCCACAAAGCAAGAGTTGCGCTTGGAGCCTGTGTCTGACTCTCCACTCTCATGGAAGCCCTAAGCAGACATGCATCCATACTTAAAGCAGAATAGAATAGAATAGAATAGAATAGAATAGAATAGAATAGAAGGGAAGGGAAGGGAAGGGAAGGGAAATTCAAAGACACAGCAGCAATACAGAAAAGTGTAAAATAAAAAATTTTCAAGAATATATAAAAAGTATGATTTTATAAGTCAACTATAAAACAAATGTCCTTCAAAGACGACAGTTTGTTCATCATTGTCCAGTTCAGCCAGCCTCCACCTCCACAGGGTCTAGAACTGAGCTTCTTCAGCAGTCCGTTCAGTATTTGCCTCCCGCATCCTGTACACTCACAGCAGGTGAAATACCTTCAACGTGGCGTTGGTGTCCGGTGTTAGCTCCATTAGCAATATCTGTGAATGGCATGATGCTACTCTGCCTTCTGGTATTCCCTCTGGTGCTGGGTTAGCAAAGCTAGCTGGTCCATCATACTGGAGATCTTACGTTCCCCATGAAGCTTGGGACATAATCTCTGCAAAATCGCTCGTTTCGGCTATATTTTTTCATCCATCGCTATCCATCGTTATCACAAACACGCTCCTCTTCTGTTGCCATAGGCGAACACTGTCCACAAGTGCACCACCAGTTTGCATTGAGTCGTGGACGTGCTCCTGTTTCTTGTTCTCAAGCCAGCTCTTCGTCTCTCTCCCTCTGCATCCTTCTTTCATGGAGCTCCTCGTCCGTGTACTCAGGCTCAAACCGGTAAGGACAACCATCAAAGTCAAAGTCATAGTCTGAAGACGGTAGACGAGCTGACTTTATGATAACACTGGCGATGGATGAAAAAATATAGCCGAAATGAGCGATTTTGCAGAGATTATGTCCCGCGCTGAAGCTCCCTTGCCGTGGCCGCTGCTAAGTGCAGCTAAAATCAGCTGGATCTAAATAACTTCTGAAGGACTCCAAGCTGCACGATGTTTGTCTGAGTGAGTAAATGAGCATGCACACACCTATAAATAAGGTCCAGGTGTCAAAAAACAGGAGTTGCCCTTTAAGTGATGTCATTTTAGAAGCCTCACCCCCTTGCACAGTCATTTTCAAGAGGCTCACACAGAGATCACTTCGATAGCTGTGTGATGAACAACTCCTGGCATGAAATTGCAGCCCAACTTGGCAGAGAAGAGGAATTTGTGAAAAACAAAAATGTTGTTAACAACTTCTACTCTGGTTTAGTGCTGTGGTAGAGGCGTGTTTGCGACACACTGCCCCTGCAGTTTGAGAACAAACATGCTGAGTGTTAAAAAGTATCAAAGCCACACACTCTTGTGCTGATTCTGCGTGTCTCATTTCTATGCACCACACATGAGTAGGAAGCATACCACAGCCTTAATAATTGATGGAAGGAGGACAGGTCGATCTCTCATCTCTTCTTAGCTCATGTTGCAGCATCAACATGTTGTTTTGCCTCCTTCTCCTAAGCTTGTAGGGAACATTGGACCTAGCACTGATTAGCATCGACATGTTATGGACTGCTTACAGCTGAAATTTTGTGTGTACATAATGCAACCGTTGTTAGAAGTGAGGTCTCCAGGCACGCACAGAACAAAAAGTAAAAACACTACTGCAGACACAACCAGTTTGGTGTCGTGTCCAACAAATGAGACATTGAAGGAGAAAAATAATAACGAAGCTGCTGCTGCAACAAGCTGCCACTCGAGCGCTTAGCAACGATCTCTGTTTTTAGCTTTAATGAGTTCACCACTGTAGCGTCAGATGATCATTACCTGTATCCACATGAGCCCAGAACACAAACAGAAACAGGCGTAGTTAGCTCATTGGTAGGAAGTGACAGCATGGCATGGTGTGTGTGTCCTGTCACAGTGACAAGCCCTGGATCACCAGGAAATGATCCAGTTATCACAAGGGAGCCAGCTTATACCACAGTGATACAAAGGCTGAACAAGACTAGAATTTACTGGTACATGTTTAAGGGGTCTGCTTTTTCACACACACTCACTTTACATTTTTTTTTGCAGATTATTAGAAGCTACTTTTTTTTTCTTTAACCATGGTTAACAGTGTAGAAATAGAAAGGGATGAGCATCAGTGGTTGAGTTGTAATTACCATACTCTGAAAGTAGTGTGCACATTATTCAAGTTGAGTGACTGATTCTTTGATCGCAAATTCTGCAAATTGATGAGCAACAAATGTGATTCATGCTGTGCTTCCGGACTGCACTTAGTCCAGTTGAATATGAAACATTGTGTTCAAAAATAACAAAGTTTACAAAACAAATTCTGAAGTATTGGCGTCCTCGTCTTTTACTTAAAGCTGGTTGGACTTTACTCCCATGATTTTGAGCTTCCTGTGGTGAGTACCAGGCTGGTGATCTTTGACCTTTCCCTCTCGTGGATCTGGTCTTAAAGCTGTTGCAGGGTCTAAACGTATAAAAAAATGATTTGTAGCCTTTACCGCAGCCTTGAGATTTTTTTTCTTTTTCCCAGTGAAGGTATGTTGGAGTGTCCTGCTGTCCATTCTGGTTCATGCTTCTTCCTCTCTCTGTCCTCCTCCTCCTCCTCACTGAGAAGATATTCTGCTCTGTGTAGGAGGCTCTTCAACACTGATCTTTTAGTGGTTGGAGTGAAAATTTAGATTTGGGTTATATAATAAATAGGCAGAGATTTAAATGTAATTTACTATTTAAAGGACTATCACTTGGATGCTTTAATGCTAAGAGATGACTTTAGAGATCAAAATTTACAGTGCTACTAAGAGATGGACTGATAACATGAAAACTGTGATATGTGATAGATCCAGGTATTCAAGTTTAAAGAGGGGTTATTGTGCTTTATATGGTCCTTCTGGTACCCCATATTATTATAGTATATAATATATTACATAAGATTGTTACTAAAAACAAATCCCCATCTGTCTCTCCCTGGTGTTTTAGAAAAACGTAATTTCCCCCCCTGTCTGGCATATGCTGCTGTCTCTTTAAGGCTCTCCACTCCACAAACCCCCTTTATTCTGATTGGCCAGCCCTCTGGAGGCCTACAAAAGATGTAGAGTTACGTGCAGACCGTGGTGTGTGAGACACACCCCTCCAAATTGTCATGAACCAATTAGCAGACCTTTATGAGAGCACTTTATCGTTTTAGCAACTCTCCTTAAGATCTCGTCCAATTTTAACAATGGATCGCTTTGATCAGAGACAGTTTCAAGCATTTCTACAATACATGCATATTTAGAGGTTTAAAAAACTGCAAACATTTGTACACACATCTGTATCTCCATCATTTTTACTTTTATAGCCATGTTTAAAACATGAGAAAGCAGAATAGCCCTTTCTTTAAGTGATTTGGAGAAGCCTGAAAAACCCCTCCCTGCAACTGTTCCTCTGGACAGTCATTTTAAACATAGCGGGGTGTTAGAACTTAACGTCAGTCAAAAAGTCTCCAAGTTGTAGCAGTGCTCTCTGTGTCTCATTGTTCTGACTCTGATGAGAGAGTGAAACAGCTTCATGATGACGTAGGTGAGCCATGCCTGTGCCTTCAGTTTGGTTCATATTGGAGTAGTGTGACTGCTGGCTGTACTCTCCAGCGGGGAAGCAGCACTGTTGGCATGGCCAGTGTGACTGCATCCTCAGGCCCCTTAGGTGCATAAACACACATGACTCTGTATTACGGGAACTGCCATCTTCTGGTTTTGCTTGTACCCTTCTGACAGACATCAGTTCATTTCGATGAATAACTGACTCTCAATCACTGCTCCAGCTACTTGAGGAGTCCCCTGATCCTTTGAAAAATCGTTTATAGCTGTGGCCTCTAGTTCCACTGTTACACTCATGACACACAGCTTTACCTCCATCCTGGAGCTATCCCTAACACCTCCTTCTCCACCCTCACCAGCTGCCTGGCAGACATTAAATCTTGGATGCTGACAAACCTCAAGCTCAGAAGTTACAAATCAGAGGTCCTCGTTCATTCCACACGTTACTTTTCCCTCATCATCCCTGGTTCCACTGAAACTCCATCCGCTGTCTGAGACTTTGGTGTCATCTTCGACTCCACCCTCTCCTTTCTGCCCCACGTCTGTTAAACTGCATTTTTCCACCTCAGAAACATCGCTCACTTTCATCTGAAACCGTCTCTGTCGAATTCAAAGTTCTACCCACCACCTACAGAGCCCTTCATAACCAAGCTCCTCCCCTTCAACCCAGAGGTGTCAAATAACACAGTAAAAATACTTAGTCACCTTACTTAAGTAATAATTTGGGGGTATTTATTCTTTACTGGAGTAGTTATTTTTTTAAGCTGACTTTTTACTTCTACTCTTTACATTTTCAGACAGATACCTTCACATTCTACTCCCTACATTTTAAAAATAACCTCGTTACTCACATTTGGTTTCGGCTTGTTTTTTATTCCGGCCTGTCATTACACACACAAAAAAAAAAAAGATCAACACAAACACACTCAAAAAATAAAAACCTATCCAGACAAATAGCGTCATTTGGATAGGGTGAATTGGGTCATGGTTGGATGAAAAGTGTAAACATGACACTGTCTGAGCATGAGTTGTAATAATAAGGCAGTTGTTTTCACTCAAACATTTATTTAACAGTCCCCAGATGAACACACTGTACATCATGACAGTCAGTCAGTCAACATGAAGAAGACCCAGTGCTGCGCTCTGCTGGCACTAAACAGGAAACAGCACCTACTAAGTACGGTGGCTCTAATGGGAAAAACATAATTACTCAGCAATGTAACCACAGTAACCTTTAATTATGAATGCTTTGGTCTGGCACGAAGTGGAAAATAAAATTGGTGTTGGGAGTGTTGTGATAGCATTTAAATAAAGTAATCAAACATTTTGGTTAGCCTCAATTCATTTAAAGTGACCTAGCCCATGCTTAGTGAGACCCTACTGATCAACACCAGCTGCTCTAAATTTTTCAACCTTAACATTTTTGTATAACTTTCGTATGTCTTACATGTTCATTTAAGTAACATTCACGTATCACATGCTGTATGCATGGGGTGGGTGGGGTTTTGCCTCCCTAATTAATCAATAGTTTCATTTTCATTACATTGACCTTCAGGACAGGGATGATGTGTCGGTGAGTGTGGTTTATAAGCCTTTATGAAGATAGGTGGATTTATTTGAGCTAAATTTGAGTTTTGTGTGTTTGTACATTCCAGGTTTACAACCTAGTTGTCTTTACCAGCCTGCGTTTATGTGCGTGTGAGATAAATAAACGAGGAAAAGAGAAGAAACGAGTTGTGTCCTCCGCCATTCCTGTTTTGAGGCCCTTCCAGAGGGAGTAGATTGAATTATACAACGTATAGTTCGATAATCTGGACAGTTGTAAACCGCCTTCGGAGCCGTGCAAAGGATTACACGGACCCCGGGCGGAGAACGGACGTGATAGCGGACCAGCATCGGGACCGGAGACCCGGAGTTGGAGTATAACAAGCCGTCTGAGCAGCTACTGCAACGGAGGAGCCGGAGCCACGAGCTGACGGGGCCGTTCAGGGGCTGGACAGTTCCCAAACCTGCAGGTAAAGTCGTGTAGATGGGCTAAGAGGCTGATAAAGCTCCCGTTTCTGGACTGAAGTGCTGCTAAGTTGCTGTTAGAAGAGGCTAACGTGTCTCTGGAGTACTACTGTCAGAACTGTGACTGTGTGTGCATCGAAGCTGCCCTCCACACTTACGGGCATAAGAAGTCTGTGACGGGCCGTTCGCGAACGGGTCGTTCGTTTCGAACGAATCTCTGAACGAGCTGTTGAATTGGGGAACGATCTGATTCTTTGTGACAATTCGAATCTTCTAAACGATTCTTTTTGTTGCTAAAGTGATTATAGTGAGTCAGCTCATTTGGAGGAGCTAAAATGGCAGACGACAAGCCAGATTTGGAGAGTGTGAAGCGAAGGCGTTCAAACACACAACGGAACTTCACAACACGGATAAACCGTCTTAGTGTCAGTGCAAGCCGTTTACGTGAATTGGATCTGACAGAAGAGTTAAAAAGATTAAGAGATGATTATGATAAACTCCTCGATGCCAGTATTGAATACATTGATTCACTGGGGCAGATTGACCAACCAGGTGACGTCAGTGAGTCACAGGATGCTGTAACAAAGAGAGATGCCAATGAGAAGAAGTTTTTTGAGACTGAAAGCATGGTTATGGAAATGTTGTGGTCCAAGTATGCAGAGCCAGACATAGATAACCTCGTCATGCAGTTCAAGTCAGCTTTTGAGAAAGCTGAAGCATTTGGGAAGGATACAGTCGTGTCATGGTCGCAGCAGGGAGTTGAAAGTGGCAAACTGGATCGGAAACTCAATGATCTCAGTGACATTGTGTATAACTGGAGAGACTATCGCCCACATGGAAAAGGCAAATGGACGCTCTTTCTAGCGTTGAAAGAAGATAAGGAGCAACTGATGGATGAGTGGACGAGTCGGCGGGATACTGACCGAGTGAAGAGGAGCAGTACAAACCACAGTGATGGTGGTGACAGTGATGGAGGTGGAAAGGAGGGAGATGAAAATGTGGAGGGTGAAACTGTGATTGGTAGGCATGTCAAGACAGTTGATGATGACCTTATAGCTCCTGATAACATTGCTTTTACCCAACCATTAACCCTTGCCTTTGCTACACCACCTGTTAGCACTGTGTCTGCTGTTGCTACTCCATGTGTTTACAAGCAGGAGACTGGAAACATCACAAGTCCTCCTCCATTCGTGTCTACTAATGGAGCAGGCATCATAACCAGCTCTCCGCCAGCAGCTACCATCGGTAGTCAACCTCCAAGCGGGTATGTAGCACCTGCTATGCTAAGTACACCTCAACAGGCGTTGCAGCCTACCTCACAGTCACTGCAATCTGAAGGTGGGCTTAATGTTAGTTTCGCTCCACCTCCAGCTCTCACCAGCACACCACAATTGCTGAGCGCTCCTGCACCCATCAGTCTTTACATGGGACAAGGGGGTAGCACACCACACAGTGGCCCCGGTACACATGCAGGAGGGGGTGACAGCTATCAGTGGGCACGACCCAAGATTAGGCTCACACCCATAAGTTTACCCAAATTCTCTGGGGACAGAAGGGACTATTGGCGCTGGAAGGCTGAATGGGAGAGTATCCAGGCGCAAGCAGAACCCACAGGGTCACTAGAATGCAAGAAACTTCATTTGCTGGACAGTGTAGACGAGACTGTGAAGAACGAACTCAGACTGCTGCGTTGCAGAAATGTGAACGATATCTTCAAAGAACTTGAAGATCGTTACGGTGATAAAGCACAAACAGCAGAAGAGATCGTACTTGAGCTACAGTCCCGACCTGCTGTAAAGAACCACCAGCCACGGGAGACTTTAGAGTTGATCCTAGCTGTGGAAAGGGCAGCGCTGGACCTCACAGACCTGGGATGTGTAGATGCCATACAGAACCAGCTGGTAATTAGGTCTTTAGAGAGCAAACTTCCTGATGTCATGAAAAGGGAGTGGCTTTTGTATGCGAGAAACCCTGCTAACAATGTCCAACCAGGAAACCGTTTCGACAGACTCCTGCTGTTTCTGGAAGACCAAAAGTCGTTACTTGTGAGGTTGGAACAGTTGCTACCTAGCAAACCTTGGCCTGCTAACACTCCTGAAAAACCAAGCTACCAAGAGAAGCCAGGTGACAGGAGGAAGGAAAAGAAGTCCTTCACTAAGTCTACAACAAGCGAGGTTAAGGGAGACTCTCAGCGGATACCATGTGCTGTGTGTGGGGATGAAGAACATGGAGGGAGACTCTTCCGCTGCAAAGCATTCAGGAAGGCTAACCTATCAGAGAAGAAAGCTCAGGTGAAGAAAATAAAAGCATGTACAAAGTGTCTGGATATCCACGGGGTCGATGGCACCTGCACTCCAAAGTTCCTTTGCCGCAAGGAAGAGTGTAAAAAGGGTGACACTCTAGCAGACCACCACTACTTCCTTTGTCCCAGGGCACTGGTAAAGAAAGATCCCACAAGAAAGGGGAATAAAGAAGAGGAAAGGAAGAGACCTTGTGGTCCAACTGAGGAACAAGAAGCTGTGTTTGCTGAATTAGGGCTAACCCCCCACCAGCTTGAAGCTGTCCGCAAAGCCTGTACCAACAAGGCAGCATCGCGGCTATGTTCTAAAGAAGATCTAATAGAACATAAGGGTCTAAAAGAGTATCCAGTACTTATGATGCTTGTACCTGTTACGACAAAGAGAGGAGACAGCCTCGGAGCTTTGGTTGATCTTGCTTCTGATACTAATTACATCACACACCAGGCCGCAGAAAGGCTCGGACTGACTGGTGAACCGGTCACACTTATCGTGTATGGTGTTGGCACGATGAAGGTGAAAGTGGATACGAAAAGGTATCTTGTGACAATAAAGGTGTGGACCTCACGAGGAACCCTGAAGCTCCACGAGATGATCTGCTATGGAATGGATGACATTGCCAAAGTGGATCAAGTGGTGTCATCAAAAAGACTGGAGCAATTTTTCCCAGAAGTTAAGCCGGGGGAACTGGTTCGCCCAGGGAGGATTGACCTATTGATCAGCACTCGAGAAGGCCGATTAGCTCCACAAAGACTGCAGAGGGTCGGCAACCTGGTACTGTGGGACGGTCCACTGGGCAAGACCGTAAGTGGCGTGCATCCCGACCTCTTCGAGGAAGTGGAGGTGACCACATGGCGCTCAAAGACTCACTTTGCCCAATCCATGAGGGCAGCGGCAGTGAAAGTAGAAGAACACTTTGTGGGGAAGCTGGGCGGTCAATTGGGACAAGAAAGCAGTGTGGACTTCAGGAAAACAGCAGCATGCACCAAGGAGGTCCTTGAGTGGTTAAAATGGGACAGCATCGGAGCTGCCTGTGATCCCGCCTGTGGAGGGTGTCGCTGTGGAAAGTGCCCACCAGGAGGAAAGGAGATGTCTCTTGCCGACGAGAAGGAGCTGGGGATAATAAAGGCAGGCCTGACCTTCAAAGAGTGTGATGCCCACAGCGACCAGCCTCACTGGGATGCAAAATACCCTTGGAAGGAAGACCCAGCTACTCTTCCTAATAACCGGAAGGCAGTGGAAGCAACATTCCTAAAAACCGAGAAGCAGCTCATGAAGGACCCCATGTGGAAAGAAGCCTACATGAGGCAAGTGCATGACATGGTGAAGAGAGGAGCCGCTGTTAAACTCATGAAGGATGTGCTGGACAGCTGGAAGGGTGCCGTTTGGTGGGTGAGCCACCTGACTGCACCAAACCCCCACTCAGTGACTACGCCAGTGCGCCTTGTCTGGAACAGTAGTCAGGAGTTCAGAGGGGTGAGTATGAACAGCATTTTGTTCAAAGGCCCAGACGTTCTCAATCCCATCCGGGCGGTGCTCCTGAGGTTCCGGGAAGGGGAACATGCAGCCATTGGAGACATCACTAAGATGTATAATTCAGTGTGGCTGGAGGAGCAAGAGGTCCATGTTCATCGATTCCTGTGGAGAGACTCACTGGAAGAAGAGATTGAGGACTATGCTGTTGTAAGAGTGAACATGGGGGACAAACCAGCCGGATGTATTGCGCAAGTAGCCATGCGAGAGACTGCGAAGTTGCCCCAGTTCTCTGACCTAAAGGAGGAGAGAAGAGTCATTGAGGAAGATTCCTATGTTGACGACCTCCTAACGTCTCACAACGACCCACAGTACCTCGACAAGATCCTAGAGGGAGTGGAGGAAATACTCAAAGCAGGAGGCTTCTACCTCAAGCCCTGGGTCCGGTCTGGTCAAAGTGGGAGGCGGGACGGAACCGAGTCTATGCCAGTGACTCTGATGTTGCCCAACCAGCTCGGGGTGGATGACAACAAAGCCCTGGGGGTTGGCTACCTCGTGCAAGAGGATAAACTCTTCGTGATGGTTTCCATCAACTTCTCCAGAAGGAAGAAGAAAATGAGGACTGAGGTTGACCTCACTGAAGAGGAAATAGAAGTCAAAACACCAAACCTGTTAACCCGCCGTGTTTTACTGAGCCAGATTGCTGGGCTGTATGACCCAATCGGCCTTGTAACACCCGCGAAACAGAAAGGAGTTATTCTTGTGAGAAGAGCCTTCCAGGAAGCTGGCAAGCTTACTAAAGACACCTGGGATGAACCCCTTTCTAACGAGCTCCGGGGAAGGGCGATTGAGCTGTTTAAGGAGTACTCTCGCCTGAGTAGCATCAAGTTCCACAGAAGCCTCACACCTACCGGTTGGAGGGGTAAACCCTGGGGGATCACGTTTTCTGATGGGAGCTGTGAGTCCTATGGCGCTGTGCTGTACTTACGGTGGGATACATCAGATGGTGTGGTTACACGGCTAGTGGAGTCTAAGGCAAAGTTGGCTCCTCTTGATCAAAAGGGTGACGCAGTCAAGGCTGAGGTCTGTGGGGCTGTCTTCGCCACACGCCTGAAGACTCATGTGTTGAAGCATGGACGTTTGGACGTGGAAAAGTGGTATCACTTCATCGACAGTCAGACGGTGCTGGGAGCCATCCAAAGGGAGAGCTATGGATTCCAAACGTTCTTTGCGAACAGAATTGGAGAGATTCAAACGGCTGGGCCTGTAACTGACTGGTGGTGGATTCCAGGGGAAGTCAATGTCGCAGATCTAATCACGAGAGGATGCCCCCCTGAACAGCTGGATGAGGACTCTGAGTGGCAGAAAGGTCCTGAGTTCCTGTCTGATCCAGTTGAAGACTGGCCCATCAAATCCGCCGCAGAAGTTGCAGCCAATGCGAGGGAAACTGTGAGTAAGCTTCAGAGAAAGGCCTTTTCAGCGGTCCTCACCAGGGCTCAAGCCAAGAAGTTGTTAAACAATGACGGACCTGTTGATGAAAATCCTGTGGTCAAGGATGAAGTGGGGGTTCCAGAGTCCTCAGGGAATGAAACAAAACTGACTCTCATTAAGACCAACAAAGCAGAGACACTGTGGGGAGCCGCCCTCATAGACTTAGTGGGTCCTACTAAGTATAGTTCCCTAGCTAAGCTCTGTGGGGTGGTAAGTTATGTCCGCAGAGCTGTGAAGAAGTGGTTGGCCTGCATAGGGAGAGCCACCAAGCCACTAAAGTGGGAGGTAGTACTGACAGTGGGAGAACTCGAAACTGCATTCCAAGAACTGTGCTTGGCTGCCCAGAAGGGAATTACGTTTCCTTCGACTACTCTAAACAGACTCGTTGTCAGTAAGGATGAAGCTTCAGGGCTCCTACAATGCCATGGAAGGGTCCAAACCATTACACAAGGAGGGACAGGTGTTCCCCTGGTTCCCTACAGAGCATGGATCAGTACCCTTCTCACACGGGAAGCACACGAAGTTAATCACGAAGGTGTTGCTGGCACGCTCTTACGAGTAAGATCTAAGGCATGGGTGGTGCAAGGACCAAGGATCGCCAGGAGCATCATTGACTCCTGCATTCACTGCCGAAAGATCAAAGCAAGGATGTGCAAACAGGTTATGAGTGAACTTCCCCTCGAACGCACTGAACCAGCTTTACCCTTTGAGTTCACTGCTCTGGATCTTTTCGGCCCTTACTTTGTCCGGGACACTGTAAGACGAAGAAGCAAGATGAAAGTCTGGGGCGTGGTGTTTAGCTGTATGGCTTCGAGAGCAGTGCATGCAGACATTGTGGAAGATCTGTCAACGGAAGGATTCCTGAAGACTTACCAGCGCTTCGCGGCTCTCAGGGGTCACCCAAGAAAGCTCTGGTCCGATCAAGGAACCAACTTTGTGGGTGCCAGACCGGTGCTACATGAGCTTTACGAGTTCTTAAGTAATATCGATAAGGATCAGGTCCAAAAGAAAGCAGTAGCTGCAGGAACCGACTGGACGTGGGTGTTTCACCCAGCGGACTCTCCCCACCGAAATGGAGCAGCTGAAGCAGCAGTTCGTGTGCTCAAGAGGGCATTAAGCAGCATTGGCAAAGAAGGTGACCTGACAGCGCTGGAGTTTCAGACCCTCCTCTACCTGGCTGCTAACCTGTCAAATGAGAGACCAATTGGAGCCAGGGTCCAGCTGCAAGACGAGGCCGTGGAAGTCATCACTCCCAACTCCCTTCTTCTTGGTCGTGCAGGTCGCAGTGGAGACACCCAGGGATTTGAGTACCCAACTTACCCATTTGTGCGTCTGAGAGCGGTCCAGATTGAGGTCGACAAGTTCTGGAGGCGGTGGAGCCAGCTGGCAGGTCCGGGTCTCTTCATTCGTCAGAAGTGGCACACCCCTATTAGAAATGTTGCCGTAGGGGACCTGGTGTGGCTGGCTGACCAGAACGAACTTAGGGGTAGGTTCAGACTGGGCCGAGTCGTGGAGATCTGTCCTGATGTGAAGGGGATTATTCGGGATGTGAGAGTGAAGACATGTCAAAGCTGTCCAGTTTCCGTTGGGCAGGCTAAAAGAGGACAACGTGTAAAAGACTACCCCTCCACCATCCTCCACAGGGACGTTAGGAAGTTGGTGGTTCTGCTGCCAGTGGAGGAACAGTAAAGATTCCCCGCCACGTGGTGTGTTTCGGTGATGGATCCCCGCCACGTGGTGTGTTTCGGTGATGGATCCCCGCCACGTGGTGTGTTTCGGTGATGGATCCCCGCCACGTGGTGTGTTTCGGTATTGGATGTTACATCATGGACAATGTGTGTTGAAAATGAACATTGAAATGTTTGTGCTTATGACTGTTCACATTGAAAAGTGGTATGTTCATGTTGAAAGATGTAATGTTATGCGACTGGTTATAGTGCATGTTATATCTATTTACTAGTTATGGTGGCCTACTTGGATTCCAGAATCAGTAGACCAAGTGGGAGGTGTATAACTTTCGTATGTCTTACATGTTCATTTAAGTAACATTCACGTATCACATGCTGTATGCATGGGGTGGGTGGGGTTTTGCCTCCCTAATTAATCAATAGTTTCATTTTCATTACATTGACCTTCAGGACAGGGATGATGTGTCGGTGAGTGTGGTTTATAAGCCTTTATGAAGATAGGTGGATTTATTTGAGCTAAATTTGAGTTTTGTGTGTTTGTACATTCCAGGTTTACAACCTAGTTGTCTTTACCAGCCTGCGTTTATGTGCGTGTGAGATAAATAAACGAGGAAAAGAGAAGAAACGAGTTGTGTCCTCCGCCATTCCTGTTTTGAGGCCCTTCCAGAGGGAGTAGATTGAATTATACAACGTATAGTTCGATAATCTGGACAATTTTAACAAAACTTTAAAGTCACTAGCTTTTGTCCTTAACAGCATTTGTTCCCCTTATATTACTTTTACTTTTGTACTTTAAGTAGTTTTGAAACCAGTACTTTTACACTTTTACTTGAACAAAAAAGTGGAGTTGATGCTTTCTTTTTAAACCCTCCTATCTATACTTCTACTTGAGAAATGGTGAGAATACTTCTGACACCTCTGCTCCTACCTCCTTCAACACAAGTGACCAGACTTTTTCTGTTTCCCTCCCCGAACTCTGAGACCAAGGGCTCTAATTTGGTTGCGCAGCGCAGGGGGTGTAAGCCTGGAGCACCCCGCGCAGTGTTAATTTTGTGCGGTGCACCGCCGTGTGCTGCCGATTTGACAATTTGGTAGACCGTCTGCGCAGAGATGGGTGTGACGGATGGGCGGAGCGCACCCTCCGCAGCTGTAATTTGGTGACAGGCGCACATGTGCAAACATGTCAACAAAGCCTCAGAGGCAGGTTTCCAGAGTGTCAGGCACATTTTGATGCAGTAAACAATCACAGTAATCACTATTTAATGTAACTGTCTGAACCAGCATATACATTTATATCTATATTAACTGTCCCGTCACATATGATGTCAGATTAAAGCCGTTTGTCATAATGGAAAGTTAACCTGACGGCAGCTGGAAGTTTGATGCACATCTTACAATTAAACAATAAACAGCCTTAACATCTGATACTGAGTATATATCTCTCATTTCATTTAATTCAAAGAAAAGAGGGAGAGAAAAGACGAAGAAAAAAGAGACAAAATAAATGTTTGTCACTCAGGATTTACCCATGATTTCCCATATTTCTCTGTTTTAGTCTTTATTTTTAACCTGATCTAAAAAGATGGAGTACATTCTTGTAAGGAGGATGAGGTGGAGACACCGGGAGAGTATACAGTATATCACCAAAGGTTCTGCTATTTGGCGATGACAAACCAGGAGTGCAGGTGGATCAAAAGTATTCTGAATGGATAAGCCAGCTGTGTAACTGTCTCTTCATTTTTTACTCCTATTAATGACAAAGGAACAGATTACATCTGTCCCGGGAGCTGGCCCACACGGTGACGCGCTTCGTGTCCTCTGATGCGCCCCGCTGTCCATTCTCCTGCTGCAGGGACAGCGGCTCCTACCATCTCCACTACCGGGTCTTTCCGGCACACTTTCCACGGTGGCTGGGATCAGTCAGACCAATCAGACGCTGCGCCTCGGCCGCAGGGCATTTAAAGGCGAGGAGAGGCGCTCATTTGATTAATGAAAACAGCGCTCGGCTGTGTTAAACCCACTCATGCTTTTCTTCTCCCTCTCTGCCAATTTGCGCGAAGGGAGGCGTGGACAGGCACCTCTGCGCACCTCTGCGCTCCTCTGCGCTCCTCTGCGCCTTGACTGCGCCTCTCTTGGCACTGCAGGAAACTTGCAAAGTGCGCCGGTCACACCCTGTCCGCGCGGTGAAGGCCGGAGCAGGGCAGGTGCGCCTGCGCTTGCGCCTGGTCTACAAAATTAGGGCCCCAACAGCCAAACAAGGTTAAACTGCTTATCCCTTTCCTCTTTTTAAGCTGCCCTTAAACCCACCTGGTCAGACTTGCCAAACTTGTTTCTCTCTGATTACCTGACTTTTGGCTGACTTCAAAGCACTTTAGAAATGTGACTTGTCATTATATTATTTCCAAAAACAAGGTAAACTGAGTCAAACCTTTGAATCCTGCTGGGTGTTCACTCTTTTTCTCCACATTAGCACCATATATTTATCCAGCAGCTAAAAACCAATCCACTCTCGGAGAACTGTCAGAGGGCAGAGGTCAAAGATGTGTCGTCTGATTTAAACAGATTCAGTGTTTCCAGGCAACAAATGATGTATTCATAAAGATTGTTGACCAATTCACTTGCGCCTGATATTCAATGGTTAAATCTATCCCATCCTTAGTACCAGCATGGCACAGGAGTACTCTATCATATTTACATGTTTAAAGCGAGATAAGCACACACATCCCTCATCATTGTAGCCTGAAGAAACGCTACATATCTGACTTCCCTTGGCTAAAACAAAGAATGGGATTTATTTTGTAGTTCAGTTTGGTTAGACTGGAAAACATGATGGCAGATGGTTGAGCAGAGATGGATTAGTGGGCTGTGTCTAACCTGTCAGTGCACAAACGTATCAAAAAGTAAGAGAAGACTTCTTCTCGCTTGCAGAACAACAGACACCTGAAAGCTGCTGTGGAAGAGTGCACTGACTGGGCTGAGAACCAGGATCTTAGTTTATGAGCAAAAAACACAGAAAAATCAGATGAATCAGGGAGTTTTAGAGGCTGTAGGGAGGATGAACTGAGGATCTCCCTCAAGTAGACTGAGTGGAAAAACATCACAGTTTTTTTTTTTTTTTTAGTCGGGGAACAATGAAAATGAGAGTAAAACAAATCAAATATCTGATTGATTTAACGGCATATGGGCTTAACAGAGATCCCTCCAATTTACCATTTAAATGTCTTTAAAAACAGCATCAGTGACTGCATCCTACCACTTACTTGTGCATTTTAAGTGCAGCTCTGCCAGAAAATGGTGTGCACAGCTAATTTAGCTGCACATATGAGTGAGGAGGAAGAAATGTGTCCATTAAAAGCTCTGAAGAGGAAATCTGACTGAAAAAATAAAGCAAACAGACAAGAATGTAAAGATATCTGTGTTTATGTGTCTTCTCTGCTTTGGAGTTGTAGATGGCTTCATGCAACAAAGCATATGGTACCTTCGCTAGGCGCTACCCAAGTAGCTGCCTGTTGCAGCAGCTCTCTCGTCTTTGTCCGTTTCTTGTAATTTTTTGTCTCTTTTTCGTCATCTTTGTATTTGGAGTGGATAATCACTTTGTATGGTTCATTGTCGGTCACGGACACCAAACTTTTTGTGGCTTCGGCGATATTTTTTTACTACTTTTCTCCTGTGTTTGTCTGGAGATCCTACATGTAACCATGGCTGCATTGTTTACATGCAAAATTAGATGTTAGCAGCCTGTAGCATGTCAATGCTAACTAGTGTAGGGCTTGATGATTTCCCTCGAGCTGAGGAGGAGGTGAGGACGACGTGCTGGTTCTCGGATGTGAACTGGGAGGTGATGACGTGGACCTGTCCTTCCATCCATTGTTGTTGGGAACGTGGGATCTAGCCCCGGGGGATGGACGAGCTAGCTGTGCTAACCCAGCGGCATCGTGCTGTTCACGGACGTGGCTGACGGAGCTGACATCGGACGCCGGCGACACATCGGAGGAGCTTCGCCTGCTGTGAGCAGACAGGATCCAGGAGACAGAGACTGAACAGACTGCTGGGGAGGCTCAGTCCTGGACCCTGTGGAGGTGGAGACTGGCTGGGCTGGAGAGTGGTGGACGAGTGGTGGACGGGAAGTCGTCATCTAATTTCTTATAGACTTTTTTTGCACTTTCTATACTCTTTCTTTCTTTTGTTTTCTTAAATGCTGCGGTGACTCCTGAATTTCCCCTCGGGGATAAATAAAGTATTTTCTATTCTTCTCTTTCTATTCAATGTGCCCATTTTCTCTCCAGACAGAGGCACAAAAGTGTAGTCAAGGCACTGTCGACCAACTATACAACTAAAGACTCAACAATTGGCCGTTCACTGAGGCTGAAGTTTGATTTGCAACAACCTTGCACGGTCTGCATCAGAGACGAGTTGCAAATGTAGAAATTATGCACATGAAACACATATTAATTCACTGAATCACTGCAGTGACAAAAACACACAAAATTATAAAGAATCTGCAGAGTGAACTTTAAATTAGTGGCCCATAGTAATCAACACAGGTCTCAATCAAAGCACATTGTTGTGTACTCTGAAGCTGAATGACATGGGTTTGAAAAAAATACATTCACTCATACATTTTAAGGCTGAAGGGGGGTGGTTTTGGGGAGACCTGTCACTGCTAGAATTCAGTTCCAGTTGCTGTCCACTGTCTACTGTGCTGCTTGGCCCTGTCCTGTGGCATGAACTGTCATGGCTTTGATCTATGAGCATTTTATAAATTGAGGTGTCTGAAAATAATCCTGCAGGGCAGAGCCACGCCTGGTCAAAATTTTAACAGTTGAAAAATTACACAAATTTACATTTTTCATGAATTGAAGTTTAAAATTTTAAAATGCAGAAAAAAGAAATGGGAGTGAGACAAAAAAGAGTAAGCAATATGTTGCATTTATATATTGCTATATAACCAGTCATGACCTCCTGATGGGGGCCTCCTCCATGACTGAGGGCCCTGGTCTGTGTGGTAATGACTGGGTTTTTCAACAGGACAGTGCAAACCTGACACGCCAGACGAACAGTTTCATATATCCCCCACGGAAATATTTCACTAGTCCATCCTGGTAGCAGCTCTTCAGATTTGTTTTTGAGAGGTGGGATTTAAAAAAAAAATCAGCAGCTGGTGATTGGACGACCGTTCTGATTAACACACTCACCACGGACCAATCCACATCAAGCTACGGTATGACGAAGCTTATGTGAGCCAATGCTTCTAAGAAACAATAGATGAACAACTACTGAATCACGAGAAACAGCTGTGAAAAAGGCGTTAGATGACAGCTTCAGTTTTTATAAATTTAACTTAAGAATCAAAGGAACGCTGACAAGTACAAAAGTCCGCTCCCACAGCTCCCGCCTCTCTTCCCTGATTGGGCCGGTTAGAATTTAGCCGAGTGAATTTGTTGGTCAATGGAGCCTGACAAGATGGACCTGCAGGAGTTCAGAAACTGAATCAGGCAGGTCCATCTGCTCTGCAGGGCTAGGACAATGCTCCAGGTCACAATGGGCGCCTGAAAAAGGACTTCCTCCAGAGGAATCACTCTTTGGACCATCCTGATGTTCCCCTGATCTAAATCACTCTGACAACATTTGGGGATGGATGGAGAGGGACGTTTACAGAAATGGACATCAGGTCCAGACAGTGGATGATCCTCCATGAAGACATCTTCACCACTTGGAGCAGAGTTCACACAGCTTCTTGGAAACACTCACATCAAGAACGGAGGAGCTCCTCATCACTCAGTCCTTTTTTTAAAACTTTCAGTTCTGTTTTTTTTTTCTTAACCTATTAAATTGTTGTTTGCAATAAACTGCTTCCTTGGTTTCTCTTTTCTTTTCTTTTTACTCACTCCCTTTTCTTCTTTTTGCATTATTGAAACTCTAATTTTAAGCCTTGAGAACCAGTAATTTAGGTACCTTTAAAGTGCTTGTTTTGTGGACAATGTTCAGTTCTAGTTCTCAAAAGATAATATTGAAACAAATATGTAAATAAATTACAAAAACAAGACAAACACTGACATCCAGTGATTCCTGATTAATGCTGCAGCATTTGCACTTTTCAGGAGTTCCACTTTGGCCTCTTCTCTGTTTCAAACATGTTGGTCCTCGGTGCGCTACCTTTTTGAGTTCCAACAGTGCAGAATGTTAAATTGTTTCTATAATTTCTTTAACTGATCTTAAAATTTTGATCAGGTGTGAAATAAAGTTATACTGGTTGGCTATCTTTGACCATCAGTTTCCAAACCCTGCTGCATCTTCTTCTTTTAGTCCTGTGTTTTTCTTCAGCTCACTGCTTTTTCAGTGCCTTTTTATGTGAAGCACAAAGTGTAACTCTATGTCTCCCAGCAAAGACTGAAAACGCTGCCTCTTCTTCTTCTCGTATTCAAATGATCCCCACGTTCAGAAGTACCGGAGCCTCGGTGCTGCTGCTGCTCTCTCATCAAGCCTCATTGGCTGTACTCGTCCAGCACATTTACTTCTCAATACTGCGTTCATCCACCATTCATCAACCCCCACAAGCTACGTCTGATATTTATATATATATATATAAACATGTCTGTGTGTGTCCATGTGTGTGCCTGGCTGTGTGTATTAGGGGTTGCTGGGCAGCAGAGAGAGAGGTCACCGTGGTAATAGGAAGCTCTGAGAGAGACTGACAGGAGTGTGCATGTGTACATAATCTATTAATTAAAGGCGAGGCAGCAAAACGAATGGGGAACCTTTTCCTGTGTGATATCTCCATCCCCCCAGCTCATCTCCTCCCCCTCCCCCCTCAGCTCCTTCTTCTCACCCACTCACACACTCCAGGTAGGCAGAGAAAACACACAGCCAGACATTTATTGGGAGATTAAAACCAAATCTTGCAGATTGTTATATAAAAAGGTAATTTACAATATTAAACAGACTTTTATCTATATGCAAATGTCTCCTCCTCCTACAGCCTATCTGAATAATTTATGTGAAGTGTTTTTTCCTTTTTTTTGGAAAGTCAAGTGAGTGTCTTCTCCCCTCCATCTAAAATAACTCAGTTATGCCATAAAGGAGACTATTAACTTCCTTCCCTTTTACCTCAATCTTCCATTTCATTTTTTCCCAGAGTGCATTTCTCTCAATCACTCCAATAGCTTTCCCTTCAGGTAGTGCACTGATGGGAGCTAACACAGCTTATTGCGCTGCCTCCTGATTTCCCTTCACCCCGTGAGCCTTTCGCTCCTCGTTTCTTTCCTTTCTGCCATCGAGTGCAGAGACGATTAGGTGCAGCAGGTTCCTCCAGGCTCGGCCGCCGCTGAATGTCATACATTCAGACGTCAGGCTGCTCTTGGTAATTTCATCTCCTTCACTGCCCTGTTTGTTGTCATTCCTTGCTTCTTATCAGCTATGGCTTGCGTCTTCAATACTTAAGCTGTCAGTCAGCTGTTGGCTGATCTGAATGAGAGGAGCTCCGTGTCTAGGGATTACAATCTCACGTCTTTGTCGTTCCCGGGAAACGCACGCGGATAAATGCCACCAAGCAGTCTCGGGCATACTGGATGAGCTGGGGGGACTGGTTCAGCTTAAACCATCAGAGTGAGTGCAGTGTAATGGGATGGCTGTGGATTCACACTGTAAAAAACTTAAATCTTATCAAGTGTTTTTGTCTTATTCTAAGTAAAAATTGTCCGTTATACTTGATATGAGCCACATTCAACTGGTCAGCTTAGAAAAAAACGTCTTGTTTTAAGTTATTTCAAGACAAAAATTAAACAAGTGAAAAAAAATCTGCCAATAAAACAAAAAAAATTGCTCAAAAATTTGCTTAGCACTAGAGTAACGTCTTAATACAAGTAACTTTTCTCTTGTTCCATTGGCAGATTTTTTTTACGTGTTTCAAGCAATTCAGTACGGAAGCATATTGCATTGACTTGAAAAAAAAAAAACAACTCTGATTTTTCAGAGTAATTTATTCTTCTGTTTGTTTTTTTGTGGGAATTAATTTTGTTTTTCTGATTAATATTTTTTTTATTGTTTTGTTTTTATTTAAAATTATTATATTGGTTTGTTTTTGTTATAATTATTCCTGTTTTTATGAGTAATTTTTTGTGGTAATTAATTTTGTTTTTTGGATTAATATTCTTTTTATTAGTTTGTTTTTTGTTATAATTTATGTTTTTATGAGTATTTTTTTCTGTTTTCAGATTACTTTTTTCTTGTTTTTCGGAGTATTTTTTTCCTGAAGTATTGAGATACTCAGAAATCCCGCAAGAACCTCAACCTGCTGTTTTTCATGGTAATTTTTTTCCTCCTGGTTTTAGGAGTAATTTTTTTTCCTGAAGTATCAAGCTACTTTGAAATCCCGTGAGATCCTCCAACCTGCAGACGACTCAACTCAAGACGACTTAACTTTCTACCGGTCTGTACCGGGTCAGTAAAGGTAAGGTATTAGCCACACACAGGGTATGATACCCTTGTTATTTTTTCAACGTTACCCTTATATTTTATATAAGCCTATTGTTCAATGTAATACTTAAGGAATAGACAAAGATGTGGCATTAGAAAAATGCATTGCCTCTACATTGGAAAGCCGGTAGAAAGTTAAGGATAAGGCAAATATATGCCGAACAGGATCTCTGATTCGTGTGGGACACAGGAGCCACCACACATCCACGGGAGTCGTCTGCAGGTTGGAGGTTCTCACTGGATTTTGAAGTAGCTCGACACTTCAGGAGAAAAAAAATTACTCCTAAAACCAGGAGGAAAAAAATACCACAAAAAACAGCAGGTTGAGGTTCTCGCGGGATTTCTAAGTATCTCAATACTTCAGGAAAAAATTACTCCGAAAAACAGGGAAAAAGTAATCTGAAAACAGAAAAAAAAATTACTCATAAAAACAGAATAATTATAACAAAAACAAACCAATAAAAAAAACATTATATATAATATCAGAAAAACAAAATTAATTACCACAAAAAAAAAAAAAAAAACGAAGAATAAATTACTCTGAAAAACCTTAGTTGTTTTTTTTTTCTTCAAGTGAATGCAATATGCTTCCGTAAGTCAGACCTCATTTTTGTCTTTAAATAACTTGAAATAAGACATTTTTCTGGACTGGTCAATGTGGCTCAAATTAAGTCTAAAAAGACATTTTCTACTGACAGTAAGATAAAAACACTTGATAAGATTCCCCGTCCGTTTGAAGAGAAGATGAGGTCAAAGTCTAGGGACCGACATCATTTAATTGAACTGTACTCTTTGAGACGTGACACTGACGGCTTCTGAAGTCCAGCATCGAGGGCAATCAGTGGAGCTCCAGAGCTAACAATGAGTTTATAAAAAAAAAAAAATCAAAGTATCTTAGCACTTTCAGCCGATTCAGAGCTCTCACTTTGCTGTGTAATAGCAAAAGCCTCTTCCTCCTCGACCTCCTCCCCCCATCACAGAACACATAAAGCAGCTGTGGCTAAATGGGATTACGAGGACAAACCCAACACTGGATTTCATTGCTGTACAAATCAAGCTTGTCTCTGGTAAACACAAAGGGAAGTGATCTGAATGGGCCCTTAAAATGATGGACCTGTGGTGCTGATGCTGAACCGAGCACAGTGCATAAAACTGGTCTGTATGTTCAGCATCTTGTTAAAACAGGCTTTGGACCAAGAGCCAAAGGAGTAATGATCTCTGTGTTTATTACTGGAAACAGGTGTCCTTCAGTGGAGGTTTAATGCACTTCAAAGTCCAGCTTTGGTGGTTTCAAACACTTGAGGAAGTACAGCGCTTGCTAATTGGAAAGTGGCTGTAGGCTGGTCATCAATGTGGAAAGTCTCAGGTCTAAGGACTCATCAATTTGGCTTGTTTAAGTCATACAGATAGATTATTTATTCATCAACAAAGCTGGATGCGTGTGCAACTTGAGTGCAGAAGCATGGCGTAGTATAATAGTTTTTCAACCAACGTGGTGGAGTTTACCACCAAAAAACACAATTTTTAACATAATATCATCACTTTGACAGATGCCAGGTTTGTGAAACAGCAGTGAGTGGTTAGAAGAAATCAGCAAGTGGACAGATATTGGATGGACAGATGTTTTTAGAGAAGAAATCCAGTGTGAACCCAAAGAGGAATTTAAACACACAAGTGTCACTGTCTACTCATGACTGCATTATCCATGGACATTTACTAGACTGTGACAGACCAGGACATAACATGTGTCAATAAATCAGAAACCCTCCCAGACCAAAAAGAGCACACAGACTGCTGAGTCTAAGACCCAGTTCATTGTTCAATTACCAGAAAACTATGTCCAGAGAACTGCTCCAAATCAGAATATTAATGGTTGAGTGTTTAAGGGTTAATAGACTGTTTTATCATTTTACAACATTCACTGTTTTTACTTTGATCCTAAAACCTGTTTTTGTTAATCATCTTTATAGCTTCACTTATTATTTCCTCTCTGTACTGGTCAGAACCTCAGCCTCAAACCAACTTGACTTTGAAGGCATATCTAGATTTTGAATATCAGCAGTTAATATTTCTTGTTAGTGGTCAAACCTGGTTAAGTGAGGTTGGATGAAGACAGCACGTTTAATTACACACCCGCAGACGTCGCTGGTGTTTCAGTGTTAAGTGTGACCCTGTTAACTGCTGACTCTCAGTTAATCACTGATACCTTCGGCTGAGAGTCACCAGTTAGCATGGTGGCTGTTAACTTCAAAACACTGGTTGCTCTGTAACCGTCCAAACTAGATGGACATTGCCTCTATTGTATGGTATTGTTGCATATTTATGATGGCACAGACTGATCATCTTTCTATAGTTCATTGTCACAAACAGTCATGTTGAGGACCAACCTGTTTGAAACAGAGAGGAGGCCAAAGTGGAGCTCCTGAAAAGTGCAAATGCTGCAGCATTTATCAGGAATCACTGGATGTCAGTGTTTTTTTTTCATACTTGTTGCAGTGTAATCTTTTGAGGACTACAATTGAACATTGTTTATAAAATGAGCATTTTGAAACTTCCTTCTTCTGAATCAGTGGTTTTCAAAAGCCCAGTTTCCACCAAGCAGTCCAGTATGGATCAGTACAGTTTGTTACGGGTTGGATCAGTCACTCCTGATCCTGTTTGTGTTTCCACAGCCAACTGTACTATTCTTGGTAGGCGGCGTGTAGGCTGGATGCTGATAGCCTGTCAGCTATGTAATATCGTGATGCCATAGCAGCTCGACACTGTGTACCCAGTTAATGAATTCAATGAGGATGAAAAACGCGACTCAATGCAGAAGGCTGTGAGTCACCAAGAGAAATACAGGAAGTGCAGTCGCAAAGGAAGTGACTATTCTTTCCACCAATCAATGGGCTGCAGTGTTTCTACCTTGTGGAATTGCCAAAAAATGTGTACCGTTCCGAGGTGGACTGGACTTAAACACTTGATGGAAATAGGGCTAAGGTGCAGGTAGGGACCCCCCTGGAGGGCCATGGAACTCTCATAAGGAGCTCTGTAAAACTTTTATGCTGCAATCACAGTAATTTACTGGTAAAACTGCCGCTGTAACTTTTATGTTGATCTTATTTTGAAAAAAATACCGTAAGTTATTGTAATTGAATTTAAAGTATATTGCTGTATAAAGGTAAAAAATGATGTATTTTACTGGCAGGAATTTCAGCAGTACTCTACAGTACATTTTCAGTAATTTATTGTTGTCCTAATGAGTGATAATTTACATTTTGGTGTGTTTTTTTAGGGTAAGGGGCACTGACTGTCTATGCTTTGAAGTGTTGACGTCCTATACTGCGTGAGTACATTCACAAAAGCATTCTCGGTGTAACTTCTCAGCGCACTCAGATAGTTGGCAACTTACGCGCCCCAGTGCAAGTAACTTTGCATGTTGATCATAATGAGTGAATGAGTGGCTACAATAGTGGACGTAGCAAGGAGAAAGAAAAAAAACCAAAGTGAAACAAAGCTCCAAACAGATAAAGCTTTTTCCTAATTAAGGGTGAAGCTTGGCTTGACTTGACTTTCACTCGCTTTCGGGTGCTTGGAGAGCAGCACGGGACCAAGAGCAATATGAGTTAGCTTTCTGCTAACCATGTGTCAAATACCTGTGATTAGCTTGTGTTAACATGCCAAGTTAGTTGCATGGCTCTCGAGTCTCTCCCATGTCTAATGCTACAGGTGGATGCTGGGCTAGTGAGTGTGTGCATGTAGATACAGTTGGAGGCTGTGGGTGTGTGCTGCTGCTGGCACTGAGCCTAGGAGGAGGAGCCCACTTTGGATGTTGTGTTTACTAACACGTAACTAAAACTCCTGCAGATCCTACCCTGATAGCACAATTCTTCTGGCCCAAATCTGGGCCACACTCCACGTGTTCATCCTGCCATCTGCCCCTCATATGGGATAAAATAATGGCACTTGGGCGGTCTACTCTGGTTTGCCAGAAGTGAGCAACAACCAAGCCAACACTTCGCCAGATGTAAACCAAAAGCATACCAAATGACCCAGCACTCAACCAGATGTGGGTCATTGTCCATTTGTATTCAGGTCCACATTTTGAATCTGGTCCACATACCACTTGAAATAATGGCACTTAAGTGTTTAAAAGTTGTGCACCTGCCTAGCTATAATGCTATATATTAGCAGCTGACCAAATACATCAGAACTCACCAAATAAGAGACAAAGTTGGCGTTCAGATTCCCCTATGCCCAAGTGTCAAGTGTAACATATTTCAGCCAAATCTGGCCTAGAACAGTAAAAAACAGGTGGGCCACATGTGCTACCTTATATGTGGGCCACTTTAGGCTCACATCTGGACAACATGGTGTTACTTTGCCATATTTCAGCCAAAGGTGGGCCATATTTGCTTTGTGATATGTGGGCCAAATGTAGCATTTAGTACATGGGCTAGCTTAGGTTCACATCTCTTTCATCTGGGCCAAAAAAACACATGCAGTCCCATATTGTTGCCCACATTTGTATGCTATCTGGGGACCTTCAACAAAACAGTAGCTTGATTGGCTGGGCTGAGGCAAGAAGTGGGTGCAGCCAGCTTCACTGTAGATACGCGGCTGGATGATACAAAGTAATACAGGGTAAGTCCACAAAACAAATAAGCACAATGAACAAAAAGACCAAGGCATGATGACTAATGATCGAGTCCAAATCTAGACACATAAAAGAATAAGTTTAAATTTCGAATATGGACCTTAACACTGTATATAAATGTCTTGTAATGGAAGTTCTGAAAAGAAAATTGTGCTGGGCTTTGATATCACCTGTGATCACGTTGTTCTGGTTTTTCTTTTGCTATTGAGGCTTAATTACCCTTTTAATGAGGTTTTGACCAATCAGAATCAAGCATTTCACACAGCAGGGAAATGATTTAATGTATTCCACAGTCAGACATTGTGATTTGAGTGAGAGGTATTATATGACTGGTTTTATGTCACTGACTCTCCACAAAGTGTTGAGCGTATATTCAAGCTGAGAACTGTGTGTGCTGCAGAGTCCTTTCCACTAAGGTGTTCATTCCACTATACACCCACTCATTGAACAGGCTGCCTTCTGTGAAATGAAAATAGGTTTTTAAGGTGAAGTAGGGACAAAGTTTGGAAAAGGAGGAAGAAGGCATGAAGTCAAAGAATACTTTTAATATTACTGCTTTGCTACTTTAAGGCTTTTACACTAAACAGGTGAGGCATACTTCAGCAGATGTGCTGTTAGTCAGAAAATAAAGACCACTTCAGATCTCTGTCACATGTGAGCAGTAGGAGTCATTATCAGTCAGAGGCAACAACAAAATGATGGTCAGTCTGAATGCATGAGACAGAGAGCTACGGAGACATTTAATGCTTCCAGTGCACAAAGAATATTGATTTTCACAATTAAAACCCCTTTAAGGCAGCCTGTGTGTCTGCTAACCATGACCTCCTGCCCCCTCTCCCTCTCTACATCATTTTCTAATTGTATCATTAAAAACCAAAACCAAATCTAACAAAGCCTCCTCTCATTTAGATGATCAAGCAGTGAGAAGATGCTGCACGCAGCTCATTTCATCGCTCTGTGTGAATCTCATGAACAAGAAGCTGATGTTTCAATTCCCATTATTGCCCAGAGACTGGCTGTGATCATGAGTGAGTCACACTCCCCATAATGAGGCTCCAGCAGACTCTTAGAGGTTAGCAGAGGTGCCATCTCGACGCCAGTGGCTAATTGACGATTATGTACAGTACACGGTCTGGGCAGAATCATTCATTTTAATGGGGTGATTATTGGCAGGAAAGACATGTGGCCCAGAGGCCCCTACGGTGGCCTCCGAGGGACAGTCTGACACCGGAGGGGTTTACATCAGTGAGTGAGGTGAGTTCACCATGGTGATCTAATCTCCTGGCAGGAACTATCAGGGGAAAGAAAACAAGTTTAATTTCCTGTGTCGTAGAGTCAGGATATGTACCTTGGTGTAGAGACTGCTCCTGAAACTACGAGAAGAAAAAACGCAGCAGCAGCAGCAGCCACACAGGCAGACACCGCAGATATTATCTCATTTTAATATTTCTCTCCATCTAACTGCACCGCTCTTCTAATTGGATCCATAGCTACATGGTGGAGGATACCTGGTGCTTTATTATCTCTCTGCAGAGCATCAGATGCACAGGGCCATATGCTCCAGGCTGATATCTTGTTACTCTGTGAACATAGGCTGAACAAAGACGTGATTTCACACATATACAGGCTTTAAGTTTTAAGTAGGAATACATTTGACCATTACAAAAGTGTGAAACTTTGCCAGTTCTGGCCTCATTAGAGCTGTGAGGCACAGTGTGTTTGAAAGAAGTGGAAGTGATACTTCACATTTAAGTTTGTAGCTTTAAAAATCAATTCAATCTTGAATTACTTAATTGTTAAATAGACTGATTAATAATTAGCTTTAAGATTGTAAGAGTTTATTGTCATGTCATGAAATTCTTCTTTTGCTGTCCACAATGAATGCCAACAATAAACTATTAAGAAAAAAGCCAAAGAGAAAGAAAATAATAATAATAATAATAATTACAACAATATTTTCAAAGGTACAAAGAGTCCAGAAAACATGGCAATTGGAGGCTATGGAAATAATTTTAAACTGTGCAAAAATGAAAGTAATACATGCACAAATATCAATACAATTGTGCAAATTGAGCATGAGGAAATCTCTGCTTGTTTTTTTTTAGGGATGGGTAAAAAATCAGGTAGTTTTATAGAGGGATTGTCAGTCTATGTCATCATAAAGAAGAAGCTGTGTTTAGCTCCATTCATTCAGATGAGTTAGCATTTTTAAACACTAAATTCAACTTGTTATCAGCATCAAAATGTACAGTTGTTCTCTGATCAGTTTTTAGAAACTATGCTTTACAACAGAGGCAACATCTATCAAGCTTTGACCGTCAGAGAGCAACATGTGTTTTGGAGTTTATAGCGACCATGCTAACTGGTGACTCTCAGCCGACAGCATCAGTGATTAACGGCCGAGAGTCACCAGTTAACAGGGTCACACTTTACACTGGAACACCAGTGACATCTGCGGGTGAATAATAACTCTGGACGTAGTTTTCTGGTTCTTTTATTATGAACCTTGTCTCAGACTCAGCAGTCTGTGTGCTCTTTTTGGTTTGGGGAGGTTTCTGATTTATTGACACACGTTTACGGCTTGGTCTGTCACAGTCTGGTAAGTGTCCACAGATAATGCAGTTATGAGCAGAGAGTGACAGTTGTGTGTTTAAATTCTTCTCTGGGTACAGGCTGGATTTCTCCTCTACAAATGTCTGTCCACCTAATATCTGTCCACTTGATCTCTTCTAACCACTCACTGCTATTACACAAAAACCGGGTGCCTTTTACCATCCGTTAAAGTGATGATATTAAGTTGAAAATGTTTTTTTTTTGGTGGTTAATTCCTCCACATCAGTTGACAAACCATTATACTCTGCAGTGCTTCTGCACCCAAGTTGAGCATGCATCCAGTATTGTTGATAAACAAAGAATCCCTCTATAGGTACCGACCAAATGTGACATTACCAAGTACCGATTCACATAGAATCAAAAGGCACCGTGTTTGGGTACCTAAATGTATCCATGTGACTAAGAGTGGAAGAGTAGGTAATTTTCCATGCAGGACATGAACACAGCATTACAAGTTTATATATGGAAAAATAAACATGTTTAATTGAAAAAAACTTCAATATTTTATATATAATATATTATAATATTATAAATATAAAAATGATAATATGAATATCATCATTTATTACCATAAAAGTAAAAAAAAAAGAAAAAAAAAAGGGGGTCTTCTTGAGCAGTGTTTTCCAATCCTGGTCCTGGAGGACCCCCTGCCCTGCATGTTTTAAGCCCCGTTTACATGACACCGAAAACGGTCGATTCCGAAAAACATTTCGTTGCGTTTTGGCCTTCCGTTTAGACGAGACCACGTCGCATTTTCAGTGAAAACGCAAACTTTTGAAAACGCTCCCCAGAGTGGAAAGATCTGAATCCGCTCCTCCATCCAGCTCCGTGTAAACACAGAGCGGAGCGTCTCAGGGTGAAACGCTGACGTCACCGCATGCGCACTCGCAGTTTCAGGTGAAGGCTCCGCGCTCAGTCACATTTCCAGTTGAGCCAGTAGTTGGCGGTAATGCACGTTATGGTTAGATTGCCGACCGTCTCACACAACAAAATGGCAGAAAAAGAAAGAACAGAAGAAGTGACTTGTCCTCCTGGAGTTGTATGAACGCGGATCGTTTTCATGCCGTCCTCATGTAAACGCGGGTGGCTTTTGAAAATGCAAAGGAAGAATCGTTGCCGGAGTCTCCGTGTAAACAGGGCCTTAGATGTTACCCACTCCAGAACACCTGATTCAAATGAATGGTTCGTTATCAGGCTCCAGCAGAGCTTGATGACGAGCTGATCATTTGAATCAGGTATGTTGGAGTCCAGAACATAAAAGTATTTATTTAAAGAGTATTTAAGAGTATTATTTAAATTAGAGTACATGAGTTTAAAAAATGGTTAAAGGTAGTACCCTTCAATCCAAAAAGAATAAAAGTCTGCTACTTCACATTTTTAGGGTAAAAGTCTGACAGAGTATCTAGCCCCATTGCTCAAGAAATACCAGTCATCTGCAGCAGGGGTAACATGAAGTGGGTAAAATGTCTGAAAATTAGAACTTAGCAAGTCTTGAACAGTCCTAAGTATTGTTCATTGTTTCTTTGTTCTTCTTAACTGGGTTTTATTCAGTTGTTAAGTGACCTTGAGTGTTCAGAGGGCCCTTTTAAATAAACATATTACTATTGAGACAGTGAAGGCCTCCTACATTCAATGAGGATCCAAAAGTTACTAAAGCACCTTTCTACCACGTAAATCAGGCACACGGCATGGCTTATGCTGTGATATTGTGTGAATGTTTGAAACTTTTAGAAAACACATGCTTTTTTAAAAGTGAAGCGTTTTTAGAATAATTTAGAATAAAGAACAATTCCCTTTTGTCTGTTTGTTCAGGCATTCTCTAGCTTTACCCTTTAATTTAAAGGGATAATAAAACACAGAACCAGCGCCATCTTTAAGGAAAGAGATCCTCCCTGTGTGTTTAGGTGATAGAGTGGAGGCTTTCAGCAGATATTCACAGATGTGCATCTCTTACTGTTTCAAGCTGCAGACTTTCTCTGTATTTGTGTGGGATTTACTCTGCTTTTAAATTTGATGTTTATGATCCTTTACTTGAGCGTTTAGTTAAGGAACTGTCAATGATTAAAGGCTAAGGATTGAGGCTCAGGAGATTCCACTGTGAAGGGAATTTAGATGGTGTTAAAGAATGAATTCAGATGTATTCAAGGGAGGTCAGACTTGAATGTCTAATAGACCCTGTTTGATAAGCGTTTGTATCAGCTTTAGGATCTCTATCTTAAAAATGCCACAGACTGTTTAGTTCTTATAAATTAAAAAAAGAAAAAAAAAAATATTGGCTACCATTGTTGTTTTGTCGCAATGCATTCTGAGTAATGGTGTCAAACAGTGTTGCCGCTCACAAGAGACTTTTGTCAGTGTAGTCCTGTCAACATCTGGTTGGTCTTTTGCACAATGTCTTCTGTTCAGCCTTCTCAATTAGAACCCTAGTGCACGAACACAGAGAAAAATAATGGAAACAGGTACAGACAAATCTTAAGAGACACCAGAAGTTGATGAGCCATCATAATTGTGTTGGAAAAAGCCCCATAACCAGCATTTTGAATCAGACAAATCGACATAAACCAAAGTATTGTTATCTTATCGCTGTAAAAAAAAAAATATGACAGGGCAACCTGGGAGGAAATGGACACAAAGTGAGAGCTGAGCATGCTCAAAGCAATCCAGGCTCACAGCAGTGAAGAAGTAACCTCAGCTGTTGAAGGGACAAACAACAAAACAACAGCAGTAAACTATCAACAAACGGAGAATAACACTTTACCTCTCACTGAACCAGGGGAGCCATTTTTCTTTGCATGGCGAGACTAAAGCACGATGGCTGGATGTTAAAGTTGAAGGTGAACAGTGATTGCGGCTGGATTTATCAGCTTATGATGACCAAAATGTATCAATAGGTGAGCAACAAAGTTTATTTAAAATGCATTGCAATGCAATTTGTTGGTGTTTAGTGTGGAGGAATGTGGCTGTGAGCTGCTAATGATAGCTAAGAAGAAGCTAGCCATACTTCATGATCTAAATATAGATATAAAGATGGATGGAGTTGTGACTTTTTCCAGTCATTTTCAAGTTTTTCTCATGCGTAATCTGTGTTACAGACAGACTGTAGTGATAGGATCATCCGCTTGGGCTATGGTGTGGCTCAGTTTTTTTCTCATCTCAGATGTGGAGTTTTGTGCTGAAATATGTGGCTCCAGCCTTGTGAGACATGGTACTGGATCAGTTTTTGTGTTTTTGACTGTTTTGTTGCTGTTGGATGTTGGATACTTATTTATTTATGTATTTATATATTTTTAATTAAATAAATTGATAAAAAGTCACCAGAGGGGTCTGAAAAGTTGCTAAATATGACGACAAAGTTGCTAAGTTGGCAACTCTGACTGTATCTCATGCACCTTTTACAGAGCACACTGCACAGGCGCAAAATGGAGACCTCCATATGCCTAAAAGAGGTCAGTAGAATTTAAAGTTTTTTCAAAGTAAACTTTCCACTTTTCAGGTGTCTCTACCAGTGAAGTTTTGAAGAATAGGCAAATAGCAACGTAATAAGGCTACCAATTGCTAACACTCAAGGTTCCATTTAACTTATCCCTGCTCAGCTGTCCTTCTTCTTGGAGCTCTTGGAGTTTACGTTTTGTGACAAAAATAAGGCAAAAATCACAATTTTTAATTCTTCTGCTGCGATCACTACTTCTGGTTTGAGTTAGCAGCTTTTAGATGCACCCGGCAGCTCTCCTGCTCGGACTGAATCTTGCTCCACTTTTCCCTGTCAGAGATGGTTCATGTCCAGTTGCTTAGTAACTGCTTTTATTTCCTGACATTCCTGAGATGGAAACTGATGTTTTTTTCACAATGTTGTCAGAAGTCAATTACTTACTTCATAGACTGTCAGAGTCAGAGCTGAGATGTGCTGTAATCTTTTCTCTGACAAAGGTAGACATCATTTGATGACTTGGTCATGTGGTGTCCCTCAAGGTCCTATCCTCGGTCCAGTAACCCTTCAGAAATATCTGTGATATTTTAAGATGGAACTCAAATTTAAAACACAAGCTTTAAGGTGGCTAAATGGCTAGCGTGGCACAATAATGTTTCTTTACAGTTTACTTTATTTGATGCTAACTGTTAATGTGTTATTACCTTTGGCTGCCACCAGGTGTAACTAGACACTGTCATCTCATGTTGTGGAACCTTACCCAGCTAGACTTAAAAGGCTGTTGTTTACACTTCTCCTTACCATAGAAACAGTGAATATGTCACAAAGGGGCAGGAAATACTTTGCTCAGAAAGAAGTTTGCACTTTCTCAACTCTTGGAGCCATTCTGCCGTCCACCCCACGCTTTCAGGCGTCTGTTTCTTCACTTGTTTGGCAACGTCTTAACAAGGTCTCCTCGGCCGTAGGAGCTAAAAGGAAATGTTGTCCTAATTGGCGCTGGTTAATAAGTTTATTTCAGGCACATGCTTGGGTGCCTTTGTTGTAGCTCAGGGGGTCTGGTATCCTCCCAGGGCCTTTGTGAAAAATTGGGATAAAGAAAACGTGCTAATGAGTCTGCAAAGGTATTATCAGCAAGAGATGGATCAATGGAGGAGTGTGTCCAGTTTTGTCTTTTGTTGGGTTGCCCAGGACTTTGTTTCTAAATGGATGTACAGAACTGACATACATTGCCATCTGCTGAATGCTGTAGTGTCAGAGAAAAATGAGTCACTGAGACTCAGCATGCCCTGGCAGACGCTCAAATGCTGTAATATGAAAGAGTTCTTTGGTGTGTGTTGTCACAAAGGTTTATGGTGGAAACATAACTCTTAATGATGTTTCCTTTTAAAATCAATGGAAAAACAATTACACTCATAGCTTCTATTGAATTAGTCTGATGGTTCATGACACAGAGCAGATACTTCCCTTACATGAGGACGAGCCCTGATGGTATCATTTAAAACCCAGTCAGGGTAATGTACCAACTGAGGCTTCAAATACATCTCCATGACTCACCCTTCTGCTCAGCCTACTGTTGTTTGTCTAACCACATAGCACCATAAACAACTCTTTATTATCACCCAGGTGTGTCAAATACTTAATTCTGATTGGTCAAAACTAAATTTAAAGAAAGACGAGGAATAATGGACCAAAACAATCACTGGGGAGCTTCTGAGCCTCAATTCTGACATGAAACAACCAGAAAACACCAGAGCTGCTAAGATCATCTTCAGTTACAAAGTAATGTCAGGTAGTAGTAGAAGATAAGATGTGACACTGACATTACACAGGTATATGGGGTTGCCATCTGCAAAGTGTTGGAGGAAAGAAATCTGAATGTGGACACAAAGGTTAAAGGGGACATATCATGCTGATCCCTGATTTAATACTTACATATAAAATAATAAATTTTAAAACAAGACCTTTCACCCCCTGAATTTTCAAAAAATGAGATATTGTATTTTTTCTGATATCCTAGAACAAGATTTGATGCCTCTGAAAATAGGTCATTGCCATTTGGCCACGAGATTTTGACCTTCGTGACAACACGAGGATCCTTTCTTTATATTGGAGTAATCTGATAAAGCAGCTCCTCCTCTGTGATGTCAGTTAGTCACACAACCGCCACTGAGGGATACACCCACCAAGAGCAGACTGACTGAGTGCTGGGTGCAGGGACTCTGCTCTGCTGAGCAGCTCGGCTTTACATGGTGAATTAGCAGTTAAAACACTGTAGTTTTAGCAGACGTGGTAATACTTGTGAGACTGTGATATTTGCATGCTTGTTCTGACATGCACTGTGAACCTGGACCACAATAATGCTGTGGTAATAACATAGTGAGGAACTGACAGTAGAGGAGATCTTTAGACTACACTTTCAGCATGATGGATAAAACAGACAGAAAAGTGAAGGAGCAGGATGGAGCCCTGTTATAGAAATAGTTTATTGGTGAAGTCTGCCTATATTTCCACGTATAAACTATACATGTTACAGTACCGCTTTGACTCACCACACTGAAGCGTCCTGAGATGATCTGTGTCCAGGTGGATTTTCTTCCTCCTGAGCTGCAGAACCGTCCGGGTCTGACACGGGGTCCAATACAAAAGGACGTATCCTAGACTCTGCCATTTTATTAGTGCTACCAATGCCTTACGGTGAAGTTTTGGCAAACAGCAAACTCACTTGGTCTGCCCCATTCAATGTGGCGATTTTGTAAACACTGCCATGCTGCAAAAACAGCCCCCTGGCTCTACCCCCTCCGCCCCTCTGATAGAACTGACCAATCAGAGCACAAAGGGCTGTGATGTTGCGAGGTTACTGGAGGTCATTCTGGAAACGGAGCGTTTCAACGAGATCTTCAGAATGGTCTAAAATGAGGATATTGAGAACGCTATTGTGGGGCAATGAAGGAACTAAAAGACTTGTACTGAGGGCAGAAATGCTTTCCAGGCATCCTAGTCTGACATAGTGAAAAGGAGAAACAAGCATGATATGTCCCCTTTAAGATAAATATAAACATTTGAGTAACCTTGTTGGATTGTTGAATTGAATTACCACATTTTCACTGAACAGCTGTGCCAAATACTTGATCCTGATTGGTCAAAACCAGCAAAGGTAATAATGTACATCAAATCAATACAGATCCCTCTATAAGAATACAGGACATGTAGTTACTTTGAGTTTTATACTTTAGAGGAAATATGAGCTATTAGGAAAAAAAGTTAGAAAGCGAGACAGAGCTGAATTCAGCGAGAGGGAAGGAGAGGAGGAAGTATTAAACGTAGCCTGACTGAACTGAACTCACACACAGAGTGACACGCTTTGATGGAAAAAGCGCTGTGATCAGAGTCATTAAATGTGAGATATTAAATTTTCTGAGAAACCAGGAGTAAGAGAAGAAATTTTACATGTGCATTTGATGTATCATTCTCTAAAGGTTGAGTCTGTGCTTCCTCGGGTAATATCCTCTAAGAGTTAAGTGGAACAAAAGCTGGAATCATAAAAAAGCTCATATTCTTAAAATAAGATATTAAATGAGTACTTTGTAGTGAACAAAAGGATTCCAGGCCCTGCACCGTGACTTTAATAGTGTGTGATTGTTAGCTAGCTGAGGAGATCCTCATTATTCATCAGGTTAGACTTCAGAGCAGAGTACACAGGGACTGAAAGATGTGAGAATGTTCAAAATGTTCCAGCAAAGATTAGAATTCAAATCCCTATATGGAGTCAAAAAGGTGTGGAAAACACAATCATTAAATATGTATCTGTTGGAAATCCATTCAGCCTAGAATCAAAGACTTTGAAAGAAGAAAAGTGTTGTTGTTTTCTTAAGGAACACAAGCGTTGCTGCACAGTCTGATTCATTTAATCTGGCCCTCCTGCTGGGAGCATGTTCCCAAGAGACACCGTCTGGGTTTGTTGGCTAATTGGGATGATTTAACCGGAGAAATCTGTATGGGGGAAAGAGTCTGGCTCACTCTCTCTGCTGCGCTGGAAGGAAACCAAACATTTACATGCTCATTATCATCCGTCAGAGCTCTAAAAATAACATGTGGCCATCACAGGGTTATGGAAGTGTTGCTTGAGATGAGCGCACAGCGCTTACATGTTCTTTCATCCATCCACGTTCACATCAGAAAGTGACACCATCTACTTTTAAGCCGGTCTTCTGATAAACGAGGTTCAAAGAAAGACTGTGTTTATTCCTGATAAATTGTTCGACATTAGTGAATCAATCATATCTGTGTTGGAAAATTAGAAGAAAAATAACAAAGAATCCGGGTTTTCCCAGAGGATTCGACTCTTTGACTGCACGCCTCTGAAACTGCAGTTAGATTATTCAAAAGCAAAAACTCCCTGTAATTTATTTATTTATTTATTTTAATGTTAACGAGTAAAACTAACAGGGCACACGGGGCTCAACTCGTTAGAGGACGTTTAGATCCACCCTCAGGGACAAACGGCACTTTGAACAGCATCTGCAGTAACCAGCAGAGGCACCGTTCATCGACCAGTTGATGATCTACTTTTATTTCAGGAATGATACTGACAACTGGCTTTATTACAAAAACACTCACATGTGCTTTCAGTTTACTCCTGTCTGTGTCAGCAGGGGTGTGTCCAGATGGCTGGGCAGGGGTGGCATAGTCCAACCTTAACCCCCAAATGGTTTTTGTATCCTGGGGGACACAGACATTTGGTAGGCTGTAGGGGGAGGAGCATTAATATACTGAGTATTTACACTCAGTATTGTGAGAAAGTCTTAAAGTGATACTCCGGGATGGAACAAGTTGGGTCCTATCACAAGGTTTAGGGCAGAAATTACCCCTACAGCAGTGTTTTTGTGCAGCAGAAGCCCAGGGGGCACGCACCAAACACCCCCTCCCTGCTCCTCTGCAGGTTTCCTCTGCACTCAGACGGGGCCATTTTTTACTTGACCAAAAACACAAATAAACGGACTCCCACCAAAAAATCTGATATTGGTCTGCATTCACGATTTATTTAGAGAATTTTCAGCGCGTTATTTTCACACAAAAACACCGCTAAATAAGGCTCTAGTTCTCATCGTGTCTCTTCGTCCTGGCAGACTACCTGTGTTTGTTTACATCTGGCACGCTACACGCGCAGACTGATACACTAAGCGGCGAGCGCCTTGTAGCCAGCTGTGTCTCTGCAGCGGAGGTAGCTCCGTTTTACGACAAAATGGTGCTACCTCCGCTGCAGGTAGTCTGCCAGGACGAAGAGACACGATGAGAACTAGAGCCTTATTTAGCGGTGTTTTTGTGTGAAAGTAACACGCTGAAAATTCTCTAAATAAAGAGACCAATATCAGATTTTTTTGGTGGGAGTCCGTTTATTTGTGTTTTTGGTCAAGTAAAATATGGCCCCGTCTGAGTGCAGAGGAAACCAGCAGAGGAGCAGGGAGGGGGTGTTTGGTGCGTGCCCCCTGGGCTTCTGCTGCACAAAAACACTGGTGTAGGGGTAATTTCTACCCTAAACCTTGTGATAGGACCCAACTTGTTCCATCCCTGTTTGCGGAGGAAGTAGAGCCGACTTTGAGCCTTTTTGGCCAGAGATGTGGTGTTGTCGGCAACAACATAAATGCATGATAGAATTATTAATCATATCTCTGTTTTTATCTCTGGCCTATCAACACAAGTCGAAAACTGTTTAATAGTTTCAAATCCACTTTGTCAACCAAAGTTAAACAGAGACTCAGTGAGACTGCGTCTTGCTGCTACGTTATCTTAAAATGGCTATGTGATTTGGATGACTTTTTGCTTATTTGGACTATAAAATGGTCTAAAAAAATGTCATGTGAGTCAGTGCTTTGACCCATTTCTCTGGAACACTTTGAACTTTCAATATCTGGAGTTATTTCCAATTTTCTGCACGTTTTATGAGAGAAAAAATAGTTGAAAATGAAGAAAAACAAAAGAACAAAAATAGATTTTAGAGGTTAAGTAAAGGAAAAAACACAATTAAACATTATGAACAAATTTTACAGGATAAACTTTGAGTTTTCACATTAATAAACATGTGTACATTAACATTTCTGAGCATGGTCTCTGATTTCATAAAAAAAAAAAAGGTCGCTAAGGGCATCACCAGAATCTCCAGCATCTACACAGCTCACTGTTTCCTCACACACATACCACCTGAGGTTGGCTACTCCTCATCAGGGGACAAAATGAAAGTGAAACTAAAGGAGAACGCTGTTCTAACATCACAAAATAAACACGAGCTATTTTACGTGCTGTGCGACACACACACTTATACACACACATATACAGTACAAACACAGCACAGTACTCTGTTCTAAAAATGTCATTACCCATTGTCAACGATGAATTTCTCACATATATTGCAAATTAGACCTGGTACACTGTTCTGAAAAAGTCACCACACAATACAAGCCTCAATCAACACAGATAACTACACGTAGGAAGTAAAAACTAGATAAAGAGAGCTTCATTCCCAAGTCCCTCCCATCTCACGTTTCCTTTTTCACATCAAGTTGCTCCTTTAGATGCTCCTTCGATCTCTGAATCCTGCAGAAAATTCAGTGGAGGTTTATAACCAGGACCATCTTCTTATTGGAATTTTCAGGAGAACTCAGCTCCGTTCAATCTGTGCGCTACTGTCATCCATCTGCTCTGAATTTTTTTGTGTGTATTTGAGCTTCCCTTATGTCTGAGTGCAAAAACACGCAATGACTGAAAGGGCACAGTCTCAGCGTTCACAAACTGTGGCTGTTTACCTGAGGGCTGAAGGCCTGCCTCAACTTTGCATCAGGAGGAGGAAGTGAGTCACTGATGACCGTTGCTGGGCTCCATTACGCCTCCTCAGAAGTCAATGGGTGATGACAGAGAGACTATGCCTGCAAGAGTGTCATTTAGTGAAAGTCCTCCTGATGGGAAGTGGTGAGGCCAAATGGTCATTTCAGCTCTTCAGTCAAAATGAAAAAGGTCTTTGTTGGCCATAGGTTTTCCTGCTCCTGTTTCTCATGTATTCATCTCTTCACATTACCCACACGGTTGAATATGCACTCTACTGGAAACTCCTTTGATAATGCCAGATCCAGCTGGTGGTCCAGGCTTAATCTTTTATTTGATTTCCAACACTTTCTCAATATCATGACTGAGCAGCACCAAATGCAGACGTTCCATTTACTTAAAAGGATTTCATTTCTTTAACAGGTAGGGGTTGAAACCCACAGGGCTAAAAGCATATTTAAAGATTTTTCTTCTTCTGTAATTTTTCTTCTGGGCCCTGTCAGAGGGAAGCAGTCTACCTCTAACACCTGACGTTAGAGCCATCAAGGCTGATAAATAAGTTTCCAAGCCAAATGGTGATATTAGTGAAGATAATGAAAATGAACACGTCTTATCCCCCAGAGCTAACATGAGGGTGGCTCACACCAGGGGCCTCATGTACAAAGACTTGTGTGGATTTTTCTCCTGAAACTTAGCGTATGCTCAAACCCAGAAATCCAAGCAAATACAAGCTCATTTCCTTTGTTCATCCCAATCAGCTCAGAATTAATGCTGTGTTCCAGGCTACCTGTAACTTGTGTTTTTCCCACCTGTAACTAGTGAAAGTGCACTGGAACGGCAGTCAAACTAATAACTTGCAACTCGTGAACTCGTACAAGATTGATGTACTCCGAATTACGACTTGTGACGTCACATCACTGCCTAAACAAGATGGCATAGCGAGGCTTTGCTCTAATGTTATTCATCTGCTAATATTAACACATCATTGGTAACTGCTCTGGTGTTAGGCAAGGCAAGGCAAGTTTATTTGTAGAGCACAATTCATACACAAGGCAATTCAAAGTGCTTTACAGCTAACATAAAATAAAATCACAATAGGCAAAATAAAATCATTGCATAAAATCACGTCATAAAACATTAGAAATGATTAATTAAATTAAAAGAGGAGAGTGCAGATAAAATACTTTCAGTTGTTGCATGCTATGCTAAACAGAACTGTTTTCAGCCAGGCTTTGAACATTGTCAGAGTTGAGGCCTCTCTCACATCTTCTGGCAGACTGTTCCAGATTTTGGGGGCGTAAAACTGGTAAGCAGCCTCACCGTGTTTAGTCCTGACTCTGGGCACCAGCAGGAGACCTCTCCCTGAGGTTCTCAGAGACCGAGTTGGTTCATATTTAGAGAGAAAGTCTGAAGGTGACTGATAACCCTTTCTCTTTGTTTCTATGGGCCACAGACAATGGTTTCCGTTTTGTCTGAGTTCAGCTGGAGGAAATTGTTCTGCATCCACACACTGATCTGTTCGACGCAGCAACAGAGTGAATCTACAGGCCCATGTTCGCCTGCCGTCATTGACACGTAGATCTGAGTGTCATCAGCATAGCTGTGGTAGGACACATTACAGCTGCGTATTAGCTGACCCAATGGGAGCATGTACAAAATAAACAATAAGGGTCCCAGGATTAAACCCTGGGGAACCCCACAGGTCAGGGCCGTTTGGTCTGAGACACAGTTACCAATTTCAACAAAGAAAGTCCTGCCCTCGAGATAGGACTTGAACCAGCTTTGAGTTGTACCAGAGATTCCCACCCAGTTTTCTAACCTCTGTAATAAGATCACATGGTCAACAGTGTCAAAGGCAGCACTCAGATCCAGCAAAACTAAGACTGAGACTTTGCCTGCGTCTGTGTTCAGTGTTGTTCTCAGTACATAAATCAATACAAAATACGTTTCAATACGAAAAATTACCATAAAATATAAAGTATAAGCGTGTGTTACCTTATGCGCCATTCCCCCTCCTTCATTTCACTCAAATGAGCAAGTTGTGATTCTTTTGGAGATTGAAATGATTAGAAATTATTCTTATAATGTCTGACATGTTGGTGTGTTTACATACCACAATTCCTGGTCCTCAAACCAAAGTCTTATTAATGTGCCTGGGACGCTCGGAGGTTTCAACTGAAAAACTTCCAAGTTACAGATTGCCTGTTCCAGAATGCAGCATTAAGCACACCTCCTTGTCCATGCCCCCATTTAAAATATACAACCCACAAGTAATTGAACCCTGTACCTGTGATTTTCCTCTCTGCATGATCAGAAAGTCACAAAAAAACATTGAGTGAGACAAAAAGACAAGAAAAAAAGGAATTTCAGGGAAAGCAAATTGGAGGTGCTCTTCGCTTAAGTGGAGCTACGCAAAAATGTACTTTTTGGCACGCTGTCCTTCAGCAGCAGAATCAAACAAAAGATGAGTGAGTGATAGAGTGTGTAAGTGCAGATGTGCACATAGGGTTCTTAACATGAGTTCTTTGCATACTTTGGCTTGTCAGAAAGATCTTGAGTCGGGAGACAAACAGCCTAGTGGACGAGGTTGCGCTCGTCAAGGTTTGCCCCAGAGCTGGCTGCCTGGGTTACAAACTACGAAAGACAGATCAGGGAGCTCAATGAAAAGGGTCAAACACCCGAAAACTCTCTTCATCCCCGCTCAGGAAATGTTCCCTTAGCATATTAAAACCAAGGATGAGCCCTTGGGGGTCATATCCACACTGGGCCAAAAGCTCACGGTGCTCTCCAGCTCCAACAAAACCCAGAGAGCCGAGGCTGAAGCCCAAAAAATGGACACCACCATCGTTTCGCAGATGGAGGGTTTAAGACAGGAGCAGAGGAGGGTTTTACCCTGCAGAATGAGGTCTGGGGTAGAAGATCAGAGGAGTCAAAGACATCCATCCAGATGCAAAAGCTTCAAGATCTGGTTTCATCAGCTGCAAGGTGAGAAACTGAAGGCTAACACCCTCCATCAAGACCGAGAGGAACTCAGTCTCAGGCTACAAGAGACAACTTCTGATGTCCAGTGTCTCTGTGGGAAGCTGGAATCAGAAAAGTCTCCTTAGAGCAAAAGGTGAAGGTGCTGCAGGAGAAGATCAGCATATTGTTGAGTCCCAAAACGCACAGCTGTACAATAAGACAGGGAGGAATGACATGCTGGAGAAAAAGTTGCACACAGCCAGGCGTAACTATTTGGACAAAAAGCACAAAGACCTGGAGGTGTATTACAGTCTCTACACAGCAAATGAAGCCACTCAGAGGGAGCTGGAGAAGGAGAAGACTGAGGCCCTGAGGAAGGCCGTGGCACACAGAGCAGTGGTGCAGGACTTACAGAACAAGCTGCAGGAAAAAACAACAGCTGTCTCCAGCTGGCCTCACTGTTCCAACACAAAGAGGAGGTCAACAGGGCTTTGCAGGCCAAGGTCATGGAGCTCCAAGATGCTATGGAGGAATTTCAGCAAGAAGAAGAGGTGGGGACCCGTCAGAAACATCCAGGAAGAGACCCAGAGCATCGTCCAGGAGGCCATCCAGTCAACACCTGGGATGGTCCAGGAGTCCTGCGATAGATGAGGTAACATCAGAGATCATAGAGGAATCTCCTGTGGTGGTCCAGGCAACACCTGAGACAGTTAGTTACATCAGAGACTGTCCAAGAGTCATCTGCCGTTGATGAGGTAACACCAGAGGCTGTCCAGAAATCCCTTGAGATTGTGGAGGAATCACATGAGATTACAGAGGATGCACCTGAAATCATTGGGAACCCACCTGAGATCATGGAGAACTTACCTGAGCCAGAGGAAGCAACACCAGCCGTGGTCAGGGAAACAGTTGACCGCACATGCAGCTTCATTTTGGGGGTTTAACATATATTTTAAGCTGAGATTGAGTGGTGAGGATTTATACCCCTTTTTGTTAAGTTACATTTATATAAGTTTACCTTTTTGTTTAGATTAGTTGTAGAGATTTTCTTTTCCTTTGTTTTTTTTTTTTTTTTTTTGGTTTAGGATCATTTTGACTTAGTTACATTTTTTGCTCCATAGTTGTCTTATTTGATTTTTTTTTTTTTTTGTTTAAGGTTTTTCTTTTTTGGATAAGCTCTCCTTTTGTTTGACAAAAAGTTGTTTGTTTTCTTCAAATTGTGTACTGAATTTGTATTGTTTAACCTTCACATCAGTCGGTATAATTTGGTTATTTTTGTTTAATTGCTTTGTTTTTGACCCCGCCAAGTGTTTTTCTTCCCTTTTCAGTTGCTGAAGGCCAGTAGTGGTTCTGGTGGTCTGGGTGGTTGTATCCCCTCTTTTTGCGTGCTGTGGTCCCCTGGGATTTGAGTATTTCACAACCCTGAGTGTGCGTCACGTGTGTCTGGGTGCTTTTGGTTTGTTTTGATGGATCCCTCCCCCTTCATTAGCCCTCTGTCCATCTGGCAAACCTCAGCACCTGATTAGGTTTTTCCCTTCCTCCCTTCTTGTGTGTGTGTGTGTGTGTGTGTGGTGTTTTAAAAACACTTTTAAAACTTGTTTATTAATAAAGTTTATTTCATTGAGTGAGCCACGTCTCAAGCCCTTTGAGTATGATGAGCCTGTGTGTACCCTAAAAGGGAAAATAAACAAACCAAAGATTCTCTGGGTGAAATTCCCAGAGTGGCGTTGCCCAGCGCTCTGAAATATCTGAACAGGTATTGTGACGGTATTCCTTCACTCTCTATAGTTACCACACAGTCTTTATTTAAGGTTTGAAATGATCCAGAGGGGCTGCTGTCACCGGTTGAACCGGCCGTCAGCCGACCGGCAGCACCGGCCCAGATGGCCGTACCGGCCCACTGAGGCAGCAGCCCACCGGGAAACCTCCCGGTGCTCCCGACGGCCAGTCCGCCCTTGGTTGCCACCCATCCCGTAAAATACGGAATCGTCCCGTATTTCACACTTAAACATGTGTCCCGTTTCAAACTCACAGTTCTTCATACCTGAAGCATCTCCAAGTACAGGAATCTTCTTAATAACCAAAAAATATGATTACTTTGGAAAAGTTAATCCTACCAAAAAATCAACAGAATGAGATTTTAAAAAGATATAAAATATTTATAAGCTGCCACAGTGTTTTACTGAATATATTTTCTCAGATTGGTTATTTCTTGGTTACATCCAGAATCCAGACGTTTCATTAAAGCAACATGAAAATAGTTAAGTGCAATTTTGATAACCAGTAGCATTTATGAATGTAGAGAAAAACAACAAAAGGACAGGACATAAACGTCATGCTTACTTTGATGATTTATATGAGTTCCTAACATTGTTATATTTGGTCTGCTTGCTTGAAAGGATTTTTTTTTCTACAGTGAAACAGGATAAAGAGTGAAATCCAGTCTACTTTTGGCAGTTTATTGTTCCTTTCAAGTTGGGATCACTACACAACTGAAAATAAGCTTGACAATACATCTGAACTGAGCTGTGAAAAAGAGCGTACGCCATGTTTTTGTTTGTACACACTCTTTGTACATGAGGCCGCTGGTTGTCTTCAAATTCACTGCTACCACATCACGGTCTCCTGACTATCACTTGTCTTTGTGCTGATTACTGTTTGGAGTTACACTCAGCCTTAGCTCTGAGTGTGGTGAGCAAACAAAGCCGCTCTGTGTAAACGAAACAACACAACTCCTGCCAAATAGCAACAGGTAACATTTGTGCAGGACTGCCTCTGCCAGCTCCTCCCCTCCTTCATGTCCTCTCTCTTGTAGAGCACAGCTACACCATGCAACACAATGAAATACAACACTAAAACACCTCCCCTGGGCCGTGTTTGGCAGTTTGAATGAACAGTCCTGCAGAAAACTCTCCTACATCTTTAACGGCTGCTAAATTTACACACGTCCTTACTGTATGTGTGTGAAGGTTTGAACCCAATGCTTTTATCATCTCTGTGGGATTAGTGTTTAACAGTAGTTTACCCATAATTCCACAGTTTGTGGTGGAGGAGTCTCAGACGACTCTCTTTATATTTAAAAACAGAATTAACTGAGGCTTACAGATTAGTTTAGTAATGTTTTTGACCCTGCTGCATCTGCGTACTTACTGTAACAAGTGTTGTTAAATGAAACAGATGTTCTGTATGAAACGCTGTGCAGTAGGTGGGTTTCCTCAGTAACTGGAATCCTGTAAGGATCAAGACGTTTTAAGCCTCGTTTCCACCAAGTGGTTTGGTTCGGTCTGTCTCGGTACTGGTGTGTGACTAAAGCCGCGTTTCCACCAAGCAGACCAGTTTGATTCGTCCCTATACAGCATTTTGTGGCGTTTCCACTGACTTATTCTGGGACAGATCCCCAAATAACCGAGACGAGCCATCCCACTTTTTTGGGACCCTTTCGTATGGGTGCCAGACTAAACCGATCCGCTCTTGGAAGGTGGAGCTACAACACGGCAGACCGTTGATTGGTCAAAGGAATCGTTACTTACCGTGTGACAGCGGCTCCATTTCTCCTGGTGGCACACAGACTTCTCTGGATCAGAGAGCTACATACCAATCACAGAGAGGATGAAATGCTGCATGTCTTCTTTGTTTACTGTGTCACGTTTTTCTTCTTTGTTGGATTAATTAGCGGGGTAAACTTTGTCTCGCTGCTACGACGTCACGCTATTGTTTAACAGCTGCGGCTTTCAGCATCCGGCTTACACACCGCCTGCCACAAGAGGGCACAGTTTTGCTGTGGAAATGCAAACGGGATCAGGCTTAACTTTACCAAACCGTGCCAAGCTGTGCTGAACCATACTGAGCTGGTGGAAACGCAGCTTAAGATCAGTGAAAACTAATGGGGACTTTACAGAGCCGGCTCTGCTGTCTGCTGTGTATGGCTATGACGTGAACAGGTTAATGTGACAGGGGAACACACTTTCAGTGGTCAATGGACTTCAGAGAGTGCTGTACACACACTCCCCACCCACCATTTCCAAAGCAAACTGAGCCATCAAAGATCAGACCGGATGTTAGAACAGTGGTTTTCAAAGTTGGGGCTGCCAAGGAAGGAAGGGAGGGAAAAAGAGGATCCATTTATTATTTTATTTCTTTTTTTTTTTTTTATTTAATTTTATTTTATTTCACTTTTAAAAATTTTTATACCCAGAGAAAATAACATGTAAAGCGCTGTAATCATCAGATTCTCAAGTTTCCAATTGTACCAAACTGTGCTTGTGTGACAGCTGCAACTTAAGCATGACAATGTTATGTTCTGTGTCCACCTGGCGGTTTGCTCATGTTATTCAGCTATCTAAAAATCTATACTGAATTTAAAGGCTCTTTCCCCGTCTAACCACTGACTATGTGTAAGAAAGGAGTAACACCTTAGCTGACAGAGCCCTGAAATGCCTTCTCCTTTTTTTTTTATCAACCTACTTGTGCGAGTCTGGCTTTTGTTTGTTAATAGTTTTCTTGCTCTAAACAAATATAAAAATGATTCAAAAGTGAATAAAAGTAAGATAATACATTCTCAAATTTGTCAGATTTTTTTTTTTTTTTTTTTTTTACATTTTGAAACATTGTCTGTTGGTCCCCGGCCAGAAGCAAATGCTGTTTGGGGGGGCTCAGCATAGTAAAGTTTGGGAACTCCTGTGTTAGTACACACGGTTTACAGCTACGGAGACCTTTACCTTTCCAAAACCACCATTGGAAATGCTCCAGCGCAGTAAGTCATGTGACCACAACACCTCACATGACAGAGGGACTTAACAGCCCAGGATGACAACAACTCTTGGGACCATTTCTTAAAGGCATTTCACAACAACTGTTTTAGGTTGTAATACAAAGGTATTGTTGCGTTCCATCCTCAACGACATGGAAACAGCACTTCAGCCAAACTTTAATGGAAACTTTTGAAAACGGTCTCCAGAATGGAATTTTGCTGAAGTGCTGCAGCCACCGATGCCATGTAAACAGCAAGCCTTCAGTAGAAACTCCGCATTGTGCATTACATTTTCAATAGTGGGAACTTAAGTTGCCATGTGTGAACAGTAACAGTGGCAGACACAGTGTTGTGCCTGCGCTGCTGACTTCATTTGGCTACCAAAAGACTCTACGGGTATTAACCCTGACTGTAGTCCTTCAGTGTTTTTGTGTAATTGCAGATTTTTTGTCACAGTGTATTTTGCATTTTTTAATTGAAAATAACGTTTCTTTACTTTGAAAAGAAAGCATGATTAATCTTTATGACAAGAAAAAGCAAATACAGGAGGAGGGAAAATTAGCCATGATGTTAAATATCCCCTCTTTTTCCACAGGGGGAACAGACAGGGGCAAACAGAAGTGGCTGGAAACTAGAAACATGCTTTAGGAGCTACAAAGGTTCCTTCCTAGTTCCCTGACATTAATAATGTCTGGGTTTGGGCTTTGGATGCAGGATATGAAACTGAAATAATGTGTTTTTTCCACTTTGTTACTAAACTTCAGCACAAAATGCTCAGTATGAGAGTAACTGTACTTATTCACTGCCTGTAGGTCAGACCAGCTCGTCTGCAGCTTATGCCGGAGCTGCATTGTGGAGGAACCAGCCAGCTCTGCATGAAGGACACTATGCTCTTCTCTTTCCAGATGGGCGAGAGGCTCTCAGCGGCACCGAGTGCTGACCTTGAAAGCGAGCTTGGCTCACCACTTCCTTATGTTGAGAGAAATGTGGATGATATTTCCTTCAACAGAGCACAACATCCATGATTTGCATTCAAGGGCTGGATGCCGGCCAGGCTGAGTAAATATTATGTGCGTCCATGGAGGGAGCAGCTGCAGGCTCAGATGAGTTGGGCTGAGAGGGGAGCTGGGCTCTGGTGAGGATAGCACATGGGATAACAAGGCAGCTCAGAGACAGACTGGAGGTGATGCTGAGCCCTGCGGTGAGTCGCCAACACATGATGTTGAAGCTGTTTTCAAAGAGAGGAAGGAAGCAGGAAGGGATGTGTTTCAAAACAGAGAACAGAGGGGCGCAATTAAGAAAATAAAACCAACGAGATATAAAAATATCCCTCTGTCCTCAGAGCGTTGTCTGCTGGCTAAATGAAGCAGCTGAATACTCACAATAGAGGCTATTTTAGTGCGAGAGACGCCCCATGAATCTGATCAACAGGAAACGATCAGAACAAGTTTAAAAACCAATTCTGACAAGTGTGCGCTGCTCTCTTCCAAATCAACAAAGCCTTTTTGGTTTGTTATTTGTAATTGCCTGCCAAACAGCCAATGTCCGCCGAGGAAACAATTTCACCAAAAGATCAATTTAGAAGCATTTGTGGAATTTTTAATCATAGCAGCTTCAGTTTTAGCCCAGAGACAACCCAATCTTGATTTTTTTCCCTCTTCTTTTCTTTTACTAAATCTTTTCTCTGCTTGCAGAAGTCAGATCTTTAAATTTAACCTCCAAGCACAGATGCAGCAGAGCCCCATGTAACTTATTCCTTATTTTAGGGGGAGATGCACACCACGGCTGTCTTGATTTTGTACTCTAGTTCAGTCTATTTATGCACCTGATGTGCAAAATACCTCAGAATCCAGACATGCTTGTGCTTAGCCATTTGTCCCCTAAAAGATCTACTGCTGGGTGCAGTCTGTAAAATGTCATTTCAGCAGCAAATCTAGTCTCCTGGATGTGAGGACAAGATGTTTTTCTTACATGATCAATGCTGGATATTGAGTGCCACAAAAGTCACAATTCTTATGTCAGTGCTAAATTTATTTTGGTGTGCATTAAAAAAAAAAAAAAAAAAAAAAAAAACCCAAGCCAGCTTGGCTGGTGATAAATGAGGCACTTTACCATCTATGTTTAGGGGACACATGAGTGTGGTTTCTATTGGAACGGGTGTTGCAAGCCTGCTTGTTAAAGTGTCTTTGGGCTTGTTTTTCTTGCTTCGTTCAGTCACTCAGATGAACACACTCCATATAGAGGACAGAGAGGTGGGAAAAATAATGTTGCAACCACCACCAGAAACACAGAAAAAAAAAAATCTGCTCCTTTATTCACTCCCAGGGCCATCTCTGGGAAGATGGCAACAACCGACCCTGTGCCCCCCCCCCCCCCTTTAGCCTATCCTCCTGTCCCTATGGAGACTAAAGCCGTGTTTCCACCTAGCAGTCTGGTTCGTTTCAGTACCGTTTGGCATGGTTTGGTACAGTTGAGCCTGATCCTGTTTGTGTTTCCACAGCAAACTGTGCCCTCTCGAGGTAGGCGGCGTGTAAGCTGGATGCCAGAAGCCACAGTTGTTAAACAATAGTGTGACGCCTTCGCAGCGCGATACAGTTTACCACGCTAATAAATCCAGCGAAGAATAAAAAGGCGACACAGTAAACAAAGAGCACAGATGGAAGACATGCAGCATTTCGTCCTCTCCGTGCCTGGCATGTAGCTTTTGATACAAAGTGCAATCAATCTTTGTTTCAAAGAAGTCTGTGTGCCGCCAGGAGAAATGCAGCCGCTGTCGGGGTAAGTGATGATTCTCTCGACCAATCAGCGGTCTGCAGTGTTGTAGCTCCACCTTCTGAGAGTGGATCAGTTCAGTCTGGCACCCATATGAAAGTGTTCCGAGTGTGACAGCTTGTCCCGGTTATTTGGGGATCTGTCCTAGGATAAGTCAGTGGAAATGCCACGAAATGCGTGCTGTACCGAGACGAACCGAACAGGTCTGCTTGGTGGAAACGTGGCTTTAGAGACTCTGAGAACCATCATTTTAAAGTAGGACTGCAGTAACACCTTTAGCCAGAATCACATGCAGACCGTCCTGTAGACATGATGCAAGGCGTGTGTTTGTATAGGAAATGAATGGAGATCAGATATTCTTTTAAACTCTACTTAACTCTAACCTGGTGCTCTGAGAGTCATAACCAGGATTCACTAACTTGTAACTCAGTTGTATTTTATTGATAGATTCTCAAGTTTGAACTATTAGATTGGAATGCACACAATATTACAAACAGTGTATCCCGTGTTCTGGCCTTTAGCCCATGTTTGGCCTTTAGCTCGTGCTTTAGCCTTTAGCTTTGTAAGGCCGACAGTTGCTTAGGGGAAGAGCTGTAGTTTCAATGGGTTTATTTTGTGTAAGAATTGGGTTATCATGTATGTCAATCTTTGGCTTTGTTTCATGCTCTTTTTTTTTATTGTTTATAAATTACAATTTTTGAAAAGCAACTACTCCAAAGGGAGGTTATTTAAGGGGGAGATTACCTGGAAATAGCAAGGTGTGTACAGAGGGCAGATGCTGGGGTCCTCATCATCTGAACACCAAACGGGTGACACCCCTGTTATGGAATATTTCGAGAGGAGCTACAGGAGGTTCTTTAAAGGGTTCGGCCTGAGGAGGTTTTTTAGCTGTCATGTGGAACTACCTTTGGGTATTGTGGCTTTTTGGTGGCTGTGACAGGTGCAACTTCCTCTCTACGTTTCCTCTTTCCCATGGAACTGAGAAAGGACTCATTTTGTTGGTGGATTATTTTTGCATTGGATTCAAGGACTTTTGGAATGTTTATCTCAGATTTGGTCGAGTTTCTGTTTATTCAATGTGTGGTAGTGGGAGGGTATCGTTGTGCTGGTTGGGTGGTGATTTTGTGTTTTTGTGTGTTTAAAAATATATTTCTTTATTTTCGCAACTTTTTCCATTTCCTAAAAATCATTTCATGATATCTAACTAGTCTAGAGGTAGGCTTGCAGGTCACATAAGGTGGTACTTACTTTTTGTGTGTTGGTCAGCTACGACTAATTGCTGACACCAAGAAACACTCTGCCTGCCCAGGCAAAGTGGCGATTTCTGTCTGGTAATTCAAACTGTTACAGCTCGTGTGTTAGCCTTTAGCTCGTGCTCTATCTCTCTCCTTTTTTATCTTTCTTCTGCTGTTCTGTCCTTTTACTGTCTGATAGTTAGGCTCCAGTGTCCACCATCACTACAAAATTAATCACAGGAGGATGAAGCTAGGAAGTTGCATTTAGGAATAACCTTTGATGGTGCTTTTTCAAGAGTGCCTCATAAAAATGCCTCATGGATTTATGTTTCATTTTATTGTAGTTATTTTAAATAAATATACATTACCAACTTCAGTGTAGGTTTTATTCCGTGTGTGTGTAACATTTTACAAACCTGGAAACATTACTTGAGTGAAATCTGTTTCTATATGTGTATGCATAAAACATATCAATATCTATATATGATTACATCAATAATGGTCTGGCTGTCTGATATGATCCACATGATCACAAGCACAGGAATCAAAGGGTTCTTGTGAGTTTGGTTCAGTAAAAATGTTGAGTGTTCAAACTTTGAAAGAAGCACCTGTTGACTGGGAGTAAAGTTGGTGAACCGTTGCTGTTTGTTCCTCAAACATGTGGAACCACCACTCTGAACCACTGCGTCTCTGAACGACAGCTGAGGAGTGACAGTCACACGGAGGTCATAGAAGTGAGAAAGGCAGAAAGTGATGACAAAAGCAGCTTGTTAAAATGTAAGTAGAGCTGAATTTACAGCTGACAGCTGTCTTACCTTAATGAGTCTAAGTGAGAAAAAAAAGAAGTGTTAGGAATAAAAAAGTCTAATTTCTGTCTGTGTAGGAGGATGTGACAGTTAGAGGTAAACTCTGGTGTGTACTTTGGATCAAGATGTCAGCAATCATACTGACAGATTTAATTCAAGCTTCTGTGAGGAGATTTGAGCTAATTATGAATCACGCTGGAATGAAAACTGCTTCCTTTCTATTTAAAAAACAGAGCAAGACCCTCTGTATGGAGACTGATTATTTCAAGACATCATTTTTAATTTATAACCCAACAGAATTCACAACACACATTATACATGAATCACATTTACAGTGGGTGAAACATCATTTGACTTTATAGGAGTCTAAGATTCCCATAAAGAGACAGCTAGTACCATTTTGTCCAAATGGGGGGGCAAAATCTATGGACACTAAACGTTTCTCACAGGAGCTTCAGAGAACAAGGTCTGTGGTCTTAAAGAGGAGTTATACTGCTTTCCTATGCTTTAAATGTGGATGTAGAGTACCAATGCAGATTTGCAGACTTGTAGAAATAATGAGGAGCTCCTAACTGGTTAATGACATCTTCGAGAGGCAGGCCTCAAAAAACCCAAGCTCCAGAGGGCTGGCCAATCAGAGAGAAGGGGGTTTGTGCAGCAGGGTGCCTTAAAGAGACAGCAGCTAAAACAAAGTGTTTCAAACAGAGGCTGAAATAAAGGTTTTATAAAACAGGGGGAGAAAACTTGGTGTTTTTTATTGAGCTGTACATCATGTACAGATATTACAGAGGCATCAGAGGGACAAAATAAAGACTGAAAAAAGCACAATACCCCCTCTTTAGGGCCAGCTAACACCAGCTCAATTTCCCCAGTATATCACATGTAGGAGTAAAAAGCATTTTATTTCCCAAGCTTGCTGAAGAACATCAACCTTCTGCTAAAAAAATACAGTTTTTGCAAAGGGAACATTGTCCTGAGAGCATAGAGGCTTTATATTACAGACAGTCTCATTAAGACTCTGTGTATTAAACTAACTTTGAGCCCTTGAGAGTTTTAGAAAAGAGATTTTGGTTTTTGTATAAAGCAAGGACAGATGATTTCATCTACAATACTGAGGTAATTATCAGTTATTTGAACAAACAGGTGGCTGATGCGTCTCTTTCTATTTAGTTATAAGGGCAACGTCAGATTAAAAAAATTCAAGGCTGGATGTGAAAATAGTTTGAATGTGATTCATGAATGTGACCTGTTGACAAAAGTGAAAATTAATCCAGCACCTCTGCTTTCAGGAGGTGTCATGTCAAGGTTGGTAACAAGTAAAATGGAAGCAACTTCTGTTCACGGTCATATGACAAGTCTAAAGGAAGATTGGTAGGAGATGAGTTGAAAAGGGTGGGTGAAATAGGTAAAGGCTTCGGCCCACACCTTCTTGGTCCTGTTTTGTTTTTTTGCAATAGTGGTTTCTTTGTTTTATGTTGATTTTTTGTCTTTTGTCATTGTGCATATGAGTATTTATGTTTAAATATGCAGGGCAGGGGGTCCCCAGGCCCAGGGTTGGGTAACACTGATCTAGATAAGTGACCAGGTGCTTACAAGCCATAAGTGGGACAAGGAGCGTGTTTGTGTAGGTTTGTGTGGGACAATGTGGGACATGTTACTACAACGCTGAAACATAGGGTTAATTTAAATTAATGTCCATCTAACCCTGCTTTTTTTCTTTTCTCCCTTTAATGACATTTTTCCAATTCAAAAAGAGAAGGAAATGCATTTGTCACATAAAAATAATACTCATAAAAACTATTAAAAAATCTACTTGTGCAAAAAAGAGACCAAAAGTTTCTCAAAGCTTGTGAAATATTCCCAAAACACTCGCTGTGAACTGCCCTGCACTGGTTTTGACCTTAAACAACATGTTCCCAGCCCCCTTTGCTCTGATGAAATTCATGTTTTTCCTACCCAAATCTGCAGTTTGGTGTCTGAGGCTTTTACCTTAGTTTTTCGTGTCAGTGGAGGTAAGCAGGATGCAGGTGATGGGTTGATGAACTCCTGATGTGCGTTTATATTTATCAACAGCCAACTCATTGTACATTGGACACACATTGAATGAAAACCATGCTTTCAGAAAGGAGACTGCCGTACTTTGGAGAGCAAGAGCCGATCAAGCGTGGGACATTGTCTCAATTTGCGGGACGTGGGAAAAGTGATTAAAATGCTGTGCGGTCTCGCAAAAGCGCGACACCTGGTCACCCTATGTCCAAGTGAGGTGAATGTCCTTGGGCCTGGTCTGACTCTGCACACAAAGGGACTGTAAGGAGCTTTGAAAGGGTAAATGAAATTAAGTTTAAGTTGAATAAAAATAAAATTTGACTACAGAAACATTTTATATGATCCCATAAGACGGAGTGGTGAGGACACACTGCGGTCGTCCTTTATTTTATCATCCAGATTTAAACCTCCCAGTTAAATGAGAAGCCACACAACATTACAATCTAAATGTCAACTTTAATTACCTAAAAAAAGACATGGGCAGCATAGAACTAGCTCATTTGGTGCACAGTGTATAAATACACATTTCAGACTCTAAGTCACACTGAGCTGAACTTTCTCAGCCTCTTCTTGATGCTCAGAAATAAAAGTTTCCCTACAAGTGTTTATCTGATGCTTCCAGTCTCACTCTGTGAACATGTTGTTTGTGTGGGTGTCTCCATGTGTGTGTATGTCTCTGTGTGTGTTTTTATCCGTGTGTGCGTGAGTGTGTGTATGTTTAATTAGTCTGTAATTACCAGTTAAGGCGTTTGGAAGGAGAGAAGGTGAGTCCGGGAGGCTTCACCAGCAGGGCATCTGCAAATGAGACGGCTCCACAATTAACCAGCATCTACTTTATTCCAGCTCCACAACAACCTCTGGACTTACATCACTTTTTTTTTCTTCTTCTCAGAGGCGTTAAAACAAGTCAACAGGCAGCAAAACTCAATTAACTCTCAACCGCCTTAATCGCTCCACATGAAGTACATCAACTCTGACCTGGCACAGGGAGTTCTACAACTCATTAGAAGTAAGAACAAAATCGCTTTGGACTCTGTTCTGATTGGATGTCTGACTCGGAGTTTAACTCCTCCACGTGAACAAGAGTTACCTTACAGGGAGACCAATTTAACACTGCCGGTGTCTGGGTCAGACCTCCTTTAGGACATCTGAAGGAAAAACTTTCCTCTTGTTTCAAAGTTTGAATATTTAAGGACGTGGAGGTACAGAAGCATGTAACAGATGGGAGACAGCACAAGTAAACTTTGTAATTAATGTGGAAAATGTTGCAGTGAAATCTGTAAAGCAGTCCCCACAACTTACTAAAGCTTCAAGTGGTCTTAAGGTTGCTTTGTGCTGGAAACAAAGTCCATCTCTGTCAGATTTGTGTTGCTACCTCAAGTAACAGGACGAGTGGCTGGAAAATAAGGCAGATAAGAGGCAAACTACCAGAGCTCAAAGAGATTCTTTTTTTTCCTCACATTTCCTGTTCCTACCTACATTACATTTAATTTTCTTGACTTACGCCAAACATTACTGAATGTTTCGGCAAAGAAACTTTTGTAAAACCTCTGATTTGACAAACTTGCTGACACACCAAACATAGATGCATGTAATGTCCAAATATCAGCACCATGGACAGAGCTCACAAGGGCAAATCCTGTCATAACATAAACATCCTTGCAGTCTCTTCCTCTTCCACCAGTGCAATCTAAAGGATACTTTGCGATTCCCTGTAATGTTAGCTAAAGCCTAACACAGGGGTCTGCAACCTTTACTTTCATAGGAGCCATTTTGCTTCAGGTCACCTGGATCCAAGTGAATCAGGAGCCTCAAAAGGTATTTTATCTTCACAATTAAGACAATATAGTGTAGAAAATTTTATGTCCATTTGAAATCTGGTGAAAACTTATCTAAATCACAAGTTTTTTAATATGTATATATATATATATATATATATATATATATATATATATATATATATATATATATATATATATACAGCATGTAATGTATACATTTCATTTTACTTTTAATAAATATGTGAATATTTCATAAAATCGAAGCAATTTGCAAAAAAAAAAATGCAAATCTTTTGGAAATTTCTACAAATGTGCAAAATTTAAAAAAAGAAATGTATTATTTGTATTATCAAAATCAAAATTCAAAAACTTTGCAAAAAATAAAAGTTTCAAAAAAAAATTTTAACTTTTCCTTTTTTTTTGGTAAAAAAAAGGAAAATACTCTTAAAATTTCTAATTCCAAAAATTTGCAAAAAAAAAAAAAAAAAAAAAACAATAAAAAATTTGCAAAAAAATTCAAATTTCACCAAATTTTCAAAAGTTTCAAACAATGTTAAATGAATAGCTGAATTTGATAACATTTATAGATAATATTTCTCAACCAAACATTGTTTTTGTGTTTGTGTATGTCTTGCCACACATCAACCATGTATATTAAGCTAGTGTCCAACCATAGAAAAAAAAAAATTATATATATATATATATATATATATATATATATATATATATATATATATATATATATATATATATATATATATATATATATATATATATATATATATATATATATATATATATATATATATCCACAGGTGCATGGAAAGTTGCTGGGCTGTTGATGTTGTAGGTGGTGAAGTAGAGCGGTGGCAGGTTTTATTGACAGATTTGATGCAAATTAGTTCAACAAAATGATATTGATGATTTTGTTCAGTATCAATGTCTTCAATCATCAATACCCTCTGTAGGAAAATTAAAATTCCCTATTTCAATAATATTATTTTAAAGCTACAAGTAGACACTGCAGAGGGTTCAAAGAGCAGTATGAGGCTCCAGAGCCGCAAGTTGAAGACCCTACGCCTAACGTTAGCTCCTAGCTACGTTGTTCATCGTGTCCCTTTGTTTATTTGGAATCCTGTTTTGTTTTAGTTGTAGTTGTTCTAGATAAAGTTTGACAATTATTGTGCTAAATCAGTGTTACCCAACCCTGGTCCTGGAGGACCCCTGCCCTGTATATTTTAGATGTTACCTGACTCCAACACACCTGGTTCAAATGATCAGCTCCTCATCAAGCTCTGCTCGAGCATGATAACGAGCCATTCATTTGAATCAGGTGTGCTGGAGTGGGGTAACATCTAAAACATGCAGGGCAGGGGTCCTCCAGGACCAGGGTTTGGTAACACTGAGTTAAATGATTGTGGTGTAAATCCTGTAGCTCCAAACTTACAGAGACACACTCTTGGTAAAGATGGTAAAGGGGAGGTTATATTTTTGTCCTGACCAATGCTGATCTTCCGTCTTGTTGTCTGAGATGCTGATGCTAACCAGATGCTGATTATCAGGTTTGCATAAATACAAACATTGCGAAGTGCACACTAACATTCTTGTCTCATTGACAACAAGCACAGATTGACTTTATATAATGTGTATGACCAGGTTGTTATATTGCCATTTGTAGTTACCAATTATTGTTCTGGGGGTTTTGACCAATCAGAATGAAGTATTTCAAAAAGCTAGGTAAAAAATATGTCCACCTGAATCCTGTCCACACAGCAAAGCAGAAATGGTGTAAAACATATGCACGCTGGGCCATGAATGTGTGATCAGTGTCACGTCAGCTACCACACAGGGACATTGTGCAGACGGACATTGAGCATCCTCTTGAGTGAGCTGTAATTGTATACACCATTCTTTAAATAGGGCATAGAATGGAGAATGGAAAACTGTTGAGTGGGATATATTTATTTGCCCTCGCACCATGCTATAATGATCAAGAGCAGCAAGGCCTCCTTTAAACATGCAATTAAATCTAACAGTAGCAATCAGATGTAAACACACTGGTGGCCAAGCCATCATGGTGCAGTAATTGCCATGTGGACGTAGGTCAGTTTCCTGTTATTTATTCATTTTTTTTCTTCACTTTTGTGTTTACTGTCCATACAGAAAAATGACATTATGAGTGTCAGAGAAGCTCTGCCTCTTGGGTGACCGTGACCGAGACTATGTTGGATGTGGATGTAAATCCTAAACGTAAAGAAAAAAATGTAGTAAAACTACGCCCAAAACGGATTTAACATCCCTCTGTAGATTAAATGTTAGCTCAGCTAGCTCCATCCTATTCAGACACTCTCCTTTGCATCATAAGACCCTGCACACACTTGCACACTGAGTTACAGCAAACCAAGACCAAGTGCTTCATTCAGTAATTCTGTGACTTTTAACCCCTATGGGTCCTTTCAATTCATGACCTTTTGAGGAAATTAAAGGACAAAAAATGTCCTCTATCAAAAGCTGCTAAAACATAAATGATCATTAATTTCGTTAGAGAGGGGTAAAATCTCAAAGTACCTTTTGACTTTACATACTTGGCACTACAGATGAAATTTGGTTGGTACCTCTAAAACTACCAAACTCGGTACCCCTCTATAATTTTCATTCACCGTTTTGTTCAAATATTTTAATTAACTTCAGTCCTAATCCAAAATACCAAATATTAAAATATTTCCATTTGAACCTTTCAAATGTCCATTTGATTACATAATGTCACAGATTTTCTTTCAGAAACAAAAAGTACATTTTGAATTATGTTCCATATGATTAAATAATGATTGAATGTCAGATTTTCTTTTTAAATATACAAAAGATTTGTAATTAAATTGATTTTTATGGATTTTCTCTTTCCATCTCAGATTCCTAATTTAATACCCTTTGAAGACATTAGGTCAAAAATGTCCTCTATTTTTGCCTCTCTTTCCTCAAATGTTTCAGTCAACCACTGTCCTACTCACAAAACACCCAACATTTTATTATTTTCAGGAAAAATGGAAAGTAACACTACTAGCATATTTTTTAAAGTTGTTTGTACTGTGGAGAAATGGAAATGTGTTTTGGGGAAACTGTCCCATTTCATGGTGAACAGTAAAAATGACAAACTAGACTATTTTTTCCTCCAAAATGAAACCCCGAAAATTACAGAATGCGCAATTATATTGTGTAAGGACCGTGCTTTTATGAATTGTGGTGATGATGGGACTAAATGGGACATTTCTTGTCCTCTGTTTGTGGTGATTGCATAGTTTGGTTTGTTTTTAACCTCGTAAAGATTTCCCTTGTGGAGTCTTTCCCCCTCCCCCCCCCTACAGAGACCTGGGTGGTTCAGACCAGCATTGGCTCCTCTGCACCCTCACACCTGCTCCTCATCAGGGCAATCACCACCAGCTCTGAAGCCCTGCTCTGTCTCCACCACTGACAGGGAATTCCAGCTTTGACCGTGGTATGTGGCCTACTTTTCTCCAGATTTCTTTAGTGTATTCCAGCATTTTGAGATGCTCAAGCTTTTTTTTAAGTTTCCCCATGACTAACCTTCATTTTCCTCTTCTCTCACAGTGCCACCAGGAGCCACTAGTGCAACCATCCAGTTTCTGCTACACTGCTTCAGGCCATGTTAAGGCCCCTCCCCCCCATATGTTTTTAAAAGTACTTAAGTCCACACGTAGCAGGCAAGTCCACCAGTGAGTGTGTCTTGAGGCATGCCAAACCCATGTGCAGTGTTTTTCCATCATAAAACCCATGCCAGACAACCAGAGTGAGCCCCTGTCATTCAGCTGTGACATTTGTGAACTGAAAGCTCAGTTCACAAATGTCGACGTCCACTTGAAACCATAACAGCGTAGTTTTCCCAAAATCTTCACTTTGGCTGAAGTTTTTAGAAAACATTGTTTTTAGTGACACAAAACTGTCGTCCACACAAAACTGCAGTTTTGTGTGGACGACAGGCCTAAACGTATATAAAAATATGTGTGGTTTCCTAAATACGAGACTTCATGTCAACGTGGCCTCAGTCTCACTGGATTCCCACCAGTCTCACCCTCAAGCCTCTCTCCACGCCCCGACTGCTACTCTCGGGGACTTTTGCCCCACATCCTTCCCCCTTTAAAGTGAAAACACCTCTCAAACAGCCTCCTCTGATTCTATGTATGCTTTATATATCTAGTTTCCAGCCCTGACACTGTTTGCCTGGAAGGGTTGTAAATTAAGAATGTGATTCTGCAAAAGTAAATGGAGGAATGAATGAATAAATAAATAAATAAATAAATAAATAGCAATGTATCAAACCAGTTTTAGTACTAATGTATGTATAAATAAATGCCCAGCCCTCCAACAGTGACAGTATGAATTTTACTCATTTTACATGTTTTGTTTTGTTTTCTTTTTTTTTTAATTATTGGAACAGCGGCATAATAAAATCAAAATCCACATTTAAAAAGTAAAAAAAGTTAAAATAGTACTTATATAAATATAAATATATATATATATATATATATATATATATATATATATATATATATATATATATATATATATAGCTGTTTTTGATTATGACTAAAGTTAAGTGAGGGACCTGGGGGAAAAGGAGGGAAAGACATTATTCTGTTGCGTTTTTCTAGCAGTGTTAGTCAAGGACATTTTTGTCCTCTGTTAACCTCAAGGGGAGGTTAATCAAGAATGTGACACTACAAAAAGAATATTACACTTTTTTTTTTCTATGAATCCTAGATATATTTAAGCCTGATTTGAATAATAATAATAATAATAATAATAAAAGTATCCCTCCAACACTTTTTTTATGAAAAACAAAACTGTTTTCATGTTTTTTTTCTTCATGAAAATGGTGACATCAACCAATTAAACATTTGATATATTTAATTAAGATTAAAACTTATTGAAAAGTTTGAGAAAAAATACGGGAAAAAATTTTTATCTATTGTGTTTTGATAGCAGTTTTTGGTAGAGGAACTTTTGCCCTCTCATGCCCTCAAAGGGTCATACATTTGCCCTGTGTACCGTTGATCTTAGACAAAAATAAATAAATAAATAAAATAACCTGAGTTTTTTTTTATAACATAAATGAATAAATAAATAAAAATACAAAATATTGTTCAATGTGGAGTAACACAACAAAAATTTCCCTGAGAGTTAAGATCAGACTGATGTTCCTCTGATTTAGTGTGGATGAAACTCCTTTATGCAATATTAGTCTAAAAGGCAACACTTTCCATCTGTTTGTATATGTACATATGTGTATTTTGTAGAACTACCCGGAACGTGTCTCCCAGACTGCTCTGTATCCCAGCAGAATTCATTGGCAGGAAGAAAACGTAAACTTTCAAAGCTCCACTCCCACATGAGCAGGGACGATTTATTCTCTTTGTGTGCTCAGCCAGACAGATACACGGAGGGAAGGGTATCTGTGAGTCTTCAAGGGAGAGGGATTCCTTTTGTGACTTTATCATAGATTTACCAATATATGTGATGCCATGCTCCGGAGGTAGAGCATTTGTTCTGTTTGTTTTTATCTCTCTTTCAGACGCAGCTTCTTTGTTCTACAGAGGAAGGGCAGATGGATTGATCTGCAGAGAGCGAGGAGAGAGGAAACTCAATGCAAAGTCCCACAGCTGTTAGAGAAAAAGATCTTTTCCTTCCATGAATAGAAGACGATAAAGATGTGAGAAGGTTGTCGAAAGATGTGGGTTTCTGTAACACAATGCTCTTACATATTCTATAAAGCACACGGTGGCTGCAGTTCAGCAAGTACACGTTCAGTCCTCCAACACACAGACCTCCTTCAGAGTGTATGCACACACAGGAAAATATCAAACCTGAATTCAAGAATCTGCAGGTGAGAACTGTGGGACAGGTCTGAGAGGTCAAACCGTAAGAAAATCTGAGTTTTCTTCAAAGATTCAAACACCGCTGAAACCCATCTACCTCGCCTGAATTCTGTGAGAACAGATCCATTTTCCTGACGAATATTCAAAGTCTCAGCCTTATCTGATATTCTGGTGAGGGTACCCAAACATTTTATCAGCTGCTAAACGAAGACACACACACAGTCATTTTCACTCTGCTGTCCTCTGAGAGCTCACTCTTTCAACACTCTTTGAAGATGAGTTTTGAAAGTCATCACGTTACCAAGACCTGGTTTAGGGGTAGCTGTTACAAGATTAAGTAGAGCCCTCAGTGTTCAATCCAAGTCCAGTCTGAGGGGGGTGTAGAGAAAGCATCCACAGAGTGTGGACTTCCCTAAGGTTGCTGCCCCAGGAACATTTCCTGGTCCTGATTCTGGTTCATACATGACCAAAGGGGTGCTGGGGTGTGCGAAACAGCTAACCTGAGATAACCTCCCCCTGGGCAACCAAAAGAGAACTTCTGGTCCCCTAACTGAAACTGTCAAACCTGCCAGTGATATATGATTGTCATCAGTGAGGGCAGAGGGCGGCTCTTTTCCGGACCTGCCTGCCCAAGGACCATTGTGGTTCTTTGACTTGGTTGCCCAAACCTTACCATGGTGCACGAAGGGCCTGAGCTTGGAAGAGCATCCACCTCTGGTTCACCCCAGAATTTAATTCCTCAACAAAACGTGTGGCTCTTTGGATGGGTGACTTAAGGTAGGAGGCTTTTTTATATGTACATATTTCATTTGCTTAAATGAAATATAAGATTAATTGTTGAAAAAAAATACAAAATGTCTCACTTAGTATGGTGCGAAACACATCTTCAAGCTTGAATAGGAATTAAGGATTTCACTGAGTGATATCAACTTTATTAGAACAAAATCAGCACAGCAGCTTTCAAATAATGCTGATGTCCCTTTTTAAACTGACATTTTATTAAAATCATGTGAAGCATTGTTTTGAATTAACAAGTAGAACATTTCCTCGGGTGTGTGTAATTATATACAGTAAAGGCCTGTTTTCACTGTACATATACACATGCATAAAAAAAAAAGACAAGACAAGACTATAACAGTAAAAAAAGGAAAAAAGAAAAAGAAGTAATCTGAAAAAAATTGAAATAAATTTAAAAATAAATAAATAAATAAATAATAAACATGTATAGTTTAAATGTCATGTCCCTATTTTACAAATGCTATAATGTTTATATACAGTTCCCATGATACAGTGGGGAAACTAAGTATTGAACGCATCAATTTTTTTCTCATCACATTTATTTCCAAAGATGTAATTCAAACAAAATTTCTACCAGACATTGGTATTAACTCAAATAATCCACATTCGAAAAGAATTCACAACGTTCAGGTCCATAAATAATGATTATGTTGAATTAAGTACGATAACACAGGAAAAAAAGTATTGAACTCGCTAACTGAGACTCCTCGAATACTTATTGGAGAAGCCTTTGTTTGCAATGACAGCTTCCAGAAGCTTCTTGTATGTTTGAACTAATGGCCCACACTGCTCAGGTGTGATTTTGGCCCATTCCTCTGCACAGATTGTCTTTAAATCTGGAATATTCTTTGGTGCCCTCTGGTGAACCCTTTTCTTTAGTTCCTTCCACAAATGTTCAGTTGGATTTAAGTCAGGTGATTGACTAGGCCATTCTAACAGATTGATTTTCTTTTTTTGAAACCATTTGAGAATCAACTTTGCCGTGTGCTTTGAATCGATGTCCTCATGAAAGGTCCAGCCACGTCTCATCTTCATCATCCTGGTGGATGGCAGCAGATTTATATCAAGAATTTATCCATACATGGCTCCATTCATTGCTCCGTCAATTATATGAAGTTTGCCAACACCATGAGATGAGAAACAAGCCCATGCCATGATGCTTCCACCTCCAAACTTCACTGTTGGTTTAGTGTTTTTTGGGTATGTAGTATGACAGCTGAAAAGTTTAATTTTGGTCTCATCTTCCCGACAGCATTCTCCCAGTATTCTACAGGCTTGTCAAGATGCTGTTTAGCAAACTTTAAACCAGCTTCAACATGCCTTTTCTTGAGGAATGGTGTCTTGCGGGCTGAGCGTCCATAGAGGCCATGGTGTTGAAGTGCATTACCTATTGTTTTCTCTGTAACAATTGTACCTGCTGCCCCCAAGTCTTTCTAAAGTACTTTCAGGGTGGTCCTTGGCTAGTTGAGTACTCCTCTGACTATCTTTCTGACTCCCTGGTCAGAAATCATGCAAAGAGCTCCTGTGTGTGGCCTGTTGATGGTAAGGTGGTGCTTCTTTCACTTTTGAATAATGGCCCCAACAGTGCTGACTGGAATATTCAGGTGCTTTGATGTAAGTCTGTAACCAGTTCCATTCTGATGCTGAGCAACAATCAGGTTGTGAATGTCTTCAGAGAGCTCTTTGCCTTTACCCATCATGAGGTGTGTCGTATTTAACTGCTTGGTGAAAAAAAACGACTTTTTTAATAGAACCATTAATTTGAACTAACCAGGCTGTTGTTGGTTTGCACTGATTGGAAGTCCTAGTAATAATAAGAAAAAAGAAATGGACGAAATACAGTTGTGCCCTGGCCGAAGGCCCAGGACCCTTATAATTACTGACAGATTTCAGGTGGTAAGGTGCATTTCCTTGCCAAAGTGTACAGCCTTTCCATGCTGTGTTCAATACTTTTTTCCTGTGTTATTGTTCTTAATTCCACATAATCATTATTTAAGGACTTGAATGTCATTATTTCTTTTCATGTGTGGATTATTTGAGTTAATACCAATGTCTGGTAGAAATTTCGTTTGAATAACATCTTTGGGAATAAATGTAATGAAAAAAGTTGACACGTTCAATACATACTTTCCCCAATGTACATTTAGATATTTTTAAACTCTTAAAATATAGAGTTCAGTTTATAAAGAGGAAAAAATACAATTTTAAAGAAAGCAATTTTGAAACATTTTTTTTGATACAGTTGTTCAAGCTGCTCCATTTCAGCTTCAGCACAAACGATTGAAACTCAGTGATTAGGTCAAACAAGGCTTAATTCACGGTTACAGACTGATCTCAGCTTGAAACACAGCTGTGACAAAGATTTCCAGTGGGCTAATTTTCCCTTTCACTGTTTCCACACTGTGTAATGGTTGGTAAATGTTGGTTATACAGCCAACAAATAAACAACAAATGATTTCTGTGAAATGTTGTCTGAAAGAGTCAGTGTTCCCTGACAGACAGCACAGACTGAATTCACCCTCTGACGGCAGAGCTGCGATAAAGTGCTTCCTCCCTAGCCCTTTTGATAGCTCAGAGGATGGAGCTGTGCTGCTCTTGTATTTTGTCTGCACTATTTGCGTCAACATGGCCACAGCTGTAGGAGAGCACTCTGAGATGGTGGATGTGTGGTTGTGTGTTCATGAAGAGAGGAGGGGGGGTGGTAATCCCTGTGGTACTCCATCCGCCAGCATGGAGGGATGGATCAACCAGCATGATGCACATCATCTCCAGCTTTCCCTTTTCTGTCTCCTTTGTCTCTTATTTCCCATCAGCCACCGTGGCTCCTCATGTCTTCATCTCCTCACTCTGCTCAGGGGTGAGAGGAGCAAACAGCTGTGGCTGTCATCGCCGTGGTCAAGATTCATTTTCTACTGAAACACTAAAAGCAGGTGGGATTTTATGAAAATGGAGACATGCTGCAGGAACACATGAAGAGTCCTACGTTTCCAGGGTTCGTTCCTGACACTCATGTCCTCACAGGAACTCAAAAAACAATCTGGATCTGTGGAACAAATCAAACTCAGAGATGGGCTGAGACGGTACGATGGCTGCAGCTTATACCATGATGAATAATCTCATCATAGTATACTTTTTATCTCCATTGAACTGATTAAATACCAAAACTCAACATTTGATATGTTTAATGTGTTGTTAATATCTATAAAATGAGACGACCCGTGCTGAAAGAGACTCCAACAGGTGTTTATTGTATTCCGCTCTGAGCTCTGAGTGTTTCATGAGGAGTGTAGCAGAGTAACATGGACTCTCCAGTAGACACATAAACACGTGTAAAAGCTCATTTATCCTCCCTTTATGTGCAAAAATGTTTACATCATTTTCAAACGTTGACTGTCACTGCTCACAGAGTGAACTGAAGCTACTCAGTTTATGGTATTCCCTCTGTTGCTGGGTTAGCACGGCTCGCTCGTCCATCTTATTGGAGATTGAGCTTATGTTCCCAATAACGACCGGTGTAAGGACAGGTCCATGTTGTCACTTCTTAGCTCACACTTTGGAACCAGCACGTCATCCTCACCTCCTCCTCCTCACCTTGTGAGGAAACATCAGGCCTTGCACCAGTTAGCATTGACAAGCTACAGGCTGCTAACAGCTGATTTCACATGTAGACAATGCAGCCATGGTTACATGTAGGATCTCCAGACAAACACAGGAGCAAAAGTAAAAAAAAATATCACTGAAGACGCAAACAGTTTGGTGTCCATGACCAACAAATGAGCCATACACGGTAATGATCCACTCCAAATATAAAGATGACAAAAAAAGAGATGAAAAAAGAACAAGAAATGGACAAAGAAGTAGAGGTGGGTGATACTAGCGATACCAAGTAAATACAGGGCTAGTATCACAGATACCGATACAGATACTTTTTTATATGAAATGTAATGATCATTTAAGAAATTTGTGATTTTGCCTTGAGTTGGCTGATTATGATTATGATTGTGGTATAACACAACGTAAAGATTTTAGGCAATAAAAACTTTTTTTTTTTTTTTTTTTAACTAACCACAACAAAAGAACAGCATTTTAACTGTAAAAAAGTAATAAAATAATTGTTCTACCACCACAATTGTTAAGGAAAAAAAATCACAAATGCAAAATAAAAAGTTCCCTCCCATTTCCACAGGGGAGCAGCAGACGGAGGAAAAGTTAAGTACAGTACATTGCTGGACGACATAAGAGCAACTGTAGTACCGATCTCATTACGCTAGTATCCGTCCGATACCAATACTCATTTTGGGATTGATACTATCGATATTTAGATCCATACGCCCACCCCTACAAAGAAGACAGAGCTTCTGTAACAGGCAGCTACAATATGGTGGTGTCTAGCAACAAATGGCATCATGATTATGACATCATAATCTTGCAGGTGGTCAAACCATTCTTCAAGCTTTTAGGACTGTGTTTGACATGGCTGATATGAGCTGTTAGTGTTCCAGTACTACTGAAAGTACCACAACTCCCCAGTACAGTGGTGTGAATAGATGAGGGGCAGGGGGTGGCTTCACACCCCCCTGACCTGGTCGTTAAAACACACACTAAAGTACCTTTTTAAGAGCCAACACATGTACTAAAGTGCCCTCTTTGGAGCCAAAACAATATGCTTAAGTGCCCTCTTTGGAGCCAAAGAATGTGCTAAAGTGCCCTCTTTGGAGCCAAAGAATGTGCTAAAGTGCCCTCTAAAGAGCCAAAACATGTGCTAAAGTGCCCTCTTTGGAGCTAAAACATGTGCTTAAGAGCCCTCTTTAGAGCCAAAACATGTGCTAAAGTGCTCTCTTTAGAGCCAAAACATGTGCTAAAGTGCCCTCTTTGTAGCCAAAACAATATGCTTAAGTGCCCCCTTTGGAGCCAAAACATGTGCTAAAGTGCCCTCTTTGTAGCCAAAACAATATGCTTAAGTGCCCTCTTTGGAGCCAAAACATGTGCTAAAGTGCCCTCTTTGGAGCCAAAGAATCTGCTAAAGTGCCCTCTTTGGAGACAAAGCATGTGCTAAAGTGCCCTCTTTGGAGCCAAAGAATCTGCTAAAGTGCCCTCTTTGGAGACAAAACATGTGCTAAAGTGCCCTCTTTGGAGCCAAAACATGTGCTAAAGTGCCCTCTTTGGAGCCAAAACATGTGCTAAAGTGCCCTCTTTGGAGCCAAAACATGTGCTGAAGTTGGAGCCAAGTGTGCTTAAGTACCCTAGTTGGAGCCAAAACATGTGCTAAAGTGCCCTCTTTGGAGCCAAAACATGTGCTAAAGTGCCCTCTTTGGAGCCAAAATGTGCTAAAGTTGGAGCCAAATGTGCTTTAGTACCCTAGTTGGAGCCAAAACATGTGCTAAATCAGCCTGGCGGCTAGTTTACAAGACACACCTGGGTGCTCTGTTTGGGTGGAGAAAAAAACCCCAAAATGTCTCTTGGTTTGTTAAAATATTACAGACTGACCACTTGGGTGACAAAAAATGCTTCTGTATATGCCTTTTTTAAAATTTTTGCCCTTGCCCTTTTCAGAAAGTCAGTGCACACCACTGCCCCTGCATGCGAAACATGCTCACAACAAGGTAAGCTACCATGGCAAAGCTACAGGACAAAGTGGAAGTATTACAGAGGCCTCGCAGAGTTTATTGGTACAGAACAAAGGCCTAACAGTGAGTGCTTCACATCAGCTTCTCTCCTCACCCTGCTTAAAATTCTGTTTCACATAACCAGCAGCTGACTGTACATCATCCCTCACTCATTTGAATATCTGTCTTTTTGTTCTCTAGCTGCATTTGAAACAACTGTCAAGATACTTCTTGGGATTCAGTTTCAGATATTTCTAACAAAGAGGTGAGCACCATGTTTAAATCTGACTTTAATTTAACACGAGCTGCAAGCAGCATAATTCTCACATTACACAAGCAAAGAGGAACCTTCAGCAGAGTGCCTTGGGCAGAAACGCTGTCTCTCAGTCTGTGAGATTGATTTTAACACTGGTTCAGTCTAACTTGAAGGCCAGCCTCGTCTGGAGGGACACGTTACCATGGTAATCAGGATAGACTTGGAATGGGTCAGGCTGCCAGTCTATTATGAAGTGGACAAGTTAACGGAGAAATACACTCAGACTCTTCTTACTATTTAATGGCTTTAATTCACCTGAGCTGTAAGCTTTCTGACTTTCAGAGGAAAGCAAAGGAAGTTTCACACCATGAACGATCAGGTGCATTTAGCTTTGATGATGCTTTGTTCTGAATGAACTGTAGTATGATCCTATCACAGCTGAAGATGTCTTGAATGTATCATGACTTAGAACCTGAAATGTGCTCAGGAATGCTCACTTAAAAGATCAAAATCTAAATATTAACTCCAAAGTTGCAGCGATAAAGTCGTTGAGTGTGAATCCTGCTGCATGCTCCACCTGAGGGGACTGATGTTTTCCTCCAGTCCCAGCAGCAGAGCTGGGAGCTGAGCAGGATGAGTGGAGTGTGGAGCGGCAGCAGCCTCCAGCAGTGCTCAGTGGATGCTGGATACTTGTGGAGTTTTCTCCTGCAGGGCTTCCCACTGGCTCAGGGGTCATTGACTCCACAGCATTGACTGCGGCTCTTTCCACACCACATTGGCCAGCTCCACTCCACTAAGCCTGCTCTCCTCTGTGCAGCATACACACAGAAGAACACTTGAAACACACACACGTACACATACACACACAAACATCCAGAGCTTGGAAAAACAAAGCCGTTGACATTAAGGAAGAGAGAAACACAAACAAATGCAGCCAACAGAAAAAACACAAAGGGAGCAAGGAGCCAGGCACACGCACACTAACAAAGGGAACACATGTTTAAATGCACACGCTTTAGTATGAATTCATGGAGATTGTGTAAAAACATGAAGCACTGCCACTCATTGTGGCCACATTTGAATTATTGACTCATGGAAAAACCAACACTACAGCTCTACATCCCTGCATTTTGAGATGAACTGACCAAGAACTTACATCATGCGAGGAATACAGTGTGGTACACATGTTGTTCTTGTGTCCTCAGTCATGTCTTCTGACACAGGAGCCATCTCTTCATCTAGTAAGACTCATAGAGACACCTTCCCCTTTTCTTGACTTCCTCTACCTTAGAGGCTGTTTTATGTAACATGTATTCCAGGCCTTTTAGCTGTCCATAATGAGGTATTACTTTTTACTTACTTACTTTAGTGCTCCTGCCGGGGGGATGTCCCACCCAGGAGTGTTGAGCCAACCAGATGAACCAGTTTCTTCCATTACTGGCGGTCTTGGGCCAGCAGCTCTGCATCTTTCACAGTAACTCCATGTTGATTGAGGTCTTCCGCGATGATGTCGAGCCATCGACCTCGTGGTCGTCTCCAGCCTGCGGCCCTTGGGTCAAACTGGAGAATGGCTTTTTTAGGATGGCCAGGAGGAAGGCGGAGGACATGACCGATCCAGCGGATGCGGCGCTGTGTAGCCAAGCAGGATGCTCTGGGCTGGCACTTGCGGGCTCTAAGCACCTCATTGGAAACCCGCTGAGGCCACCTGATGTTCTCGATTGTTCTGAGAGCCCTGCTATCAAATCCATCTATTCTAGCGGCCAGAGTCTTATTTCAGGGCCATGTGTGATTGGGAACTCTTGCAAACTCTGCAAGGTGATGCTAGCATATCACAAGTTGTCAACAACTGTGCACAGCTATGTGAGAGCAGCGGAAAGTGTTGCGCTGTCCGCAGATCAACTGTCAGTGGTAGGCTTTGCACCCCGGAGAAGTTAGTTTGATGATCGATGTGCAGCGCGTAACAGCCCATTTGGCGTCAACTGCAGGGAACAAACCTCTTGAAATGACGACAGAGGAAGACCCAGCTCTTTTGTTCAGAGATGGGAGAAATGACAGGATGTCTACCTCTGATCCTCAGCGGTTTAGGCCAGAGTGACTTTCCTGATGAAGCGCTGAGAAAGCTGCCTCTGTCCCCCCAGTTCTTTTCCAGGTTGACACAGAAGTATCTTGCTGTGGTCCAGGTCTTTCAACATCACACTTTAGTTAGTCAGACATGTTTCTTTTGAAGAAGAAGATACTTTTTAAACCCGTTACAGATTTTTTTTTTTCACACCCTGAATTATGCTTTATGTATATACATAAACACATGCACAAACAGTACTTCTGCACAGAAACATGCACTGATTGAGAGGTCAGAGTAATGGTGCTGCAAATAGGCAGTTGGGGTTTATGGTGCCTTGCTCAAGGGCACCTGACAGTGCTCAGGAATGTAAGCCACCACCTCAGCTCCCAATCTTGGGCAGTTTTCCAAACCGCCTACCACACGAGCAGTGCCTACTATTTTGGCAAAAATTTAGTACGTCGTAGTCAGTATGCAAAAACTTGCAAATCTGCAGTATGCCAAAAATCCACGGATGTCCTTCTGATCCAGGAAAATTTAGAAGTATGCAACGGACCAGTCTACCTGGCAAACTGTTTCTCACAATGCAAGGCGCTGACGCTGTCAATGCGGGTGGCAGGTTTCTGTGAATTACCGCCAACTAGTGGAATGAGTCAGCACCAAACCTACAATACAACAACATTAACGTCACATGCAGTGTGTCTAAAATCGCATACTTCCATACTGTGTACTCAAAATTTTCAAATTGAGTGTACTAAGCATACTACATACTCACTGGCTTAGTGCGCAAATTTTGAGGGTGTAGTGCTGTCTCAAATCACATACTGCTGAGCGCCGTACTTACCGGGAATGACGACATGATGTCAACCTCTTCTTCTTCTACGTTTAATTGTGACCGGCTTCCAGCACATTTCCGCCAAATACCGCCACTATTTGCCCGCAAATTTTCAAAGCCTTTTCAGTAGTATATTAAACACAGCTAATAACACGATCAAAATATCAAGATCTTACCATCTTTCATTGTAATTACAATGAATTTCAATCGCGCCTTGCTACGCCGTAATCGGCGCCAACAACATCTCCTCCTCCTCCTACTGGCTGAAGATGTCCCGGTATGAATTGTTTATTTGTATTTTTACCGTGCTGAGCGAACGGCCACAGCTCTCTTCCACCATTGCTGCCAGAGGAGGAAATGAGTGCGTTGAGTGTCCACAGCTGCACACTCAAAATCTGGGCCGATTTGAGTACATCATCCGGGTACTTTTGCATACTCATTTTTCTCATACTATGCATACTGTTTTTCACACAGTATACTCAAAATTTTGAGTATTTGAGTATGGAAGTATGCAATTTGGGACACACTAATGGTCTGTGAGATAGAAGTGGAAGAAACACCTGTAAATCTTGGCACTTCTGGTTGTTAGAGAGGTGTTTACTTCTACAAATTCATTAAAGCCCATATAAAACCGAATTACCCATTTTTTTGGCCACATGTGGATTATATGGAAGTGTTTTTTTTTTTCATCAGCTGTAAAGATAAAAATCAAGATTTATTTTCAGTCAATGAAATAACTTTTGGTGCAAGATTACGAATCAAGAATGATGATTCTACTGTGCTACGATTAACAAAATAACTTAATGCAGAAATCGGCCCATACCTTGTTTTGTATATTTATATTAAAAGCAAAAAAAAACAAAACAATCATCATCTGTAGCTCCGCCTTCTGAGACTGGAAATAAAAGTAGTATACTACAAAACAGACCCAACAGAAAAGTCATATTACGTGCAAATGCAGTAGTTAGTATGTGGTGCCTACTACATACATTCACATGTAGTATGTAGTATGTGGTTTGGAAAACAGCCTTGGCCTGCATCTGGGCTTGAACCAGCAGCCCTCTGATCACTACACCAAGTCCCTCTGGACTGAGCTACCGCTGCCCTGTGATGCTCTGAAGTAGCACTGACTTTTACCAGCAGGTTATTGAGTGTAGTGACTTAGCAACTAGCTTAGCAATAAAGTAAATTTCATTCTTAGTTTTTTGAACTACCTCTTGGAACCTGAGAAAGCAGAAATTTTGAGTGTAACATGTTGCCTCTTCATCAGTGACACATCTGTAAATCAGCTCTTCCGATCCCACGTGTCCTGTTTTGTTTTTAGTTCCACCTTAAAGAGAAAACATGATTTCCTCTACTCACTGTACAGCACAGAGTGGATGGTGAAGATGGTCCAACTGAGCGTCACTTGATGATGGTCTGTTCTTCATAGCAGCTGTGAGCAGCAGTACACAACAGAGAGTAGCTATGGAATAAACTTTCCAAACGAAGTTCCTCACACTGCCGTATAACATGATGTCAATCATCCCAACATCTTTGGCAACCGTCTTTAAGCACCCTAGCATTACACAGACATACAACCGATCATAAACGTCTTTAACTTCTTATTAAAAATGTAAAAGACTCTTCTGAGATGCAGTGGGAGGTTGTTCCACAGTTTGGAGCCATAAAATCTGAAAGCAGCTCCACCAGATTTCTTGAGGGACACTTTAGACACATCTAAAAGAAAGGCAGTGAAGGATCTGAGACTGCTCCGCTCGCTCTGGGACACGAAATGAAAGGCAGTCACTGACATATGAAGGTAGTAAATTATGTAAGGCCTGGTGGGGCCAATGACTGAGAGAAATTTCAAAAAACACAGGTAGCAAGTGATGAGTGCAAAGTGGATTCAAAAATGTCTTATTTCTGAAATTTTCAAATGTTTTCTCATTTTGTCTTTATGACTCTTTTTAGAATGAACCTCTAAAATAAGATTAGAGCATTAAATCATTCTTTGATTGATGCATGTACTTCATTCAGTGCTGTTCTGATTTAAAAGGTAAGTTACTGTAATCCTTCCAATCTTTGCAAAACACGTTGAGTAAGGGTTGCAACTTTAATGACAATAGTGTTACCTGATAAGATTGTATTTTATTTATTTTGCACTTTTCAAAATACTCAAACTCTTATTTCTCACCACAAACCAGGAAGCCATTGTAGCTTCTTCAAATAAGGTCCAATCTGCTTCAAATTATTCACACACAACATAAAGATCCAGCACTCAACACATCTATAAGCTCAAATCTGTGCCACTGTAATGGCATCCTCCTCTGCAGAAACCAGTATCTTTCACATATATTGTTCAGTCTGTTTCAAGTTTAACACAAGTGGTCACAGTCCCACTCTGGACTCATATATTGATGCATTACAGTGATAGGAAGATGAATGATCTCTTGCCCACATCACGTAAGATCATAAATACACTGCTCAAAACAATAAAGGGAACACCTAAACAACCCAGTGTTACTCCAAGTCTTAGGAAGCAACATTTATTGACAATCAGTTTCACACATTGTTTTGCTAATGGAATAGACAACAGGTGGAAATTATAGGCAATTAGCAAAACACCTCCAATAAAGGAGTGTTTCTGCAGGTGGTAATAAGGTGGCAGGATCCTAAAATCCATACAAGTGGCTCAGGTAGTGCAGCTTATCCAGGATGGCACATCAATGCGAGCTGTGCCAAGGTTTGCTGTGTCTGTCAGCGTAGTGTCCAGAGCATGGAGGCGCTACCAGGAGACGGGCCAGTACATCAGGAGACGTAGAGGAGGCCACAGGAGGGCAACGACCCAGCAGCAGGACCACTACCTCTTCCTGCTTATCGCCCCTTTTGCTTTATTTATTTATTTCTTAAGAGGCTGTCATGAGTTAAAAAGTGATCTTGAAAAAGTCCCCCTTCTAGATATATGCCTGATTTTAATCCACACTTTAAAATGAGATTATCAGCACCAATAATACAGGTTACAGATTATTTTAAAGTCCTACGTCTGAGCTTCCATATCAGGTTGAGCAGATTGATTTACAGTACATCTAAGTCTCTATGACAACACCACGCCAGCTGATGAAGTTTAGCAGTGAGAAGAGAGATCCGTGTTTTTCTCTGCTGAAAACAGTTTCTGTGATTAATTTTGCAGTAATGGTGGACACTGGAGCCTAACTGTCAGACAGAAAAAGGACAGAAGAGCAGCAGAAAGATAAACAGGAGAGAGATAGAGCACAAGCTAAAGGCTAACACAGGGGCTAAGCTGTTTGTGATAATGTCCATTCCAACCCACAGTCAGCAGTTATTCTGCAGTGGTCTGTTCAAACTTGAGAGTCTATCAGTGAAATGAAGAGTGAGGTTATGTTAGCTCTGATTGGTAGATGACTGACAGGACATAACCAGGATGCACTAAGGTTACAAGTTACAGACATGTCTTAGAGCACCGGGCTGCCAGCTGCTCTACTACTAAACTACATACAAACTGACAGTGTTTACTTGTCGTCATGTAAGCCTACACATACGTCAGAGCACCAGGCTGCTGATAGCGCTACATATTGATATCATGTTTTATAACTTAACTTATTAATCCCTTAATCGGCGTGTTGTATCCAGTTAAAAGTTCTCTTGAACAAAGAAAATTTGTTTTGATCTGATCTCTGTTTAATGCCAAAACAAACACACGCCTCACTAAAAGTAATTTATGACAGTGTGAGACTCTGGGCCAAAAGGTGGCGAGGCAGTCTAATTAAAACAAATCCTCCTCATAGCATCTTTAAACAGCCTATGGTGAGAACTAAGAAGTAACTAAAAAGATCCTTTAACAAACTGTGGTTGTCTGGTTAGACAGGTAGATGCACATCATTCGTTATAAGGGTGACTTTTGATATTAGCATGATGAATTATTACAGAGGAAGGAAAATTTTTCCAAGAAAAAAAAAACATGCCCCACAAGATTTCTCTGATAAACACACCTTATTTGGAGAAGAAAAGGAGTTCGCTGACGTTCAGTGTGGACACATGGATCCTTCCTAAAACAAACAAAAAGACATTCAAGGCATCTGAGAGAACATATTAGTCTGAGAAAGAAACACGCACACACACACACACACACACAAACACACACAAACTAATGATCTGGAAACAGGTCCGGCTGATAATATCACCATTGATAAATAACAGTTTCAGGTGATGTGTTGGCCAAATGTTCCATGGGGTCCAGCCAAGGAGGTAAACATCCAACACTCCCTGATTCAAGTCAATCCACCTGTTCACTCGCTCTGTACAAATGGACCATGCCAGCACCATCACCGAGTGGTCCATTTTCCTGGTGAGCTAGCCACTTCCATTAGTGTTCATCAGCCCTGCCTACCGAGGGGCCACTTTACTGACATCTGCTTTATGCTGGCATCCACACACTAAAAGGTAAAATGTTCATGTGGAGAGGAAAGAGAGAAAGAGCCTCTTGGCTCCATGGCTCCATGAGAGAGTGCCAGGGCTCCATGAGCATTAATTGATGGCTTCTGGGCCATGTCAGGGCATTAGTGGTTAAAAGGTTTTTATCTACAGCCCCATTGTACCACAGGCTGGAGAACAGTTTTACTGTTATTCAGTTTTTCTTTTTCTTTTCAAAAAATGGTCTTTTTTTATTAAACTCCATCAACAAGCCATTGTCCATTAGGTTTAATACGAGGAGTGAACTCACATGGTTTTATGTAAAAGTGCTCCCGGCCTCTTTGACCCAAACTGTTGCAGTTAGGCAAGATTCCTCTGATATAAGAGAGAAATGTTTGCCCTGAGTGTCTCTGAAGTGTTTGAGGATACTCAAAGATTTTCTCCAATCTTGACAAGACGGTTAGACACAGTAATCTCAATCCATTATACCTGATAAATTTGGTTCGTACATCTCTAGAAACTTTAGAATCTGGTTCAGTCTCTGTCTCCATCTTCACAAGCTCGCTGCTTGAAGTGCAGTAGTGAATGGGGATGGGTACCGAATTAGGTACTTTTATTGGTACTGACCAAATTCTGTCAAAAGTATTGTGTATCGACTCAGATAAAATCAAAAGGTACCATGTTTAGGTACCTAAACACATCCTTGTGACTGTGAGGGAATAGAAGAGTAGGCAATTTTCCATGAACACACCATAGCAAGTTTATATATCAAAAAATAAATACATTAAATATTTTTTTTTTAATATTTCATTATTAAACAAATTGATATTCTCTTCCACACAAACACAAGAAAGTACCGAAAAGTGGTACCGTTGAGTACCGGTACCAATTGCCAGGTACCAGGCTTTGGTATCGTATTGTTTCAGGTGTGAAAGGTACCCATCCCTAGCAGTGAAACAGAACTCTACCCACTATAGGAGAAGCAAAGTAGTCATTGTACAGTTACAGTCGTCCTCTCATTGTACAGCTGTAGATAAAAGTCAAGGAGTGCAGCTATAGTCTGAGGAAGAAGCACTTTTCCTGGCACAGCTGGACAGAAGACCTGCAGCTGTGCTCACAGCCAGCCGCTGTACACTGCTGCAGCTTGACATGTTGAAGGGATGGTTGAACAATAAATCTATACTGTCATCTCTACATTGTGTGTGATCTGTGTGATGTTTCTTGATGTACAACTCCAGAGGGTACACCAAATAAGCTGTTCTGAGGATCAGGGAGAATTCAAAACAACTACAAAGAAAATACAAATACAGGAAATAAGAATTCTGCTGTGACCTTAAATGGCTCACACCTAGAGATAAGTAACATTAAAATTACAAGGATGTGAATATTTAGCCATTTCCAGAGGTCAAAAATGTCTGGGACAAGAACCCCCTCCTCCACCTCTTCTTCTTTTTCCTCCAACCGCTGCGTTTTGGACAGAGCTCACCAAACACAAAAACATGAGGTCTGTCTGCTTTGAGCAAGACAGCAGCTTTTGTGGAAGGAGATCCACTCCCATGAACTGCTCATTAAAGGTTCAAAGCAAAGTGGAATCTATAAGGTAACAAAAACAAACTTACAAATGTCCTATTTCATTTCCCTGATTATCCATCAGGAATCAAGAATGTCAGGATAAAAAAAAGATCATTTTTTATTTGTTGGAACTTGGCATTTCCAACATCAACATTGTTTATGACACATTTTGTCAGGATTGAAGCAGGAATCTATGACAATGACCAGTGTTGGTAAAGTTACTTTTAAAAAGTAGTGTTTGCTCGTTATGCGTTACTTCTGGAAAAAGTAGTCCCTTACTTAACTTAGTTACCCTCTATAGAAAGAAACTTTTTACGCTACTTGTTACTTTTACGTTACTTTTATGGTGCTCGACTTTGGGCAGAACCCCATCTCATTTCCTGAATGTGTACAGGCCTACGTGAAGTTCTACTATGGAGGACATAACAGGTTATTCTCATGGGCTCTTTATTTTGAAAAATTCCACAGAGCACTTGACAAGAAAACAATAATGCCATGATGACTGACTGTTCTCTGCATGCTATTGGGAGTACCAGCCTCAGTGTGATGAGAGCCTGCGACTGTTGCCCATGTGTGTAGCTGAGGCAGCCTTGCTGTCAAACCAGTCCCTGGGAAAAGTAGCGTTGTGCCCAACTGAAAAAGGAACTACATTTTGTCATCATATTTTCAGTAGTAACACGTTACTTTTCTACGCTACTTTTTTTCTGTACCCAAAAAAGTAGTTACCTTACTGTAACTCATAAGACCCAACACTGAAAATGACATATCAAGTGGTTCAGTTCAGGTTTTTCTCAGTATGACACACATTTTGATGCATTTCCTCTAAGACCTGAACAGGTCGCCAAATTACCAACCTGTACCGTCCCACTTTTTGGTACCCTTCTGTTGGGGAACCAGACATACTGATCCAACCCCTGAAGGTGGAGCTCAAAACACTGCAGTCTGTTGATTGGTTGAAAAATTTGTCACTTCCTGTGAGACTAAAAGGGAACAACACACAACCCTGCCATGTTAAAATCTCCAGTCAATGTCGATAACTTTCTTTGTTTGGAAAATGGCTTCACCAAACAGTGTGAAGCTGCTGTCAAAACAAATCTGTGTTGTGTTTTTCTTCTTCTTCTTTGGACTTACCAGCATGGTACGTTGTGTCACACCGCTATGCCCTCATGCTAATACATAGCTGAAGTAGCTATCTGCACCCAGCTTCTGCGCCACCCACAAAGAAGGGCACGGTTGGCTGTGAAACACAAACAGGATCAGGCTTTACCAGTCCGACCAGTACCAAACTGTACTGATCCGTACCAGGACACTTGGTGGGAATGGGGCTTTAATTAGCCAAGCAACAGCTCCAGTGGCAGACTCCACACATCTGTAGGGATCTCTGCTCCCTGTATCTACTGTGTTCCTCCAGCAGTCTATCGATGAAACGCAAAAAAATGCACAAATTATAACTTAAACAACCTCTTATGTTAACCTTTCAATAAAATGTGAATAACTGAGTTCGTACCACAATGGCTGGTGGGTGTCAGATGATTTGCAAAAGCAACAACATGAATGCGAGAGCAGCATCACAACGGGAGTACAGTCACAACAGGAGGTTAAAAGGTTAGTTATCCCAATGGACACAGAAAGTTATGAAAGTAAGTAAATGATCATCCTTTTTTTTTTACTTGACCTATGATAAATAAAGCTTTGTAGGGGTCTCACCTTGTGATATCCTTCATAGTACTCATGTTTTTCTATTTACTGTAAAAGTACATCTTATATTTAGCTTTATAAATCAGTAACTTTAGCTTTAAAACTATATTTATCATCAGATTAAGTTAAAAAAGATAACTGTTTCCTTACTTTCTTAACTTTTCTGTGCCCGTTGGAATAACTAACCTCTTTTAACTCCCGTTGTGACTGTACTTCCGTTGTGGTTTTGCTTTTGTATTTGAGTTGTTGCCTTTGCAAATCATGTGACACTTGCCAGCCACCGTATCGTACAAATATTGTGTCTTATCAACAGCCACATTCTGGTTTTATGTCTTCTGGAAAATGTTCATCATGCCTCTTTTCCAAGATTATGCCTCTCATTTCAGTTTGCAACACATTTTTTTTAATCAATAGAAACAAAGTCTACAAAAGTAAGACTAGAGTTGAAATGGAGAAGTATTTTCTGACATCACAAAAAGCTTTTTATTTAAATTTTCATTTTTCATCATCTTGAATAGTACCCATGTCGAACCTGTGAATCAAACCTGCTCCACCTCCACCCCCTGCCCTCCCTTAGTCTCCCAGAGAAGCCATTTTAGCTTTATTATACTTGAGTATAAAATGGCTTTCAAAAAACTGTTACTGGAGGACAATTTTAGGAGAAGAACCCTTAACTGAAGAGTTCAGCTTCTCTCATCAATGATGTGCTGCTTCATAATGTAGCACGTTGCTCTAATGGTTATTCAGCCTCTTTGTTTCCATTTGTCCAAATCTCTCTGTCTCCTCTCATTTCTTCCTCTCTGCCCCTGCAGCCTGGGGTTTTCGCTCAGTGTTTTCTCCCGTGAAACCTTTGACAGCCATGGTATTTGGCGCTGAGCTCACCCAGCCATGCCTGGTGGCAGCGGGCATCCCTCCAGAACCAACCCCACTGAGCAGGCCTGCCCGTCTGCCTGCCTGGCGAAATGAAATTAGGGAAGACATGATGGCACAGTCATCCTCTCCCCACCCACAGGCTGATTGTATTAGCCGAGCATAAACTCGATTTGGTACTTTTCTACGGCCATCGGAGAGGAATTGATTTGGATTTAGCCTAACTGGCTCAGCCACATGTCCTCAGCCGACAGGGATAATTTCTGAGGAGGGACACTAGTGGGATAATGACGGTGGTGTTAGTAGTGATTGGAGGGTTCAAATACGAATTTAACTAGCAAGAAATGTGCCAATATCAATAGCTCAAAGGAGCAAATTGACAGAGTGAAGTTGTGGAAGCATATCTCACTTTAATATGCCCTGTAGATGCAGTCAAGGAGAGGCTCTTTGATCCAGACGCTTCTTTCATAAGGCACAGCTTGTTTTCATATACATGCATATTAAGACAGTCTGGGTATTCCAGGGCCAATATATGCATCAATCTCCAGCCTCATAATTCTGCTTCAGCACACACAATAATGCAACAAATATTTGCAGTGATGATATTATTTAAACTTTAAAAAAAAGTAATTTACAGTATGTATGATCTCAGGTCAGGTACTGCTGAGCTCTGAGGTTCTGAAGCTATGGAAATTAGATTATAGAGAGGGGATTTCAGGAAACAGAGAAAAGGTTAATTTTTCCTCTCTAATAGTTATATATTGGTAGATGATATCTTATATTGGATGCATCACATAAAATGAAAAAGAGAAAAGAGTGTGTTTATCCTCAGGATCCCAATCCTGCTGGTGGGATAAAAATGCTGCTTATTTTTAAATGACTGGCAGTTACAAATCGTTTGTCCAATGCAAAAACTGAAAACAAACAAACAAACAAACAAAAAACTGGTGTAACCATCAGCGTTTCACATTTCTGAGGGTACCTGAATGTATCGCAAGTGATTTCAGCTACATGTCAAAACAAACCGCAGAAGACCGAAGAATATGATGAACATCACTTTGATTTTCATGGCGTCTTTGAAAATTTACAGAAAACACATTTTCAGCTCTCTCTAAAATCTGTAAACAACAACAACAACAAAAAAAAAAAAAAAAAAAAAAAAAAAAAAACATACACTCCTTCCTGCTTTCAGTAAACCCTGAATAAAGGACAGGCACCCAGAATTCACGTTTAGAAAATTCTTCGAATTGTGCTTCATGGCGTTGTCTTGCAGATTGGCTGATGCCTCTGACATGTAGACTGTTAACTGTGTAAATAGTGATGACAGTGTTGACTGTAAATTGTTTATAAAGAGTAAATAGATTGTAATAATGTTGTAATAATTATTTCAGTCTGATTATCCTAAACCGCTAAGGAGCTATTGTTGAGTTGCATCTGGCTTTAGTCATGGTGCTGAACTCTGAGGACTTGATACTGCGGAGGAAAACGAGTCCACAGTGGGTGAAAAAAAAAACCCCAAACATAAAAATTTGTAGATTCTTTGAGTGTAGTGCCATGACCAATATTTTTCATAATCCTGAGGCCGAGGGTACCTGAAAATTATTTTCTCAATTTCTAAGAGGATAAAATCAGAGAAGACCCTTTTATTTTCTAATGATTTATAGCTTTTGTTACAATGCGTAAAAACATAAATGGGTTACATCAGGCTATAGCCATGGTTGTCCTGAATCTATAGAGTCATAGGGCTTCACTTTGCAAAGAAAAATGAGACAACGTGACAGAAGCAAAAAACTACAAACAACAAACAACTACCCCCCCAATAAATAAATAAATAAATAAATAAATAAATAAATAAATAAATAAATAAATAAATAAAATAAAATAAAATAAAATAAAATGAAATAAAATAAAATGATATGAAATAAAATAAAATAAAATAAGATAAATAGATAAATAATTAAATAATTTTAAAAAATAAAATAATGATAATAAAAACTACTTTCTGATGCTTAGGATCAGCTTGCAGGTTTCTACCAACTCTTTGACATCGTCAAAAAAGCCCAAGTCTAGTCATTTTTCAAGGTTCTCTTCAATCCAAAGTACCAGGAACTTTTTTGTTCAGGAGAAGCTCCTAGATGGTTATTTGGCTCATTATCATCTGTCTTTTTACCGTAGCTTGAAGTCATGTGAAGGCTTTGCTCATCAGGCCACTGGCACATACAGTAGAGATGCTGCACAAACATTTGCACTGCAGCACTGGACCAGTAACAGGTAGTAAAGAGATGAAGGCCATGAGACAAAGACGATGATAGCACTTGTAGACTGTAATGTGTGAAACACTACATTTGGCCTGACAGCATTAAATAGACTCTACTTGAGCTGTTTTTGTTGTGCTTTAACCTCAAAAACCCTAAGATCCCCCAACAAGACACCAATACTCACATTTCACAAGTGTTCCTTTTATCATGACACCACAATGATTCAAAGAGACCTTATAGATGTAGAGATAGACTCTTGTGCCAGGACTTAAATCTAAATGGATTTTCTGAATCAAAACTTGGAGGGACAAGAGTACAAGTGGGAAAACAAACTCAAAACGCAATGAAAGTGTGACAATCCCTCTGAAAGACAAATACTAAGGCATAAACATGATGCAAGAGAGCTGGTTCTTTACAATCAGCCCCTGATTCAGTGTTATTTGCCTACAAATTTCAGCCTGACTTAACACATATCAATGATTTGTGTATTGATACATAAATGCCGCAGTTTTTACTTTAGTTTAAATAAAAACATTTTTTTGTTGTATCTGCTTTGGGTCCTCCACCTCGCTGCTTCCTGCTCCTGTGGTTCATGACACAGTTTTTGCCCGCCCTCTTTCTGATCTCTTGTACTAACCCTAGATTATTTTTACAGGCATGATGCCGCAGGACATCTCTGTTTCTTAGTTTCACTGAAAACTATCTGAACATGTCAGTAAAATACCACAGCAGAACAGCTATGGGAGAGAAAATCCATAGTAGGGCTGAACAATTAATCAAATTAAAACTAACATCGCAATGTAAGAAAGTGCAATTTTCAGCTTGCAAAGGCTGCAATTAAGATAAATAAATAAAAATATATAAAAATAATTCTAATTTTTTAAGTACACAGACCTGGAGGAAAAAAAGTAACTACTTCTTTATGGAGAGAATTTTGTTTCTGTTTTATTCAATCAAAAAGAAAGGATTTGAAACCAAAAAGAGATTTATAAGCAAAGGAGAATAAGTGAGAAATGAAGAAAAAAAAGTTGAGATCGAAACTGAGAACAGATTTCTTTCCATTTTGCTTATGAATCAGTGTTCTTTGCTTACAAGCTCCAAAGTTTTGCTTGTGAATTCTACTGTACTTAATGGGCGGGGCCTAGGCTAGTGGAAGAGAGGATAGTTTCTATTGGTTGGTTTGACCTGTTTTTGCGCCAGCTACCATTTCCCTCTTACACAACGCCTGGAGTTAAGTTGATAGCCTCTGGCCACAGTCTGCTGTACACTCACAACAACAACAACAATCACAACAACAACAACAACAATACATTTTTTTTTTTTTTCAATTGCAACCTGTTCTGTTTTGATCTCATTTTTTTTTTTTTCATTTCTCAGTTATTCTCTTTTGCTTACAAATATCTTTTTTGGTTTGAAATCTATTCTTTTTGATGGAACAATAATGTAACAAAATTCTCTCCATACTTCTTCCTTAAAACCAGCAAAAGTCAAAATACATTTTTTTTTTCTGGCAAAAATATTATACGCCTATAAGGCTTGAAGTTAAATTAATCAGACAATATTAAAGGCAAGGTGCCAAGATGCATGGACGTATTTGTTTCATCAGTTAATAAGAAATGTGGTCAAAGGGTTTTAACTTACAGCTCTGAGGCTGAAGGACACAGTTGAATAAAGATGTTTTATTCATATCAATTTATGTATGAAAACATCTCATTTCATCTTAACATGTAGGCCTGGCTGACAGAAAGAGTAGTTTTTTATGTTTACAGTGTCTTTTGCTGTGTTGGCCAAACTATAGAACGATTTATTGCTTGTATTTGGTGAATAATGCACAAGACAAATAAATAAATACATAAATAAATAAATAAATAAATAAATAAATAAATAAATAAATAAATAAATTCTTACGCTTAATTGTAATACTGGTAAAAAAAATAAATAAATAAAAAAGAAAAAGAAGATTTTGAATTTCCAAAACTTCCAAAATAATTCATAGAGCAGATTTACTCTGCTGGTTTAAGAGTGGAGTATAACAGGTATGAAATGATTGTCTTTTCACCTCCAAACTCTGATCTGTTTTTGAAATCAAAGGCACCAAATGAAAACCACACTTTCTTTCAGAGGATCTCGACTTATTGATCTTATAAATAAGCATCAACGGCTTAAACCATGTAGACAAAACGGACAACAAGAAAGTTGCTGTTGGCATTTTCATCAAAACATGTCATCACATGGTTTCATCACAGTAGGCATTTCTGGGAAATTTATTATTAAAGTTTCAATAATGATATCCTTGAATGTGAAGAAGCTGATTCTATATTACAGATTTGGATGAGTGTGTCCATGGAGGGTGAACCAAGAGCACAAAGCTGATTTGCAAATTTAGAAGCTGGTCCAGTCAGAATTCTGAGAGATATCACTGTAAGATATGAAAACGTAATGTCTCCAACCATGGCTGTTAGTGTAACATAGGCAGACTGCAAAAAACTGCTCAGTTTCAGCACAGGGGAAAATGGACTTCACATGCAGCGACATTCAAAAACACATAAAAGAAAAGTAACACAAACATGTACTATACACAGCACATCCACAGCACTCACACACCTGTGATAGACATCGACATTTCAACTCTATAGACCTGTGATCAAAGCTTTGTCCCAAGGAAGTAATTCTCCCCGGTAGGAGGCTTCAAAGAGGTCCTCAGCTGGATTGAGGGGCCACAGTAGATTTGGTCCACCAACAAAAGACACCAACTTGATTTTTTTCCCCACTGGGCTGAAAATAGCTTCCTCTGCCCAGAGCAATTACACTGATAGAAGGAGTTGTACTGCCTCACCCTTCACCCCTCATCCAGCCCAGGTGAACTCAGGAGGCTGGATAACCTATAGACCACACCAGACATATAGTTACTGTTCTAATTATCATCATTATTGTTTATTTAATGCTTATTTTTTACTTTACATAAACAGTGTTGAGGAATATGGAAGTTGCATATAGTGACATCACCCATAGGCAAGGTCAGATTAGCCCACGAGGGAGCCTAGGGGCAAATCTGAGCCGTGAGTCCCCACTGTGAGCAGCTTTACAACGGCCTGTCTCTTCTCTGCAGGGGTGGAATTGTATTGTTAGCTCCATTTATGCTTTCTGTGCATCTTGGCACCTTGCCTTGCAGGTGGAATCAACCAAGAGGTAGGATTAAAAACCTCCTCTCACAGCAGTGGAGCACTTTCATTTTCAGGCCTCAGCTTGAAGAGTTTTCTTCTTTAGTTTTATGATTTGTGTTTTTTTTTTTTGTTTTTTTTTGCTTTGCATCATTTGGGAACTCATTTGCAGTCAGTGTGGTTTTGGCTCTTGGTGGCCCTGGTGGTGTTTGCATTTGACTCTTGGGTGTGGTCTTAAAGATGGGTGATGTTTGCTTATTTCCCCCTATGAAGATCACTCAGGCTGTCGCTCTCAAAGTCAGATAAGTCAATCCGTATGTCCCCTTGTCTTCCCAGGGTTGTGCAGATGTCCTGTTGCATCAGTGTGTAACAAGTCGACGCTTTTGTCACTAGTGCTCAAGTCCTGACAAGTTGCCATAAAATAAACAGAGGAGAGTCTGGTACAGTTTTGTAAAGGTCTGTAAACCTGATCCGGTTTGAGCTTCCACAGCCAGGCGTGCCCTTCTTGGTAGACAACATGTAAGCTAGATACCAATCTACGTCAGCTAAGTAACAGTGTGACGCCATAGCAGCGCAACACAGTATACCCTGCTAATAAATCACATGAAGAAGAAAAACCGACACAGTAAACAAAGAGCAACATTGAAGACATCCAGCAATTTGTCTTATGTGCCGCCAGGAGAAATACAGCAGCTGTCCCATGGTAAGGGACAAGTCTTCCAACCAATCAAGTGACAGCAGTGTTTCGAGCTCCACTTTCTGGGGTTAGAAAAGTATGTCTGGCACTCCAACAGAAAGGTACCAAAAAGTGGGATGGTACAGGTTGGTAATTTGGGGACCTGTCCCAGTTTTAGTCAAAGGAAACGCCACAAGATTTATGCTGTTCTGAGACAAACCGTACTGAACTCCTTGGTGGAAAGTTTATCGCCTCTTTTTACAGGTGTGGCAAAGGTGTCTCAAATTATCAGGCGAGAGTCAAAGCCTAAAAAACACAACCACAGGCAGGCACTGGAGTAGCTGTAGCCTTGTGATTGACAGCTCTGTTGATAAACATGGTTAAGTGGACAGTGTTTTAACAAAGCAGAAAACAAAAGAACATGAAACATGAGGTTGACCAGGAGATGGGACAGCTGTGTTGAAGACGTGTCTATGATTTCTTAAGATTTGAGTTATTAATCAAGTTAGAACAGTGAATCTGGTTGGACACACTTAGTGTTTCTGCTGTGCTGGGATCACCGTGGAAAACGGCAAACCAACCACCTGAAACTGTGAAATGAAGCCAATCAGACGACACAGCCTCATTTTCTATGCAGCAGTGGCGATTGCTCTAAGACCGCAAGGGAAGCTCAGCTTCCCCTAAAATGTTACCAAAAAGTGGTGATAAGTACTGCTGTGTGAACATTTTATTGACAAAATCTGAGCTAGAATTCCTTCATCTTCTGTTCAGAATCAGCTACCTATCACAGGTAACTGGTTCCACCTCCTTCTCATTCATCCCCACAACATCTCAGCGCTTTAAAACAGTCGGACGCTGAGCGTCTTCTGACTTCAGCAGGGAAGCGTAGAGTGGGTTGTTCCACTGTTCTGAGGCCGAATCCCTTTTTGATTGACAGTGAAATGAGCCAGTCAGCGATCTTGAAGTATAGCTCTCCACCAGAGCATCTTCTGAGTTTTACATTCAGTTGTTCTAGGCTTTATCAATCCCCAGTGAATTTACTTTTCTTAAAGACGACGAGTGTTGTGTTTAAAGATTCTCTCTCTTTTCACCACAAGCAGCTACAGCTACAGTTGCGGAGCGTCTCCACCTGTCACTCACACTTACAGCCTGTCGTAGTCTCACATAGCAGCTCCAGCTGCTAGCAAGCTGACACGGAGGGTAGAATTTACGTTTAAATAAGTAAACAAATGTATAATGTAGGCCGGAAAAATAATGAGCTTCCCCTCCGTGACTGACCAGCAGCTGCCACTACTATGATGCCTGCTGTGAGTTTACTTTAGAACAGCATTAGGGCGCCCATCAGTCACGTGACCTGAGCAGTGTCTTTGATTGAAAAATCAAATGATCGTAATAACTTCTGAACCGCGGAGATAGAACAAAAATTCACTCCCCACACAGTATGTGCCGATAGTTGAATCAGTGTGTTAGACCCAAGCTACTTCTTTTTTTAACCAGGCTGTAAATATGCTTTTCAATGCTGTAAAAGTTTGTTTTTATGGCTGGCTGTGTACGTGACTTCTGGTCTTTCTGCAGCCAGCATTAAGCGGATTCTCGTTGAACAGCAACTTTTAGCACTTCCAAATGGATGTTGCCCCTTGGTCAAAACTAAACAACTTCAACTCAGTAGATGAGTCAGAAGCTAATATTACAGTTGTCTGGGAGCTAGCTAACCTTAAAGTAAGCTAGCCTTACAGTTTATCTAGACAATATTTATATCACTTCACTTTTTCCACATTTTATTGTCACAGCCTGATTCCAGCAGGTATTCAAACTTCTTCTTTGGGACCTTGGACCCTTTGCCTGATTTATGCCCGTCTTCAGACAATCCCTTTGCCTGGTTTGTGCTCTGACATACACTGCCACCTGTTGAACCTTATATTGACAGGTGTGTGCCTCTTCACATCAGGTACAATCAACTGGATTTACCACAGGTGGACTCCAGTGAAGCTGTATGAACATCTGTAGGATCATCAGTGGAAACCGGATGAACCTGAGCTCAGTTTAGAGATTTGTTGCAAAGAATATTAATACTTATTTATTAGAATTATTTGTGAGTTTTTTTTTTTTTTTTCATAAATTTAAAAAAGGGGGCAAAAGTATGTACAATAATAAGGAGAAAAAAGGATTTAATCATTTTTGGAATGAAGCAGAAACATGACCAAACGTGGAAAAACTGGAGGGGTATGAATACTTTTTGGATGTAATGTAAGTCTAAGGAACTCCAACAACTCAAACAATTTTCAGAGTTCATTCTGGACAGATATTTCAGAGTCTAAGGCCTTGTACACATGTTGCCAAGTATTTTCAAACATCAAATTTTTCAAATATTCTCCCTCATTCATTTTAAAAGTATTTTCGTCCACACTGGCAAATCCTGATAGGTATGCTCAGAGAATGCCAAATCCATACCTGACAGTGTTTTTCAGACCTGAAACCAGCCAATCAGAATGAACCCTGTCATTCAGCTGTGACATTTGAGAATCAAAAACTCTGAACCATGAGGCTGTAGCTTCCTAAAATCTTTACTTAGGCCAGAGTTTTTTTTTAGAAACGTTGTTTTCAGTGACGTTAAACATCAACATATATGTGGTATATCATGAACATGGCCCATACTTGCCAACCTTGAGACCTCAGAATTAGGGAGATTTTCAAGGGGGGGGTACAAACAAAACAAGAACAATGAAATACTTGAATTTCACAGAGTTCATGTATTGGATAAAGAAAATAACAGTCCACAGTAACAAAGTAAAGTCACATAGCAAATTTAATAGCTGTCCTCAGTACCCATGCAAAAGATGGTAAATAAAAAAATGTCTTAATTAAATAGATAAATATAACCCAAAAAAGGCATACATAGCATAGATTGGTGGTTAATCTCTGCAATGTATGCTCAATAAATAAAAATACAAACAGAAAAGGCATACATTGCATAGATTAATCACCAATCTATGCGTATCTCGTCCCCTTCGCACTGTCCTGGATAAACGGGAATTCTCTTTTCCACTCATTCTGGATTTTACACGAGTACTTGGTGGGGTATGTGGGCGCGGCAGCGGTAAACATAGCTGTGTGCGTGTGCAAACCAATAGTAGGGAAATGACATCACCAGTGTGTAACTCCAATGAAGTCGAATGAAATGGTTAGCGAACAATACTGATAATAAGGCAAGAGGAGGTATCGGTAAAAATCTGAAGAAATCTAGGAGAAATATGACACCGTGAAAAAATCGGGAAGGGGTGATGAGAAACAGGAATCTCCCGGCCAAAACGGGAGCATTGGCGAGTGTGACATGGCCTCAGGTTGTATCTGTCTTCTTCTCTTCTAGTAAACATGTTGCTCTGCTCCTGCCAAGGTTGACTGGTGTTGAATATATGAACATAAAAATGAACACATCTCCACAAAAGTAAATGATTTAATGGCAGCTTTGAAAGAAAAACAAACATAAAATTCATGACAGCTAAAAAATCAGGACTTGAGTCTAAGCACTGCCCCTATGTACAATGCCTTACATTAAATTCTGCCTCAGTTTAAACCCTGAGGAAAGGATTATTGATAAAACAAAGATCCATCACCAGTGACAGCAGTAATCATGTGTGCAAGCCTGAATGAAAAGGTCTGGTTGAGTCTCTGTAAACCCAGGGCTTCTGCTAACATTAAGATGATGGCCTTTGATATCCTGTCATCTAACTTATTGAGTAATCTGTTGATCCAAGAAATGTTCATTGAAAACAATAACTCCCTCTTTTTCTTAATTTATATTGAAAAAATCAGCTTTAACACAATCCTCCCTCTCTGTTTTAAAAGGGTTCGGTTTCTGTAAGATAATGAGTGATGTGAGCTACGTTTATACCGCTCATTCATTGAACTGTGAAGTCAAACCGTCCTCCAGCAGCCCTGCCTCCTTCCTCCCCCCTGTGATATTTAGCCGGGCTGTGGCCATCAAACAAGCTCATCACATTTTCAGACAATGATAAGACACTGTTATTTCACATTTCATTTAAACCCCCGTGTGAAAGGCATCCACACACACTCACACACACACACACACACCATCACGCGCTCTGAAACCTCTTTGCGAGCGTCCTGCCTGTTGTAATTATAGGAGGTCATGGTTTTGCATTGACTAGCAGCCAAAGCCAGCCCATTGCTTTGTACTGTTATGCTAATCTACCTCCATGATTACTGTGGCTTGGCTTTTAGTCCTTAATAGAACAGTGTAACCAGGGCTTTGGTATGTGTGCATGTGTGTGTGTGTGTTTTTCTGTGACTGTGAGCCCAAGGTTTTCTCAAGCGTGAATGGGAGGCCTTGAATGTCTTTCAAAGCGCCTGCACTGAGTGAGAATCAGGTGCAGCACTTGTACAGGTGTTCGGCTTTTGAGGCCGACAACATTTCCAGCAACAGAAGAGAGGAGATCAATCGCATCGCAGTGAAAAACAACATTATAACCATAATGAAATAAAGGGTTTGATTCAAGTGTATAAAAATGTAACATATGAAAAGCTTCAGTTTGGAAAAAGATCCCACCTGTGTCAGAGGTTCGTCAAACACTCACCTTGACTGTTAATGTGAAAGTACAGAGGATTCTTTTACTTTATGCAAAAAGACAAAACAGAAAAACTTCAAGATTCCTAAAAACCCTTGTTCTGACTTCCTGCTACGATGCTAACTTTCACAGATCTATATGACTCATAGTGTGTTAACACTCTTGCGTGTCCACAGCTCAGAATGAATAAAGACATCATTAAAATTCAGTTAACCCCTCCCTTCCCGCTGCTGTCCACGTTTGATGACAGCATGGCATATTTTCCTGCGTGCTGGAGAACTTTGATGGTGTCACCCTCCCCCGGTACCCGGCAGCAGAACATCATCTGTTGTGACATTATTAAAAACGCTGGCTACCGACCAGAATGCAAATACACGGAGCAGCGTAATAGATAGCATCACGCATCATTGCCCTGAAGAGAGAGCTGTGCAGAGGAGGAACAGAGAGGCACACACATATATGAGCAGTGCCGTAGCCTCAGCAGCATCATTTGAATTTGCATGTTATCAGGCGCAGGACGTCTCCATCAAAATGTCAGACTGGGCCGGCGGTCTGTCACCACTGATTTATAATAAAGGCAATAAGTTAAAGTTTGGCCTTTTCATGGGAAGGATACTCACACAATAGAAAACTGCTATCTGCCTTTTTCTGCCTTTTTTCCAAATGTCAAAACTCAAAACTGCTGCAGGAATTTCAGCCATGTACCAACCTGTAGAATATACTTTCACTGTAATATAACAGCCATGAAAATATGACAACAGTAATGATGTGATGGCTGAGAAATCATCCAACTAAGAATAACAAAGTTTAAGAGTTACTGGCTCTGTCTGCCTGTCACTGTACTCACAAATAATCTGACTGATGGTAAATCTGTTCTCAGACAGATGAGCTACACACTGCAAAGCCTTTGTCCAGCTTCTGACAACAAAAAAGTAGCAGGGCAGATGGTTCTGGAAAAGACAGATTTATTACAAGTGAGCATGTAATTCATGGAACAGTGTACCAAACTCTATCTTCAGTATTTCCAGTGTTTCCAAACACTTTTCAGGTGGAAACAGGACCACTTTGACGGTTTGTCTGAAATCAAGGTGGCTAAATTACCAACCCCTGCTGTCCCACTGTTTTGGCATACTGATCCAACCCCAGAGCGATCAACGCACACTGCAGTCCAATGATTGGTTGAAAGAATTGTCGGTAACACTTTACTTTGTAGGTCCACAAATTTCATCACACAAAGGTAATATTTAGACCAAGTTTTTTCCTACTTCTATGAAATAAGCACATAACTTCTTTGAAATAATGTCCAAATTTATTGTCACAAGTCACAATTGGTATCTTACTGTTTTTTCCGCGTTTCTTTGAAATTTACTCTAAATTCCAAGGTATGAAGGTGATGATTAGCAAATAATTCATTTGAAATTAAATCACAACCCACCACAAAATGTTTTTGGAAGCGTTTCTGCTATTTCCAGAGTAGCAGGTGATAAATTGCTGCTTATCTCTTGAATACAGAAGTTAGGTTCATTGTTTTCTCTGATAATTACCTTTGAAATGTTGACTGAATAATTCAGTTTCCCAAGAAGCAGTTGAAAGTTAGCTATTTGTTATTTAATTTCACCCAGTTCGTTGATCTGAATAATTGAGATCACATGCAAAATGCTAAACCTTTATGATTAGTACTATAATGTTTTACATGATACAACTGAAGGCTTCAGATGTGATATTCACCAAGAGTGGGGTTGTAAATTGGTCTTACCTGATTGTGATAGACACTGTGGGCTCTAATTTCGTAGACCAGGCGCAGGCGCAGGCGCCTTGCGCCGGCCTTCGCCGTGCGCACAGGGCGTGACCGGCGCGCCAAGAGAGGCGCAGTCCAGGCGCAGATGAGCGCAGAACTGCGCGTCCATGCCTCCCTCCGTGCAAATGGCAGAGAGGGAGGAGAAAAGCCGTGAGTGGGTTTAACACAGCCGAGCGCTGTTTTCACCAATCAAATGAGCGCCTCTCCTCGCCTTTAAATGCCCTGCGGCCGAGGCGCAGCGTCTGATTGGTCTGACTGATCAACAGCACCACGGAGAGAGTGCTGGTAGCGGAGACGGTCAGAGCCGCTGTCCCTGCAGCAGGTCAATGGACAGCGGGGCTCATCGGAGGACACGAAGCGCGTTTCCGTGTGGGCCAGCTCCCGGGACAGATGTAATCTGTTCCTTTGTCATTAATAGGAGTACAAAATGAAGAGACAGTTACACAGCTGGCTTATCCATTCAGAATACTTTTGATCCACCTGCACTCCTGGTTTGTCATCTCCAAACAGAGCCTTTGGTGATATACTGTATACTCTCCCAGTGTCTCCACCTCATCCTCCTTACAATAATGTACTCCATCTTTTTAGATCACGTTAAAAATAAAGACTAAAACAGAGAAATATGGGAAATCACTGGTAAATCCTGAGTGACATACATTTATTTTGTCTCCTTTTTCTTCGTCTTTTCTCTCCCTCTTTTCTTTGAATTAAATGAAATAAGAAAACCAGATATATACTTGGCTTTAATCTGACATCAGATGTGACGGGACAGTCAATATAGATATAAATGTATATTTTTGTTCAGACAGTTACATTAAATAGTGATTGCTGTGATTGTTTACTGCATCAAAATGTGCCTGACACTCTGGAAATCTGCCTCTGAGGCTTTGATGACATGTGTGCACATGTGCGCCTGTCACCAAATTACAGCTGCGTGGGGTGCGCTCCGCCTTGCGCCGAGGATAGACCAGGTTGGAGCTGGCGAGCTTTCAGCTCACTTTTTTGGCTCGAAATTGTCACTGCGCCAACATGAATCTGCTGACACCTCCCCCTGGTGCGCCGTCAACTCCCCCTGGTGCGCAGTCACACCCATCTCTGCGCAGATGGTCTACCAAATTGTCAAATTGGTAGCGCAAGGCAGTGCGCAGCACGAAATTAGCACTGCGCAGGCTGCACCAGGCTTGCACCCCCTGCGCTGCGCCACGAAATTAGAGCCCTGTGAGTACAGCCGCCCTGCAAAACAGAATCTGGCCAGAAGTTATGTGCTCATTTTCACCAAATTCTTACAAAATTTCAGTGGTAATTTCAAAGAAATGAGAAAAAAATGAAATTTGGGGACCTCTAAAGTAAAGTGTTACCGATTTGTCTCTTACTGTGCAACAGCGGCTGCTGTATTTCTCCTGGTGGCACAAAGTTTTCTCTGAAACAAAGCTTGATTGTTCTTTGCAACAAAGAGCCACATGACAATCACAAAAAAGACAAATTGCTGGATGCTTTCTATCGTTACTCTTTGTTTGCTGTATTGCGTTTTTCTTTTTCATTGGATTTATTAGTGGGGTACACTGTGTCACGCTGCTATGGCATCAAGCTATAACGTAGCTGATGCTGCTATCAGCATCCAGCTTACACACCACTTACCGAAAAGGGCACAGTTGGTTGTGGAAACACAAACAAGGTCAGGCTTAACTGAGCCAACCCGTACCAAACTGTGCTGATCCATTCTGGACTGCTTGCTGGAAACAGAGCTAAACAGCCTTTTCTTTCCATTAAAGAAAAGAATAATCATCTGTCTGCTGATTAAATATCCCGTATTCCAAATTATTTTTTTTCTTCTTTTTTTGCTATTTTTTTGTGTTGTTGAGGTTTTTAGCGAGTTCACTTCGCCTGACTGACTGCAAAAACACCATTAACCTGGAACCTCACTTGACAAAAAAATATATAAAAAAATCACATTTTGTGCGTCTGTAAAAAAGTCACCAATTAATTTAACCAATCGATATTACTGAAAATTGTTTACAGCAACGGAAAATTATATTAAAAAAGCCAGACTTTTACGGGTCTATGATTGAAAAAAAAAAAAAAATTTTTTTCTTTTTTCGCTTTTTCAAACAGTCAAACACTGGGCGTCTTCTGACTTCAGTGGGGAAGCGTATAGTGGGCTGTTCCACTGTGGAAACTGGACGGTCATTGGATAAACGCTGGGCTTTGTCCCGCCCATCGGATGCTCAGCGTCTCTGGGGGTCTATGAGACAGTGGGCAGGCCTGTACGCTGGGCTTCTGCATGATGATTGAACGATCTGTCTGAGGCCGAATCCCTTTTTGATTGACAGTGAAATGAGCCAGTCAGCGATCTTGAAGTATAAACCTCCACCGAAGCATCTTCTGTAGAGAGGAGTGTCTCCTGTTTAAAGCAGCTCAAGTCTTACACCTGCAACAGAATGGGCCAAGGGCGTTTAAGCAGTCTAGCTCTGTTGGCCATCGAGAGAACACTGGTAAAATCCCTGGAAAAAACACCCCGTTGGTACGACAGGGTCACAGATCATTTTCTTGAAAAGGGACAGAGGGTAGAATTTACATTTAAATAAATAGACATACTTATGATGTAGGCCAGGAAAAAACGAGCTTCCCTTCTTTGACTGACCAGCAGGCGCCACTGCAGTGATGTCATTAGAGGCAGTTTGAAGCCCACTGTGGTCACTTTTCCATGGCAACCACTGTAACTGGGTTTCAACCAGATCGTCCACACTCAACTGCAAAACCAGGACTTAATCTAAATATATTCAAAACTGACGAGCTGTAAATAACTGAACCCCTTTACTTTGTTCAAAATATACAAATTCTTCAGACGGAATCGGATTCTTTTTTTTTTCTCATGGCCTCAATTTTACACCACTAATGATGACCTAAAGGCCACTTTTTGAGAGGAAAGCTGAGCATTCATTGAGTTAAATCTATGGCACCACCACTGCTGAAGCAACCAGAGCTTTCAGAAACTATTAAAACAAGGTGGCCAAACTGCGAGTTCAAGGGTTCATATTTGTTTATAAAAAACTTTTACTGACGTTCATTGTCCATGTTTTGGGGTCAAATCTCTTTGAGGGGGAAAAGGTGTAGGCTTTGGAAAACTGCGCACACCTGCAAGAGTTTTTATCAGCCACCCTCACCATGTCACATTGAGTGTGAGAAAACGTCACATCTGGTACACTCAGGCAGTTTGGAAGTTAGAAAAACACTTGTGGAAAACACTGACGATTTGACCACCCAAATGCACCATTACCTTTCAGGAACACCACCTGCCTCCTTCCAGTCTGTCAGTGCAGCTTACGTCAATACTACAGCGCACAGAGCTGGAGGGCATAGCTTCAGGAAAGAAACAACAAAACAACTCAGAGACCCTGCCTTTCCAAACCACAGGCTGCTCCCCGGTGAAGGATTTGTTCCTCAAATGTTTGAGCTTTCTGGGAAGGAGGACAGCTACACACAGATCCCTGCTTTAATCTTGTCTTTCGCTTTCCATCCGTCAATCTCCTCCTGTCTTGGCAGGCCGATGCTCACATCAACCTCTTGTGCTGAGAGTTGGACTTAAGGGTGATTGACAGAGTGTTGGATGGACTGAGCCGTGAAGCTGACCATCATTCAACATGCATAATGACCAACAGCAGCTCAGTCGGTCTGTTGCACGTCGGACTGAGGGGAAATGATTTTTACATTCACACCAAAGCAGCCTGTTCAGATGCTATGGAAAAGAGTATTCTGTCAATATATGACACAAAATTAATGCTGCAATAAACCTAATGACATATATTTTTATTTATTTAGCTTGATCTTCTCTGTGTAGAAAAGAGGGCAGTGACTTGTGATCCAATGTTCACTTTAAAGTTAGACCATTCTGTCAGATGCTGGCACACTTTAACACTGCAGACCAGCCCGTGTTCACCTCATGTTACAAAGAGTTCTTCTCCAGAAATGTGGCCACAGGTCCAGAGAAATCCCTGCTTGGAGCTCAGAGTCAGCTGGGAGACTCTGAACAACCTGTTGCAATAAAAGGTAAAAGGGGTTTGAAAGGAAGGACGGAAGGACGGAAGGACTGATGGTTGTGTGGATGCATGGGTAAACAAATGGAAGAATGGATTAGGGAAGCAGGGATGGATGTATTGACGGACTGATTGGTACATGATTGAATTAGATTGATGCATGCATAAAAATATGTTAATTGCATTAATTGCTGAATGGATAGATAAATGCATAAAGAAATGGATGCAGGAATGGATGGGCCAGTGAATACATGGGTGATGCATTGATGGTTAGATGGATGAACAGAAGAATAAATGGATGGATGGATAGATGGAGGGATAGATAGATGGGTGGATGGATGGATGGATGGATGGATGGATGGATGGATGGATGGATGGATGGATGGATGGATGGGTGGATGGATGAATAATTGTATTAAATAGATGGATGGATGGGTGGACGGATGGATGGATGCAAGGATGGATGGATGGAGAAAGAAATGGATGGATAATTGTGTTTAATGGATAAATGGATGAGTGGATGGATGGATGGATGGATGGATGGATGGATGGATGGATGGATGGATGGATGGATGGATGGATGGATAATTGTGTTTAATAGATGGATGGATGGGTGGACAGATGGATGGATGCATGGATGGATGGATGGATAAAGAAATGGATGGATAATTGTGTTTAATGGATGGATGGATGAGTGGATGGATGGATGGATGGATGGATGGATGGATAAATGTGTTTAATAGATGGATGGATGCATGGATGCATGATGGATAAAGAAATGGATGGATAATTGTGTTTCATGGATGGATGGATGAGTGGATGGATGAATGGATGGATGGATGGAAGGATGGAAGGGTGGATGGATAATTGTGTTTAAAGGATGGATGGATGAATGGATTAATAATTGTGTTAAATAGATGGATGGATGGATGGATGAATGGATGGATGGATGTATGGAGGGATGGAGGGATGGATGATTGGATGGATGGATAAAGGAATGGATGGATGGATGGATGATTGGATGGATGGAAAAAGGAATGGATGGATGGATGGATGGGTTGATGGAGGGATTATTGTGTTTAATGGATGGATGGATGGATGGATGGATGCATAATCCTGTTTAATGGATGGATGGATGGATGGATGGATGGATGGATGGATGGATGGATGGATGGATGGATGGATGGATGGATGGATGGATGCATAATCCTGTTTAATGGATGGATGGATGCCCTAGCTAACTTATTTATCAGTGGGCAGGCAGAATTCAGGTTGAAGTCATGACTGAATAGTTTAGACTACTTTTGTTCATGCACGCTCCCTGTTTAGACACTGACATAGTTGGATTAATATTTTGAATACAATTACATGAGACAACTTAGTTATGTTTAAATTAAAGTAATAATATGATCACTTCACATAAAAACTGTATTTTAACTGTTTGTATATATTGTTAAAGTCTGTGCTGTGTAGACCTGCTTTACTGTAGCTTTACTGTTTGTAGATGAGAGGACCTCTTGAAAGAATGCTGTCACAAAGCATCTTCACAGCTAATCGTGAACTATCCCTAGTAAAAAGAAAGAAAGAAAGAAAGAAAGAAAGAAAGAAAGAAAGATGCTTTCTCTCTGGCTCTTCCTCTTTAGTTTCAGCACAGCCAGTCACCAAAGTCTTAAACAGTTACATCTTAAACAAAAAGCTGTCAGAACTTTTCTAAACACTGTCAGGAACCATGGTACTGAAATCTTCTGTCTCTCTGATTTCTAAAGAGTAACAGGCTGAACAGCCTCCTGAACAGTGGCCCGGGAGAAGAAAGGAGAGCTGTTTTTCACACAAAGACCAGGCATTCTCTCTCTGTTTTGTAATGGACAAGAGAGGAAATAGCAAAAGAAAATGACCATGTTTTTCTTTTCAGCATCAGGAGGAAGCAACAAGTCGCCCACTTTTAACTAAAAGTGGGCTGTTGACCAAATAATTCCACAAAGAGGTCCACTTAGTGGCTGTTAAGGAGCTTCCCATCCCAGAATGGGATCATTCCCAACCTTTGGACTTGTCATTCAATGAGACTCCTCTGTGTTCGGAGGATAAAAAGAGAGATTTCATGATAGCCTCATACCTCCACCTGCTGAGAAAGGCTCTGTGATGGGAGTTTATGTTATTCTTTAAGATTGCTCTCTTACCTGTTGGATTCAGAGTTCTAGATGTTTCTGTTTTTTTAAGTTCCACTGATTTACTAAATCTAGTTATTGAGCTCATTTATGAAAGTTCTCCTAAAATCATCATCTGCCTTTCCAAATCCTTAAACAACCCCGAATTGGACTCAGCCAGCTCTGATTCTGTGTGGGCTTCTGATGTTTGATGCTTTTAGTAGTTAACGTACTCTGGATTCTCCTGACTACATCATGTGAGCTGAAGCTGCACAGTTTACTTTACTCAGTCTGTGCAGCAGATCACTGAAACTTACCTCCTGGTTTTCTATTTGAGGGGTGTACAAAGACATAAGGGGCTGAGTGTGAGAGATATCAACCTAACTAAAGGAAACAGAGACGAATCGACCACTATCCGCAACAGGTTATGAGCTCTGGCAGCTATGCAGTAGCTGTAGAGTCAGAAGACGTGTAAAGAAAAGTTATGGAGAGAAATCTCTCACAGGTGCTTCTGAGTCTGCATCTGTAGTGAAGGTGGACCAAGCTGCATCATTATTTAGTTCACAATAAGTCAAAATGTATAACTGCAAAGCAGGCTAATTTTAGGTTTTATGTATGAATGAAAACGTTAACCCAGATAACTTTAAGTAACAGACGTGGAAACTGACATTTCTGCTGTATCAGAAAAACAACCCTCAGAGGGACCCTCCATTGGGCCCTTCCTTCCAGGGCTTGTTCCATCCACACCTGGTCTCCTGTCATTGAGTAGCTTTCACAATACTTAAGCAACCTCTGTCAAGGTAATAGACACGGCCCTACCCTTGAAACTCAGACTATATAACCTTACATTCACTTCCAGAGAACCATGGACTGGCAAGCCCTAAAGGCCTCCTTCAGTCTGACCACCTCCTTCACCGCTAATGTCCACAAGTAGGTTCGAAAGAAACTGGCATGACAGGGACTGATAGCTTTCAGACCACAACCATAGCTGCCTCTTTAAATTGGACCCCCTAGGTTCCTTGTCACCAACCTCCCCTTCAGAGTTAGGAACTAAAGCCTTACACACAGGGACCTTTGCTTTGGGACCCTATCAAAGGCCAAAGCTTCCAGGTCCACATGGACACACAAACCCCTTCACTGCATTAAGGAGAAGTTCTTTGAGCTCAGATTTAACTTTTTCAAAACTTTTATTCCACACAAATAGACAAACTGAAGAGATCAAATGTTAAATTGTTTCTTTGTGCATGTGTAGTAGCCGGAATGATTGGGAAATGAATTGGATACTTATGAATATTAAATATATACAAATGACTTTTTGTTTTAACGTTTGGTTTGCAAAAATAGGATGATTTTTGGAAGCTTTTCTTTTTTTAAGCACAAAACAAAAACCATGAAATTTTAGTCCCCTTTCAGCACATTAATGCCTTGAGTCAACAAACCAGTATCTGAGGGGTGGGGGGGTGGGTATTTATTTTGAATTTGATTATTAATTTATTCTTTGTTAAACATTAGTAAGGACCCAAATGCTACCAAAAGTGGAATATAACATTCCCATTATAAATAAATAAATAAACAAATAGATAAATAAATAAATAATCCATTTAGTCTTTGAGGGTTAGATTGAAAAGTTATCCTCACCTTGTTTGAATATTCATGTGGTAGACGTGTAATGAGGATCAGACATCTTGTCCCCCAAAGAACTATTTAGCTTAATCACCTGTGTGCTTTACACTAAGTTACTAACTTAATTAAAGCCTCTGGGAACATGAATGGAAAAACTATGAATTTTATATAAATTTAAAAATTCAGTGTGGCATTAAGAATCAGCAGAAATCTGAAAACAAGAAAAGCTTGTTCAAAAACAGCCTGATTTCTCCTTTAACAGTATTTCTCAGGACTGTGAAGGAATCATGACTAACTTATGACTGACAGGTGTCAATCAAACTGATCCATGGCAACAGTTACAACACCTCATGGCACAAAGCAGAGGCAGAGAGACATAGTGTGTAGTCAAACCTGAAGATAAAGAAACCCCAGCATCTGAAATCCTTTCCATTATTTTCACTAATTTTACCTTTTGGTTTAACCTGCACATCTCGCTCCAAGTATCAATACATTTCAAAAACTCAACTGAAATGATTTCAAAAAAGGATTCACCCTCATCTCCTACTATCTCAGATAAATAAGACTATCTACATGCTATTTTGATGATTATAGTCTAAAGGTTTTTACAGACTTGAGTCACCTGGGGCTTCAAACTTGGAGTATCCAGACCACGTGTCAAACTCAAGGCCTGTGGCCTGCAAGAGCTTTACAGATCTGACTGGCTTATAATAGCTAAGTCAAGAGGGTGCATTGACCATAAACTACGTTTCCCATAATACCTACTGATTATGTTGCCCACAGATTGACGGTCTTGCAACTAGATCACAGTGGTTTTACATCAGTGCCATTTTCTGAACTAGTGGAACTGAGGAATAAAACAATGATCCCAAAATGTCCAGGAAGAGAAAAGTTGATGCAGATGGAGGCTGTTTCAGGAAAGATGGGAAGGTCAACACTATATTTGCGCTCCAAGGAGAAAGAACTGTATGCCCTTTGGTTAATGAGGCTGTGGTGGTTGTCAAAGAGTACAATCTACATCAGCATTTTGACACCAAACATGGAGCTAAGTTTGCCAAAGTGATCCTTCAAGAAAAACAACAAATAGTGCAAGATTTAAAAGGCAAACTGCAATCTCAGCAGGATGTGTTCAACAACGCGACAGTGACAGTTGGCTTTATTGTGGCTGAAGAAATTGCCCGTGCTGGAAAGTCTTTTTCAGAGTGTAAAATTTTGAGGCAGTAGTTGGATATTTTTTACATTACATTTAGCTACATTTTATATGATCTTACAGTTACATCTGGCCCTTTGAGGGAAACTATTACGCTTTAGTTTCACTGCTCGGTTAGAATTAGTTCGACACCCCTGCCCCAGACCAAACCACTTTGACTTAAAGGGATAGTTCAGTTTTTTTGAAGTGGGGTTGTATGAGCTCTGTGTGACCACTAAGGACATTAGATACAGTAGAAAGTTGTCTCCTCTCCCTCAGTAAGACACAAACTGTAATCGATGGTGACGAGGAAATAGACGCTAACAGGGAGAGACCGTACCAAATTCAAAGGCTATTTTCTCTGCCTACAAGAACTAAAATCAAAAAGTAATACCACAGTACAAGAGTATGCTACATAAAATAATTTTTAAGTGCATTAAGTCTTTGGAAATATAAACATTTATCCAGACCTAACTAACTGGTCATGTATCCTTCCCTCCTCCTCTCAGCTGTAGGGAATGTAAGCAAGCTATGCATTGGGCGCCGGCTGTAGCCTCGTGTAAGTTTGATCAAGTATCATAATTCTTTTGTTTGTACTCTAAGGATTGTGAGGCAGCGTAGGAAATTTAAAATGAGTGACTATGACAGTGACGACGAAGTTCCATTCACTTTGGAACCAAAAGGATACCTGTATGAACCGGAGTAGCTACACAGAAGAGGAGCTGCTACAGATGGCGACTGAAAGGAATACAGAGGAAACATTTGTGGACACTGGACATCAAGACAGAGTCTGAAATACTCAGTGGTGTAAATGTCTGAGCTGTGACTCAATGCCCACGGATGCTGAGTGTTACTGCTGTCACGAGTGGAACTTTGTTACAGACACTCGTCAGGATTTGTCTGAGGACACTGCTGACTCTCAAGCCGTCTGTGTAACTCATCACACAGATTTCCCTGCTCATCTGAATTCTGGAGTGTCCTGTAACAGCAACAACAACAACAACAGTTGTGGCAGCAGTAACACTCAGCATCTTGATGTCCAGTGTCCGCGAATGTTTCCTCTGTATTCCTTTCAGTCGCCATCTGTAGCAGCTCTGTGTGCTCCGGCTCATACAGGTATCCTTTTGGTTCCAAAGTGAATGGAACTTCATCGTTGCCGTCATAGTCACTCATTTTAAATTTCCTACGCTGCCTCACAATCCTTAGAGTACAAACAAAAGAATTACAATACTTGATCAAACTTACACGAGGCTAAAACCAGCGCCTGAAGCATAGCTTGTTTACATTCCCTACAGCTGAAAGGAGGAGGGGGGACGGCGCACACTAGCGCTGCGCGGAAGGACACATGACCAGTTAGTTCGGTCCGGATAAATGTTTATTTTTCTGAAGACTTAATACACTTAAAAAATATTTTATGTAGCGTACTCTTAAACTGTGGTATTAATTTTTGATTTTAGTTCTTGTAGGCAGAGAAATTAGCCTTTGAATCTGGTCGGTCTTTCCCTGTTAGCGCCTATTTCCTTGTCACCAGCGATTACAGTCTGTGTCTTACTGAGGGAGAGGAGACAACTTTCTACTGTATCTTATGTCCTTAGTGGTCACATAGAGCTCATACAACCCCACTTCAAAAAAACTGAACTATCCCTTTAAGCAGCATCACTCTTGGACATTGATCAGAAACCTGGGCATCAACTGTCTGTGATGACAGCTTTCTATATATACAGTATAAGCAATTAAAATACATTTGAATGTATCGACCTTGAACTCATTCTGATGATGTTTGCTAACAGCCAGTTAAAAAGAATACTGTTTAAAGGAGCTGTCCTCTTTAAGATAACTAAGCAGTTTGTTAACAATGTGGAGGTGGAAGTACAGACCATTCATTTCCAGTGATTACTTAATAAAAATACAGAACAATTAATTCAATAACAGCATTCCCCTGTTTAAAACCTGCTGCGTGCAGCACCTTTAAGCCAAAATTAGAGATAAAAGGATTTCTGCAGACAGTAATGAATGGCTCAGATTGTGTATTACTAGCTACTGTATGCAAAGCATCCTGTAGTAAACAAAGAGGCTGCATCACAGTCTGTATGGTGCTAAATGCTGGATTGTATTCTCTCTTTCTTTTTTCTTTTTACTCAGCCTCTGTTTACTTCATTCATCATTGTTCATTTCAGTTTGACTTTCCAGAGCTGTATTGAGTTTACTCTTGCTCTCGCCGGGCGGAAGCTAAAGTAATCCCTTTGAAATGACTTATTGTATTGTGCTTTACAGACAATGTCATCATTTGTTTTAATAGAGAGCAGCTCCTAATAACATGCCCCAATGAAAAGGTCAATATTATCTCTCCGGCATGGGCTGTGTGAGCCGGGGCCGGATTGGAGGAGATGAGAGAGGGAGAGAAAGAGAAAGAGGGAGGTGGAGGGAGGGAGGCAGCAGCGCCTATTAACATTTATGAATAATTTAATCCTGCATTGCTGGCCAAAGTCCAAGTGCATAATTCACTAATTGCAATCAGAGAGGGGAAGCTAGGGAAGCAGAGAGCTCTGTGTGCGAGAAAGTGTGTGTGTGTGTGTGTGTGTGTGTGTGTGTGTGTGTGTGTGTGTGTGTGTGTGTGTGTGTGTGTGTGTGTGTGTGTGTGTGTGTGTGTGTGTGGCTCAGAGATATGAAGGTTGGGGAATTGGCTTTGTGAATGTAAAAGGGAGAACCGAGCCTATCGTTCATGCATGGTAAAGCTCCTCTCACTGGACCTGCTTTGCTATTATACCATCTTACATGAGGCCTGTGTGTGTATGTGTGTGTGTGTGTGAGGTGGTGTTAAGTGTGTGTTTGTGTGGTAGTAAGATTAACACTGACCCAGTGCTCATCTAACAGACAGAATGGATGGCGACATAATGGTGTCTTTTTAAATATCTCACAAATACTTCTAGTTTATTTCACTCTTGCCAACAAATTTCAATTAAAGACTAAATCAAACAATGCATGGATCTAACTGATCACTATTCTGTATCCAAACCCTAATATTGCTTAGTCCTCTATGCTGCAGAGTCCCAAAAATGGATAAAAATATTAGTGAGTCACTCCAAAAGTCACTGTATACCGGCGTGACCGCTGCTGAAACAGCATCTGACTGTGTGTGTGTGAGATGAGGGAAAATACTAGAACCAGGAGTTCTTTATTTCCGACCTGAGGTGCATTCAGACATGTGGTAACAAAGGATCTGAGTCATGTACTGTGAAAAGCAACACAAGCTTCAACATTTTCCAGCCCTCTAATGATTGGATCAAGTGTAAACTTGGGCGACCTCCAACCATGGACACTTGGATATTGAAGCAAACCCACAAGTATGCATCAGTGCTACTTTTAAAACCATGAAAATCATGTCTATGAACCGTCCTTAAAGCCTGGTCACCCTGGCCAATCGAACCGTGCCTATCAGGGGCCTGGTTTTACTCAAGGTTTCTGTCTGTAACCCACCACCCACTGAACATCAGACATGTGATAGACGTCTAGATCAAGACTATATCACATCTGTTGGTCCAAGACCAGTTCTGGACATCTACACTTCCAAAATTGCGTCCACTATTCGGGTGTCTCACCATGACCCCACTTGGACGTTAATAAACAGTTCAACATTTGAACATCAGCTTATTGGACGTCAAGTGGACGTCTAAGCAGGACTGAGTGAGTGAACTCACTGCGCAAAGAGACATTTGGACGTCTTTTCAACATCATTTTTTGACGTCTAACTTTAAACATCAGTTTTGAATCAAAGTAGTATTCCCTTTGTTTCATTTTCGGTTTTACATTCAACAATGGTGATGTGTTATCCTGTAGAGGTTAATTTTCCTGTAGCTTCATTTGGCTCAGCAGCAGCTTTGAAGTGGAAATGTGTAACACCTTTGTATTTACAGTTACCATCTGCAGCTGAGAAAGTTATAGAGACTATAAGAAAGTGAACAGGAGCAGTCTGCCACCTTCAGAAACTGGACTACAGTTAAACACAGAAACTAGAAGGAGGATCAAAACAATAACAATGCCTTATACGGCAGCAGTGATGGTGGGATAGTTCATAGAGACTTGGTTTTGTAACCGGAGGGATGCTGGTTCAAGGCCCAGCATGGGCAAAGATTTGTCTCTTTGTGCAGTGGGTAGCTCTTATACTGAGGTACTATTGATGTCATAAATAGACGTTCAGTAGACCTCACAAAAAAAGGTGTCATCTGGAGTAACAGTCTGCACCTTCAGGAGACAGTAGGTTAGACCTCCAGAAATGACGTAGAAAGGACGTCCTTTGACCGTCTCTTCTCAGTGGGTAAATGCTGCAAAGGTCTGTACTTATGATGGATTAATGGATGGATGAGTGCATGATGTTCCTTCTTAATTACTTTTTCCAAGAAAGCTTTTACTTTTCCTGGAGACTTTAGGAAATGTACTGACTTCATTTAAAGGTCCCATAAATCACTTTATTAAGTCTGTTAGTGAAATTTGTGGGTCTTTGTCTTTCCTCCCAGCCCACAAAATGTGATATTTAATAACAAAACCTGTACTAAGTAGTGCTTGCAAATGTAAAATCCTGACCTAAAACAAGGTGTTTGGATTTGGGGGATTTGCCGACGTCAGAGATTCCCTTTTTTGACCAATCAGGAGGAAGTCTGACCTGATTGGTCCACCTGAGCAGATACCCCTGAACCCCCTCCCCACGCCGCTGCTGGAGAGAAATCTCCAGAGAAATCTCTCCAGCAGCAGGGAGGAGAATGCCAAAGTTGAAGAGCCATCACTGCTTTGTTATTGGCTGTAAACAGCCACATAGTTCCATGCACAAGCTTCCCATCTTATAAGAAGATGAGACTAAGTGGCTAGAGTTCATTTATCAAGGAAATGTGCCAGCTAGTCACTTCATGGCCGACTGCTTTTCCTACTTTGGACAGTACAACGGAGGGCTAGCGAATAAACTGGTCCTGAATCCAGGCGCATTACCAACCATCTCCCAACAAACCTGGGACCCTGGAAATGTGAGTATTTTAAATGCTGTGTGCTGTGGAGCAGATGTAAGAGCTTTTCCTCAGTGTCCCCCTGTCTCTGTGTTAGGTTCAGGATGCTAACGTTAGCTGCGGTTAGCCTGTTGTTTTAACCTGTAATGTTAGGGTAAACAAGCTTCGCTGTTTTCTAAACATTGTGCACTCGTAACTCGTGGCACCGCTCTCAGTGACGCGGACGAGTGGGGCAGTATCAGCTGTGGCTCATTTACATATGAAGGTCACGCCCACTAAATCAGAGCGTTCTGAACAGAGGGGCTATGAGAGCCTGGAAACAATGCTGCTGTGCTTGATTTATTGGCTTTTTGGACCAAAACATGTTACTACCATTTCATGAAGACATCAATGATCCATATTAAACTGCAGAAAAGGAGCAGAATATGGGACCTTTAACCCGTTACTGCCTGTGTTTTTGCATTCTTACAGATTCTTACAGAGTGGAGTTTGTACATTTGAACAGAGCACATACAGTAGTTATAATTAGTAGTATCATATATAGATAGAATAAGTCCACCCTCTGACCACATGGTGCATTTGATACATTTTTTGGTATGGTATAATGTCAATCAATAATGTTAGTGGGATACAGAGATCATCTCAGCTGCATCTAGGCCTGATGCAGTATGTTGCAAATTTACAACAGTAGTCATCAAGGGGTTAAAGCCTGACAGCTTGTTTGCAGGACACTCCATGGCAGGAATGTTGAACTGATATTTCAATTAAATAAAACCAGGACAGGGATGGTTCACAACTGGGACATACTGGTATTTCTTGGTATCATTTGGGACTGGGGACTCAGACCAAGATGAAAGGTCACCAAAGGGTAACCCAAAGAAAGCTTTTGTTAAATCTAAACATATCCACTGAGAGGACTTAGGAGATTCCCCCTCAAGGTGGAAGACTGGTTGAGCATTAGTTGGTGTCTTCCTGTGAGCATGACGGCTCCTGGGTGTCTGTAAATGTCATGTTGCTGCTTATATAACTAACTCGGTTGCTAGGCGCTACCCGGGTAGCTGCCTGTTGCAGCAGCTCTCTCGTCTTTGTCCGTTTCTTGTGTTTTTTTCGTCTCTTTTTCGTCGTCTTTGTGTCTGGAGTGGATCATCACTTTGTGTGGTTCGTTGTCGGTCACGGACACCAAACTTTTTGTGGCTTCGGCGGTATTTTTTACTACCTTTCTCCTGTGTTTGTCTGGAGATCCTACATGTAACTATGGCTGCATTGTTTACATGCGAAATTAGCTGTTAGCAGCCTGTAGCATGTAAATGCTAACTAGTGTAGGGCTTGATGATTTCCCTCGAGCTGAGGAGAAGGAGGTGAGGACGACGTGCTGGTTCTCGGATGTGAGCTGGGAGGTGACGACGTGGACCTGTCCTTCCATCCATCGTTGTTGGGAACGTGGGATCTCGCTCCGGGGGATGGATGAGCTAGCTGTGCTAACCCAGCGGCATCGTGCTGTTCACAGACGTGGCTGACGGAGCTGACATCGGACGCCGCGACACATCGGAGGAGCTTCACCTGCTGTGAGCAGACAGGATCCAGGAGACAGAGACTGAACAGACTGCTGGGGAGGCTCAGTCCTGGACCCTGTGGAGGTGGAGACTGGCTGGGCTGGAGAGTGGTGGACAAGTGGTGGACGGGATGTCGTCATCTAATTTCTTATGGACATTTTTGCACTTTCTATATTCTTTCTTACTTTTGTTTTCTTAAATGCTGCGGTGACTCCTGAATTTCCCCTCGGGGATAAATAAAGTATTTTCTATTCTATTCTATTCTATTCTATATGACAGATTGGTGGAACCTTCCTTTAAAGAAGTCTCTGAGTATTTGAAGTTAGAGCCAGCAGTGATTTTACCTACTTTTCATTTTTTCCCAATCTATTTATCATTGTTTGCCTACAGTTGTGAAAACAACCTGCTCACCAAATGTGCATAATGGGTTTCTTTGTACAGTAACTTTGCAAAGTTTGAAATTATCCTGATGATTCTGGTTTCAAACTTCTCATCAAACCAAAGAAAGAGAGAAAATAGTTTAGAAAGAGACAAACTGTTCTGACTTCCTCCTTTGTGCCAAGTGACATAAAGAGCAGTACAGAGAGAAGCTGAGCTGTTACTGAAGGGCCTCTTTGGGGAGTCAAGAATTCATTATAAGAAATATAATTAGTTCTTCACAAGAAATGCATTATTTAAGTTACAAAAGAGGAAATATATTCTTTCACTCTGTTACAGTAAATATTTCACTTTCAGTCCGCTCACATTCAGAGATCTCCAACTTTTAAACAAAGCCAGGAACACAGAGACTGTGCTTCAGCAAAGCTCAACAGGACTGCAGGAAATCAGGCAGCGTGCTGCTTAAAACACAGCCAGCAGTCGAGTTTTAAAGAAGCTGGTTGAGAGTGAGGAGAGCTCAGAATCCCTCAACAGAGAGCGTTTAGGTAGACGTGTTACCACAACCCCCTCAATCATCCATCACCGTGTCCGACAAGTCCCAAATGTCAGACAGGGCGATCCTTCAGAGCAGCTCTAACTAGATAGCGACAGAGGACAGATATGGTATCGAACGGCAGACAAAAAGTTCTGAGATAGTGCTTTTGTTCATTACAGTCCACCTGATAAATGGCTCATGGGTTCAGATAGTTTCAGCAAATAGTTTCCAGTCCCTCCTGTCACTGCTAGTGTCCAGCAGACAGGCCTGCTACCCATCGGCAAAGGATGTTTCCATCATACTCTGCTCGTGTCAACCTGCTCTGATGTGTTTTCTTCACTCCCTCTGTGACAGACTTCCAGGCAGAGGAGAGGACGACGGCTCAGAAGGAGACACTGAAGTCGGAGTCTCTAAGACAAGATTATTACAAATCTACCAGCAAAACACAACAGTGACAAGTGTACTGACAGGAGACTGGGGAACTTCAGGGTATGGTCAAGTTCCTCTGGGTGAGATTATGGATTTTATTATACAGCCCTGCTTCCAATCGTTTGAGGCAGGGAGCAACACAAGGCTGAACACAACACTGAAAAGGTGTGTGGAGAAAACAACACTTGAGAGTTTTGCCTATAGTTTCCATTGATAGGTGCTGCCAAAGTGGCTGCCTGTTGGAGCAGCTCTCTCTTCATTACTGTTTTTTTTTTCAGGTTTTATTTTTTATCTTTTTTATGTCTCATCTGTAGGTCACTGATATCAAACTGGTTGCGATTGCCATGGTGTTTTCACTTTTTTCAATCCTGTGCATTGTAGAGTGTGATCGTGAGATCCTACGTATAACCATGGTTGTATGTATACATGAGATTTCACCTGTTAGCAGCCAGTAGCATGTCAATGCTAACCAGTGCTTGGGCTGGTGTTCTCTGCGAGCTAAGAAGATGGAGACGATGCTGCAGTGTGAGCTAAGGAATGACGACATGGACCTGTCCTTCCATCCATGGCTGTGGGAATGTAAGATCTATCTCCAATAAGATGGATGAGCTAGCTGTGCTAACCCAGCAACAGAGGGAATACCACGAGGCGAAGTAGCATCATGCTAGTCACAGGTGTGGCTAACAGAGCTAACACTGCACATGAACAGGATTTCACCTGCTGTGAGTGGACGGGATACAGGAGACAGAGGCTGAACAGACTGCTGAAGAAGCTCAGTCCTGGACCCTGTGGAGGTGGAGACTGGCTGAACTGGACAATGATGGACAAGCTGTCGTCTCTGGTGGGCATCGTTCTCCTAGTTGACACATTTAATATTATTCTATTTCTATTTTCTTGACTGTTTCACTCTATTTAAGTTCTTGTTTTATTGCTGTGACTCTGAATTTCCCTTTCGGGGTTTAATAAAGTATATTCTATTCTATTCTACATTAGCTACATGGCTGACTTGACTTGACTTGTGGGAACCCTGAAGCTGTCCTTACAGAGGCCAAAGGCTCTCTTTACTTTCATTTTTTGTCGCTAGCCGCTGCCCAAGTAACTGCCTTTTTCAGCAGCTCTCTCTTCTTTGTCCGTTTCATGTAATTTTTTCCATCTCTTTTTCGTCATCTTTGTATTTGGAGTGGATCATCACTTTGTATGGTTCATTGTCGGTCATGGACACCAAACTTTTTGTGGCTTCAGCGATATTTTTACTACTTTTCTCCTGTGTTTGTCTGGAGATCCTACATGTAACCATGGCTACATTGTTTACATGTGAAATTAGCTGTTAGCAGCCTGTAGCATGTCAATGCTAACTAGTGCGAGGGCTTGATGATTTCCCTTGAGGTGAGGACGACGTGCGGGTTCTCGGGAGTGAGCTGGGAGGTGACGATGTGGACCTGTCCTTCCATCCATCGTTGTTGGGAACGTGGGATCTATCTCCGGTGTGATGGACGAGCTAGCCGTGCTAGCCCAGCGGCAGAGGGGCTGCCGGAGGGCAGAGTGGCATTGTGCCGTTCATGAACGTGGCTGAAGGAGTTGACATCGGACGCCGGTGCCACATTGGAGGAGCTTCGCCTGCTGTGAGCAGACAGGATCCAGGAGACAGAGACTGAACAGACTGCTGGGGAGGCTCAGTCCTGGACCCTGTGGAGGTGGAGACTGGCTGGGCTGGAGAGTGGTGGACGGGATGTCGACATCTATTTTCTTATGGACCTTTTTGCACTTTCTATACACTTTCTTACTTTTGTCTTCTTGATTGCTGCTGTGACTCCTGAATTTCCCCTCGGGGATAAATAAAGTATTTTCTATTCTATTCTATTTCTATTTATCTCATCCTAACTAGGCTAAGTCCATTTATTATACAGTCTCTGGTCGCTGTTAACACATGGTCAATGCTCTTAGAAAAGCATTAACATGAACTTCCTACTGTTTTCCATATTTTCCATCTTGATTTGGGACAGTGAAAAAGAACCTTCCAATGACTCACCGCACAACTTGTGCTGTGCGTCAACAGGTTGATCATTTATTGAAACTTCATTGTAATTATTGAAAAGGCCATGAGGTTTCAGCATTTTAGCTTAACAGGTTTTTACAAATATCCACTGGTGACTCATTTCCCCCACTAAGGACAAACATATGAATCACTGGGTCTAGAAGATCCACATAAAACCTGCTTAACAGTATAACTCTGCATTACAGCCAACAGGAGAGTAACTTTATTCAATTTAAGGTTGTTTCCTTTACTCTGATGTGTATAAATCCAAACTTCCTGACTGTGAGTAATAGTAATAGTGGTGGAAGTGATGACTGTGAGCTTCAGCAGGAGGATGAAGACCCAGACAGCTTGTGGTCACAGGGTGAAGACCCTTCCTCACAGCCGCGCAGTTCATTGTACTGGGTATTTCTATCTGAAAACACATTGAAAAGATAGTTCTCTTCTTACTGTCAGAATTTATGGCAAAATCATTTGCACAGCCAACTGAAGGGAGAGTTAATGATTAAGATGTCTGTGTTTTTAAAGACCAAGTGTAATTACGACAAATAAATCCTCATTATGCAGCCCTGTGCTAATTGTTGCATGTGTTTTGTGTATTTGTATTTGATTGAAATATCAACTCGTTTTCTCTTCTGGTGAGAGCATTCATCAAAACTTCTTTAATTTTCCCCCTTTCTTAAATTTATTTATTTGAATCTTTAATCCTGCTTATAGGTACATGGATTGAGTCACTGAAGCTTGACCAATCCAAAACTGGTTTGGTTCTTGTCATGTGTATGTGTTTTTGTGATTATTCTTAGTGTTTGTCTGTGTTTTAGATGTATTGGTCTCTGTCTTTAGTTTCCATGTGTTTGGTTTAG
>NW_027437196.1:27400000-27410000 GCF_033239565.1 Halichoeres trimaculatus | reverse complement strand
CCAGTTACAGTCCCCATGGCAACCCTTAACTGCACAGATGATTGAGATCAGCTTATTAGTGGGGCCTCACACACACACACTGACATTATATCATTAAGTTGCATGTGTACTTGTTTTGGGGTCTAATGCATGTTCATTTTTCTTTTCTTTTTTCTTTTCTTTATATTTATTTATTTATTTTGCTTTGTAATAGCTACTGTTTGTTCACAATAATTTTACAGAGTGCAGTTAAAACCACAGTCAAGTTCCTTATATTCTTGAAGACACTTTGTGAATAAAGGGTGTTCTAATTTTGGCTCTAATTCTGACAATGATAGTTCACCAAGCATGGTGATCCACTATCCTCTGGATACTTGTTTAAAAATGTGTAAAGAATTGTTTTAGAAAAATACAAATGCAGCAATAACACAGACCATAAATGCCCAAAGTAAGCACATCTTTTATTGTATTAATGTGATTTATTGTAAATTTGGTTCATGGTAATATCACTAGGCCTCAGAATCCTATTCTGCCAGTTCCTCTTTGTTTCAGAATACTCTATGCCAAATTTCACACTTAAACAACAACAACAAACAATCATTGTATACGAAGTATTTTCTAAATTTCTCATACCTGCAGTATTTTTTCAGAAAGGAGGGTTGAATGTGCAACTCTGGCAGCAGTGACCTAATAGTCTGAGCATTATCTCTTCTGTTTAATAATGCATACATTCATACATGTTGAGCATTGATTCAATTCTCTTCATTTTTCACGTTCCTCCGCAGGATTAATGAGGGGCAGTCACCCCCCTGCCATTATAAGTTCATCTCCAGCCTTTAAACTGTATACTAGTCTGATCCACTGGAATAAGCTTTTATTAACACCTGAATGATGAGACCCAACCCTTGGATCTGTTAGGACCTCCACAGGCAATCCACACTCAGTGGTAACTAGTACCCTGGCATTGGTGAACTACACATTAGGTTAGGAAATACATTCTTAAAGTTGACATTTCTTAAAAGTACTCTGAAGTCAAAGGGGGTCTCCGGCCAAATGCAAAGGCCGTTTGTGGGAGTCTTTGCATGGTAAAGTTCGTGAACTGCTCCATATCACTGCTGCACACTCAGACCATCAGAGAAATGTACTTCCTTCTATGACAACCTTCCCCCAGCATTAGTGTCCATGTAACTGCTGGAACACAGCCTCAACGTAACAGTGGGCGCTGCAACAGATATGGGAACTGCCGCATGCCTTTATGGTCATGAAGCAGACAGCCAGTCATAATCACAGCCTGCACTCATTTCATAGCCCAGACAATAGCCATATATGTAGCTATCCATATTTAAATACACCCTAAGCTTCTGCAATAACTGATGCAAGATAACTGCAACAGCATCGCAGCAACAACGTCCAATTGAGATTGCAGCTCAGTTTTCCTGATGAAATTTGGTACAGACATGTACTGAAATAGGAAGTATGCTTTTACATTTATAGTCAGCTCTCAGTTTGGCTCTAATTTACTGTGGACATAAACTCTGCAAATCTACTGCAAAAATACACCACAGCAGTGCTGTAGAGCCAAAATGTGTTTGTGGACGTACAAAGTGCTGCCCAAGGACACATATTCAACGAGTGAGAATGTTTTCCTTTGTTACCTCTTTAAACCCATCAGAGCACTGATGTCCACATTTTAAAAGAGCTCTTTAAATGACTGTAATTCCTCGACATTATGGCTAGTGAGAAAATACAAACAGCTCCTTAAAGAAGAGAAAAACAGCTCTAGTGTGATATATGAGGTATAACAGTATTGCACAGGAATCCACGTGGATCAACATTCCAATCACAGGCAATAATTGATGCAAGATCTCATTACCGTAACTCTTCAACTATTTGGGCAAGAGAAAATCAAAACTGTTTCTGAAAGAAGAGAATATGGGGCATGATCTCTGATTCTTTTAAGGTCAAAGTGACAAAGTCCAATTGGCCAGGAGAATACTTAAATGGTAAAAGGGTTTTACGTCGTTATCACTTCACCTCGGACATTGCGTCTCTCCCTCCTATTTCCCATGACTCTTTTTACCCACTGCTTTAATGCACATTTCCTCCATTCCTACCAAACAGTGTTATGGACTTAACAAGTTTTCACAGGTTTTAGGGCACTTCTCTGAGAGCTGATAATAAGACATGTCCTGCATACTGCTTTAGATATAACCTTATGAAAGAATGATTACAACTTAAAGTGGACAACTATTGTCATGTTTAGTAGAAGATTCTTGTCAAATTTTTCATACATTAAGAGGGTTTTTTGTTTGTTTGTTTTTTGTTTTTATTTATCTGTTTATTTATTTATTTATTTATTTATTTATTGTCTTAATGTGTAGTTTCCTCAACTGTTGGGGTAACTCTCACACATGTACCGTGACATTTTGCGGTATCTATGGGGTAGTTATACTCCCGTCTTACAGTGTAAGTCCTGGAGTCTTACAGAGCACAAGAAGTCACAGCCAACAAGTGTTCACTTTTGGTTCCAGATGTTGACCAGTAGTTAGAAGGTAAAGTGCTGGGTTGTTGCAGTTGAAGTACTGGATAGTTAGACAGTAAACAAAGACCAGTGTGATCTTAATGGATGGGTAACTTAAAGGTGAATTACTATGTGGGGTCTCTGTGTGTTTAAAAAAATTAAGATATTTTATACGTCTGCATGTCTTGTCATTATTTTGTGAAACACATACTCATCAATACATTACAGTGTTTAAGTTCATCACTGGTCTACATAATCTTTATCCATGCTGATTCTTAAGAGGAAGTGACACATCAAGGTTTGCATAGTTAGAGCATATGTCCAGGAAAATTACACTGTTTTGAAAAGTTCATGTTAAAACACGGGAAACTACACTGTAAAACTCCAGGACTTACACTGTAAATCGCGAGTTCAACTACCTCATAGATACTACAAAATGTCATGGTACATGTGTGAGAGTTACCCCTACAGTTAAGGAAGGTACACTTTAAGACATAGAAAACTACACTGTAAGACAACAGCACTTACGCTTTAAGACACAAGTGTAACTACTACACAGGTCCCGCAAAAGGACGTGTACATTTTGGAAAGTTACCCTAAAAGTTGAGGAAACTACACTGTGAGATGCAGGCCGTATTGCACGCAGAGGATAATTACAATGTGGCAGAGGACTAAATAAATAAATAAATATTCTATTAAACAATTCACAAGAATTTGGGCGCACTATAAATTTTCTCACATAAAAACGTAACAATTAACATTAAATACTACATTTAAATCATGACGTTATGGATGCCCAAATGTGACTTGCAAGTGTGTCATCACAAATCTCTTGTGAGTTCATCCTGCTAGCTCAACCAAGATCAGGGGGTTTGCACCCTTTGCTGTGAGACTGTGGTGTGTACAACATAGAAACCAAAAGAAACCTTCCTATCGACCGCCAATGTTTGATCTGATGGACTAACAGATAAAATGCGATCATGTCCAGAATCTAAAGCTGCGTTTCCACCAAGCAGTCTAGTTCAGAGTGGATTTGGAGAAGGCATTCGACCGTGTCCCTCGGGGAGTCCTGTGGGGGGTTCTTCGGGAGTATGGGGTGTCGGGCTGCTTGTTACGAGCTGTCCATTCCCTGTACGACCGGTGCCAGAGCTTGGTCTGCATTTCTGGCAGTAAGTCGGACTCGTTTCCAGTGAGGGTTGGACTCCGCCAGTGCTGCCCTTTGTCACCGATTCTGTTCATAACTTTTATGGACAGAATTTCTAGGCGCAGCCAAGGTGTCAAGGGGGTCCAGTTTGGTGACCTCAGGATTGGATCACTGCTTTTTGCAGATGATGTGGTCCTGTTGGCTTCATCATGCCGTGACCTCCAACTCTCTCTGGATCGGTTCGCAGCCCAGTGTCAAGCGGCTGGGATGAGAATTAGCACCTCCAAATCCGAGTCCATGGTCCTCAGCCAGAAAAGGGTGGACTGCCCTCTCCAGGTCGGGGACGAGATCCTGCCCCAAGTGGAGGAGTTTAAGTATCTCAGGGTCTTGTTCGCGAGTAAGGGAAGGATGGAGCGAGAGATCGGCAGGCGGATCGGTGCAGCCTCTGCAGTAATGTGGACTCTGCAAAGGTCTGTCGTGGTGAAGAGGGAGCTGAGCCGGAAGGCGAAGCTCTCTGTTTACCAGTCGATCTTCGTTCCCACCCTCACCTATGGTCATGAGCTTTGGGTAGTGACCAAAAGAACAAGATCGCGGGTACAAGCGGCCGAAATGAGCTTCCTCCGTAGGGTGGCCGGGCTCTCCCTTAGAGATAGGGTGAGAAGCTCGGCTATCCGAGAGGAGCTCGGAGTGGAGCCGCTGCTCCTCCGCGTTGAGAGGAGCCAGATGAGGTGGCTCGGGCATCTGATGAGGATGCCTCCCGGACGCCTCCCTGGTGAGGTGTTCAGGGCACGTCCCACTGGGAGGAGACCCCGGGGCAGACCCAGGACACGCTGGGGAGACTACATCTCTCGGCTGGCCTGGGAACGTCTCAGGATCCCCTGGGAAGAGCTGGACAAAGTGGCTAGGGAGACCTGACCCCGGATAAGTGGTAGAAGATGGATGGATGGATGGATGGACAGTCTGGTTCGGTTCATCTTGGTACAGCGCGCGTTTCGTGGTATTTCCACTGACTAATCCTGGGACAGATCCCTAAACAACCAAGACGAGTCGTCCCACTTTTTGGGACCCTTTCGTATGGGTGCCAGACTGAACTCATACGATCTCGGAAGGTGGAGCTACAACACTGCAGACCATCAATTGGTTGGTAGAATCATCACCTACTGTGTGACAGCGGCTGTATTTCTCCTGGCTGCAAACAGCTTCCTCTGAAACAAAGCTTGATTGTTCTTTGTATCAAAGAGCCACATGCCAATCACAAAGAGGAAGAAATGCTGGATGTCTTTCATCATTGCTCTTTGTTTACTGTGTCCCGTTTTTCCTCGGGACCAAGCTTAACCAAGACAAGCCGTTCCAAACTGTACTAATCTGAACCAGACATGGTATGGCAGAAAATGTGTAACAGCAGCAAAATTCTGTTCTCAAAGACGCTCCTGAATTTAACGTAGTATTTGGATAGAAGTGTGAATGTCAACGATGTCCTGTGCTAGGCCATTTTGGCAGGATACATGGAAGATAGATGAGGGTGGAACTTAGCTGTGAGCATGTTTAAATACTGCAAAAATACTGTATCATATCATTTACAAATTATGTTATGAAAGAAGTAAGTATTGACACTTTGGGCATGAGTGTATTTTTTAAGTGGCACGAGTCGTGCTGGTGCTGGTGCTGGTTCCAGGCCAGTTCCTGACTTAGCACTGGTTCTTTGTGTTTCTACAGACAAAGCTCTAGTTCCAGGTGCTCAAAACTGTTTTATAGCAAGCACCAACTCTTTACTGGGCTATGGTGAAGCACCAACTATGTCGAGGGCGGGGCCACAGTGACTAACAATCAGTGGTGAAAAACAACTATTCTTAAAAAAGGAAAACTGCCGACTGAGTCGACTGTTGTTTTGTTTGCATTTCCTTATTTGGAACATGAATCGGAGGCAAAATTGAAACAGCAATGCCTTGTCTTTCTCATAGATTATGTCTATCCCTTATTGATTCACTTATCACACTACACAGCCTGATGTTCTTTATATTATTGATACGAAGAGATGTCATTTTCAAACATTCTAATGTTTGTGCATTCACATTTCTCCTATGTTCTCTCTCTATTGTGCACGGCAGAGCTCCACCTCAATGTTCACAGACACACAAACACACATGCAGATGAGCATACTCGGTGTAGCTGACAGCCATAAAAACTAATGTAAAACAAATCTCTGCCTATTTCTAAATGCTCCCAGTGCAACTTTGTTGCAGTTTCCGCCCCAAGCAGCCGCAGCCAACACTCTCCACCCAGAGAGGCTACATACGCAGTGACCTACTGATGTTATACAGTGATGCTAAATGTGGCTCTAACTTGCCTCCTTTCTGATGGAAACCAAACTGGTGGTAGAGTTTAATTTGCAAAAAAAAAAAAAAAAAGGACAAAATAATCGTATCGTACCAGTCGACACGATGTGAGCAGAATTTAAACTAACAGCACACTGACTACACACAAGATACAAGAAGAAGACACAAGAAACGTATCAAAGGGAAAAACATAATAAAATTTGGACAGAGCATGCAGTGGTATTTATAGTTTTACCATACAGACATATACAGATAGAGAACTTGTACTGACGTAAAACATGGAGCTCAAAGTGTATGTTATAACTCTATCAGAGCGTTTGTGTAAGACTTGGTAAGGCTGCAGCAGTAACAGTGAACCTTATTTCAGAGGACACACACATTTTCACTCTGCACAGATTGTACATTTGGAAGATGCCCACTCACTCTGCAGAGAGCCAGGATTCAGGAGTTTGACCTCATTTTTGTACTTACAAATGAGTTGGCCTCAGGAATCCATGGACACGCAGGGATGCAAGAACTGCATGAAGATAAATTGAAACAATATCATTTGCTTGAAAGAAGTGTAAGGGTCTGTCACTATCAAAACTTCAATCAAATAAAACATTACCATTAAACTATAAAAAAAACTGACCTCTGGTTAGCAGAAAAAAGATCCCTGGGCAACAAATTATTTCAATATGTGCAAATCTATTCTGTGCCCCCACTACATTGTGAATACAGTGAGTAGGCGGCCTCACTGGCAGCCCAGAAAGTCTCTCTGTTGTCTGACGGATAGACTTCTGTCTGCTCGGCTGTTTCTCAGAGTCATTGTGGTGGGCAGAGCGGCAGAACCGCAGAAAGAAAACACTGATGGCAGGGCGCCGTTTCCACATACTGTGTGTGTATCATGAAAAATGAATACAAAGAACCATACAACACTCATGGTAGATTATTATTCATAGATTATTCAGCTCAAATAATCCAGAGTGAGCTAAAAGCTGTGCCAAGACAATTTGTGAACAGTTGAAGTGGAAATATTGTATTGATCACCAACATCAGTATGAACCAGAATAAGAATCAGCTTTGTTTTCCAGGTACTAAAAACAAGTTGATCCTGACTATGGTAAACTTTGCTCTCTCTGTAAATCATTAAAGGTACAGGGTGTAGACAAAAATGAAGTGATACACATCTAACAAAAAAAAGAAAGAAAGAAAGAAAGAAAGAAAGAAAGAAAGAAAGAAAGAAAGAAAGAAAGAAAAAGAAGGAAAGCTTCCTGTCCTTAGTTACGAAAGAAATCTCTCATAAGTACAGATAGGGAGGGGTCAGTTTTCTGTGAGAGACTGGGTGAGCAATTCACCAATTTCAGAATAACGTTCCTAAGATTTCAGAGAATTTGGGGATTTTTTCATCTGTAGAACATAATGATATTAACCCTTAAAGCCCTGGCCTCTTTTTGGGTCTCTGCTAGAAAAATGACACACCCATACTGAAAAGAGAATGGGCCAATCCCAATTCTACCCCTTAGCCTTTGATTTTTCGCTTGTATGTCTAATGAAGTGGTGTCCTACTTCTCTGTGAGGTGAAGGAGAAGGGCTACACAGCCCTTGAAATGAAGACAAACTGGGACCTCACCTCAAACCAAGGAGTGTGACAAATTTCCCATGATATCAATATTTTATCAGATATCAAATCCTTTGCTACTCCATGAAAATATTAGCCATCCATCCAGTCACATCTGAATCTTCCTAATGGATGCTCAAATTGTATAATACTTTGGGAGAAACACAATAAACTCGACCTGAAATGCCGATCTCACTCATGACCACCTGTTAATGCCAGTGGCTCATAGTGCTATGTCATATGATGCCATGTTGAAAAAAAAATGCTACACCTATACTAAAAACAGCCACTTCGCTCTGTGCATTTATGCCTTTTTTGGTTAAATAACATCTACACTCACTGGCCTCTTTATTAGGCACACCTGTCCAAGTGCTCGTTAACACAAATTTCAAATCAGCCAATCACATGGCAGCAACTCAGTGCACTTAGGCATGTAAACATGGTCAAGATGATCTGCTGCAGTTCAAACCGAGCATTAGAATGGGGAAGAAAGGTGATTTAAGGGACTTTGAACATGGCATGGTTGTTGGTCCATTACGAAAGAAAAATATATGTACCAATATATTTTTGAAATGTATTGTAATATATTATTGATATATTATGATATACATGGAATAATATATTGAGGGCACATATGCAATATATTATATATTCATGAAATGTATTGCAATATATTGCAAAATATACAAATGATTGCCGCTTTCCATTTATTGCAATATATTGGAAAATATAAATACTAAATCTCATATATGGTAATATATTACCTAATATATAACATGATATTTTCCAATATGCGGCAATATATTTTTCTTTCGTAAGGGGTGCCAGACAGGTTGGTCTGAGTATTTCAGAAACTGCTGATCTACTGGGATTTTTTACAGAGAATGGTCCCAAAAAGAGAAAATCTCCAGTGAGCGGCAGTTCTGTGGGACAAAATGTCTTGTTGATGCCAGAGGTCAGAGGAGAATGGACAGACTGGTTGGAGCTGATAGACAGGAAACAGTAACTCAAATAACCACTGGTTACAACTGAGGTCTGCAGAAGAGCATCTCTGAACACAACACGTCCAACCTTGAGGCAGATGGGCGACAGCAGCAGAAGACCACACCGGGTGACCCTCCTGTCAGCTAAGAACAGGAAACTGAGGCTACAATTCACACAGCGACACCAAAACTAGACAATAGAAGATTGGAAAAATGTTTCCTTGTCTGATGAGTCTGGATTTCTGCTCCACATTCAGATGGTAGGGTCAGAATTTGGCCTCAACAACATGAAAGCATGGATCCATCCTGCCTTGTATCAACGGTTCAGGCTGCTGCTGGTGGTGTAATGGTGTGGGGGATATTTTCTTGGCTCACTTTGGGCCCCTTAGTACCAACTGAGCATGGTTTAAAGTCCACAGCCTACCTGAGAATTGTTGCTGACCATGTCCATCCCTTTATGAGCACAGTGTACCCATCTTCTGATGGAGACTTACAGCAGGATAACGCTCCATGTCATAAAGCTGGGATCATCTCAGACTGGTTTCTTCAACATGACAATGAGTTCCCTGTACTCAAATGGCCTCCACAGTCCCCAGATCTCAGTCCAGTAGAGCACCTTTGGGATGTGGTGGAACGGGAGATTCTCATCATGGATGTTCAGCCGACAAATCTGCAGCAACTGTGTGATGCTATCATGTCAATATGAACCAAATTCTCTAAGGAATGTTTCCAGTACCTTGTTGAATCTATGCCACCAAGGATTAAGGCAGTTCTGAAGGCAAAAAGGGGGGCAACCCGGTACAAGCAAGGTGTACTTAATGAAGTGGGTGAGTGTAGAAGTCATTGATTGACTTATTTTACAACCATTATCAGACAATGTTAAGTGTTAGCTTACATAAAAATTTAACTTGCAATATGACCTATAAGGAGCTGGTGCAACACAGGGATGAACATGCCCTACTGTCCCAACTTTTTCAAAACATGATGACGCAAGGTATAATGAAAAAGTACCTCTTTTCAGCATCTGATTTTTGGTTAAGCCATTTTAACATTTGACATGGCATCTGGATTTCATGTCATAACAAGAAGTGTCTTTTTTCCTTTATATTGTCTACTGTGTGTGTAAGCCTGAAAAACTTTAAAACATTGAAACAAAGCGCCCATTGCATGAAAAATTTAAACCACCATAATGAAAAAATATCTGATTCTGCCTTATTTCCCTGTACAAAGATTAAGAAAGTCTGAGGAAAAAGTGCATATCTGGATCTTAATATTTCTAGGACTGTGAGTTCCTGTGAATATCTGTGCCATTTCTTTAAATTATGCAACACATTGGTTAAAACAGTCAAAACAAAGCACTTCATCACTATGAAAGTATCAACCGCTAAGCCACCATAGAAGCTTGGAGAGTGTCAGGCCCAGAGACAAATCCTCTCC
>NW_027437196.1:27222500-27395000 GCF_033239565.1 Halichoeres trimaculatus | reverse complement strand
GCTGAAAGATTAATGCCAAACTTGGTTCATTTTATAAAGACAGGGCTTCTAACAATAACAATAACAAACCAAGCATAATATTCCTCTTTGAAAATCTTTTGAATAAATAAAAAATTCAATGAATAAATAATAATTTTTCCTAAGAAATATTTTAGGTGGGTATGCCAGAAAGTTGGGGGGCCTGGGACCGTTGGGCCCACCCATGACGCAGTGGGACATAGTAAACTATCCAGTAGCCTACATAACAATTGCAACATATGACACGTATCAATGCTTTTCATCATGTGAATATAAAGAAAACTGCCCAAGTGGAGGCTCCATCACACTCTAAAGAGGGGTTGTTGTGTTTTTTCACTCTCCTTTCTGTCTCTACCCATGCAGTAACTTTACATAATTACCACTCAATGTAAATCATCAATTTTTTTTCTCTTTGGTGTTTAGGAAAACTCTTCTTACAGCCTCTGTTTGAAATGCTTAGATTTAGCTGCTGTGTCCTTAAGGCCCCCACCCCCCGCCCCACACACTCCCTGGGCCATCTGGAGGCCTATCAGGGGGTGGGGCTGTGGGTAGATCTTGGTGTTTGAGGCCCTCCCTCTAGAATTATAAACCAGTCATGTGATGGCCTCATGATATCAGTGATGCCAGGCAGAGACTGTGTGATTTTGAGGGGATTTCACCATGATTTTGCTGTCGCAGACCACGCTGCGTCATCGTGGAAACATCGTGGAAACATCATGGAAACATCGTAGCGTCAGGATATCCGGTCGGGAGGTCGTAAGCCAGCGTGAGAACACTCACGAGGAAGGATTAAATGCTGCTACGTTCTAACGATAATGCTGCGACCTCCTGATCAAACTTCAGGCATGTCAGAAATTTTCGCCATAGCTCGTACAGTGAGTGGTGTTACATCACGATTCTACGTTCATTCATTGGTAACTATGTTCATCATAACGTTATCGGCTACAGGTGAGGAATTTGCCGAGGCAGTATGGTGTTTAAAGCAACATTGGCTGGCTAATGCTAAAGTGAAACTATCAAAGCTACTGTAAAACAATATATAGTTTAACATTAACTTAACCTCAAGCTCCTGATGGAGGATGGACATCCCATACCAACCACGTCTCCTCAGCCATTCACGTATCCAAATCCTTTTCTTTCTTTTTTTTTTAGTTTCAGCACACAAGACAGCGCACACAACTGCAACAACTTGCTGTCTGCTCGCCATATTGTTGTCAGGCACCCTGTGGTTGTCATAGGAACTAGGAACCTTTGTTTTTCGTTGTTCACACTCGAGCACGTCGTGCCGTCACACTCTGACTGACGCCGACAAGTAGTCATGGTTGTCAATAATCGTGGCTGACAGCAGTCGTACAGTATGAGTACACATGTCGTTGGGTCAAATAGAGTACGAGTGACAAACCCGGTTGTGCAGTGGGAGCATTTCCCCAACAGTCAGATTTCTAAAATCGCACAGTGTCCACCTGGCATTAGTCTCATGAGGAGCTTGTTCTATTTTTAGAATGGAGCTTTTTGGTCAGTTTACAGACAGATTTCTACAACAAATGAATATGTGGAGGTTTGAAAATGTGCACATGCTCAGTCTGAACATATTTAATAATTATTCCTTTACACAATCAGTTAATCATATGTTGACCTAAAGCCTAGGAAAACAGTTTTATTTTATTTATTTAAAATAATATTTGATGGATGTGATTTGTTTCTCCAACCATGTTTCTACAACTTACTTACCCTGACGTTAGCTTTGATTTCTTAAACTTGATTTATTTTTTCTATTATTTAACAGATAAACTAAAACTTGTGTCACAACTTCCTGCCTCTTCCAATGTTTCACACGTCCATTTTATCTCCCTATTTTTTAACTAATACTCTCATCCCAGATTGAAATACACATACTGTACGCACCTCAATGCTAAAACATGCAACATGCACATGGTACTAAATTGGGGCCACAATAAAGAATTAAATGTATGCTCACCAGATTAATGAGCTTGTATAGCAAACCCTTTATGCTATGCTTTATGCACTCATTCACTTTACTGTAAGAAGCTTCTTTTGATTTCTTAAAAACTAGAATTAAAAAAGAAAGATAAATTAAATTTAAAAAACGGATAAAAATAACAAATTTATATGCCATATTCAAGTCAGTTGTTGGCAGATTTAAATATTCTTCAGATGTGTTATTTTCTCCTTTTTTTTCTATTTCACTGGTAAATTCAAGGCTCAGGCTTTATCAGCTGCTGTTTGCTGATGGAGCACTTTTTTCTTTTCTGAACAAGGTGTTTTTGTTTTGTTTTATTTATTTTTCATTTGATAACTGAAATTAAAAGGTCAGGATTTGACACCAGGTCATTAGAACCATGATGATCCTGTTCTGCTACACAGTGTGTTTGTTTACTGACAGGAGAAAGTAATAAAAACTGGATTACAAGGACTAAAAAGAACAACATCTTAAAGGAACTTTTTTTTCCTGGAGGAAGAAAAAAAAGAAGAAGCAGGTGAAGATTCTCTGCCTCTTTAGCCTGGACAAGCCATCTTATTCCAAAACTCAGCAAAAGAATAAAACATGTGCTCCCAGGTGGAGTGTTTGCTGTGGGCTGGAAGAGCTGTGAACATTTGAGGTTGCAGCTCTGGTGGTGAACACAGAAAGAAGCTCTTAGTCTGCCCAGAACGGACTTCTCCTGCACAGACTACAGCCTGACACACAGCTCTGCTTGTGCAACAGTGACATCTTTTGGTTGGTCCTCGGCTGGTGGAGCTGAGGCTGCCTGTCAGTGCTGCCTGCCGGCCAGCCTCACTACAGTAAGTAAAGATTATGATCACATTATGCAAATCACTGTTCCATCTGTACACAGCTCCCTCGTGTTAGTCTGCACTCTCCCCTTTGTGTTCTGACAGTTATTTGAGTCCCCGAGGCGACGGTGAGTTTGACTGTGCAGCCATGTGTTGACAAGGCTGAAGGTGATAGGAAGTCTTGCTCTGACAAATACGCTTGAATGTATAATGTTGTTCCAGGTGCAGTGTGCTGGCTGAGCATGAAATGAGCTTTCAGAGGTGAGCTGAAGCAGCCAGTAAATAAAAAACCTTGACTCAGAAATGTTTCCAGGGTGAAAATAGTGTGCTTTGGCACCTCTGGGTGCTTCTGATGAACTTCTCAACACTTGACACACATACTCACACAGACTTTCAAATGTAGGTTAGACTAAAACCTACTGAGAAAGATAAACTGTGCAGCAGTGGGTTGCACCATGCCAGTCAGAGTTTGATATTCAGAGGGTGTCGATGGTCCTTGACACAAAACCAGATAAAAAAAAAAGAAAATTATGTTCTAAATGTTTGTTCCTTTGACTGGTCTCTACCAAGAGCCACTGAAGCTCTGACAGCAGTCATACAGAAACAGAATTTAACCTCACACAGCTGTGGATTGATGCCATAACAAGAAAAGCTGCATTCATGTTATTTCTCTTTTTCATCCAAAGAAATATTAGAGTTTTTAAGCATCTTTTTTTTTGTTATAACAAATTATTTTACAAATACATACATTAGTATCAACCTGGCTTTAATGTAGAATTTTAGGCTTTTGTGACTTGAACTTTATTTGTTTCAATATTTTATCAACTCACTTATTTTTAACTCTCTTTCAGAAATGATTTTCACACATTGGTATTTCACATATATATGCTTTTTATTATTCTCAAACTTCTCCCATACCCCCTTTTTTTATTAATTAAAACTAATTATTATGAAATTTGAAACTGAGAAAAATATTTCCAATGCTTTTGCCTTGCACCAGTCTCTTCTCGAAAATATATTCATTTATATATTTCTTGTGCATTTTTCTGTTTTTAATCAATGTAAGACACTTTAAATAGAAACTTATTTCTATGAAATATGCCATATAAATACTTGTTAGATTGATCACAACAGATCAGTTATTTTAAAATTGATGAATATTCATTAATTTTACAGAACCGTATCGTATTTTGATGGAATGCCAGCGCATCTTAGAAATAACCTTCACACCTAACCACCACCAAAAAAATAAATAAATCTATTTAACTCAGTTGTCTATGGATGATAATGTTCAAAGAGCCTTTCTTAAAATTATTTATGCTTGGAAATTGCATTTTAATACATTTTCATGTTACATTTTCGTTATACCCACTTATTTCATGAACAAAGTCATGCTAATTTTTTTTAACTATGGGCCCACTCCGTCTTTGAATTTCATTGATCTGGTCAGTATTTGGGGCCTCCTCTTTTTTTTTCAGTTCACTGGGACAGATAAGGAAGTGAATCCTGCTCCTGAAGACACTTTAGAATCCCTTTTTCTTCGTGGAAACAAATATAATGCACACATGTTTATCTTTTAACTCTCTGGTTTGACTTGTCCCTCGTAGTTTAGTTTTCAACCTCTACATGTCGTACAACACAGCTTCGACCATTTGAATTGGCCCGGGTCTGAAGAATGGGGAACATCGCCGAGTCGTCCCAGTGGAAAATGAAGGGAGTGATTTCTGCTCCAACCCTTCCGCATCTGCGCTCTCGAGATTTCAGCTGCGTCAAGAGGAGAACTCTGCAGCATGCTGCCTACAAGGCGTCGAGCTGTCTCCACAATAAAAGCACACTGAAATAAACCTAACCACTCTTCCCAACACTAAGCTCGAAAAAGTTATTATGATTGTATGGAACATTTATTCTGTCCGGCATTAACTCTTCTGTGCACAAATCTGTCTCTCAGACTTTGTTGTGTGCCTCAAGTTGTGTTGACCTTTTTCACTGTTTTACATAGTTGCTTCATTGACTATTCATTATTCGGATCCCCACTGGCTCCCACAAAGTGGTAGCTTTTCTTCCTTGGGTCTGCAGAATAAAGCAAAACAATAGTATAATAATAAAATACAAAAATAAATTTTAAGATTTTAATTAACAATAAAAAAAAATAAAATTAGAAAACGTAAACCACTCAGCATCCATTAAAAGAAATATGCAATAGAGTTCAACTATATACAGTAAATTAAAAAAAAAAAAAAAAAAAGTTCATAAGTAGCACAATCAAAGTTCTCATAACAAATACAAATCATTACAAACACTTGGCACCAAAAATCGATTATCCAAAAGTTCAAAATAGTAAATAAATTTACCTTCAGGGTCTCAGGATAGCAAATCCACATAATCCAGGTCATCTGTACAGATTTGAATTAAACTGTGTTCATCTTGTGCTCTAGGAGTGTGGGTTGGTGGGTTGGAGATGGCGGGTACGCTGATGTGTGTGTTCATGGGAGGTTATCAGGTCACTGATGATTTTTATCATTGTTATATATATATTTTTTTTTCTTTAGTCAAGAACTTTGTTTTGCTACTTTTGTGCATGAAAGGTGCTTTGTAAATAAAGTTTGGGTGACTTTATAAAGAAGATCTGTTTTGATCCATCTCTTGTTTGCAGGGAGCTTATTAAGGTCCTCTAAAAAAAAACGTTTCTCGTTTGTTTGTGGACGAGGCATCACCAGTGCAAAATTTTTGTGTCTTAAGACCATAAGAAAAACAGAAATACTCTAGTTTATAACAAAAAAAAAAGGAAGGAAAAAAAAAAGAAAGAAAAAAAAGAAAAAGAAAAAAAGAAACATTTTTGTCTTGTTCAATGTAGCATTTTGCATGAATGGTAGGAGTGACATTTATTTAGTCTTTACTGTTACAAAAAAAAAATGTAGAACATGCTTACTATCAACACTCGCGCCTTTGTTTAATATCCGTGACGTGCCGTAAGATTTGTTTATAAAATAACACTGATCTTGGGTACGAAACTTAAAATTTCTGAAAAATGAGCGAAGCCGCGGGGCTTTTATTTTGAAAGCTGACAGGAAGTGCTGCTCTTCCACGCTACCGATACTTTCCTGCTGGTCTGAAGTTGTGGTGGAAGTTTACCACAGCCCTATCTAATGAACTTAGTTCATTTAAAAAGTGTGACAGAGAGATGAGTGGACAGACGGTCCCTGCAGACTTCTCAGAACACATGTTGGACCTGGACGAGGACGAAGACCTGGAGGTTTTCAGCAAGGTAAAAAAAAAAAAACTGTAAACAAGACGAGAGCTTCCAAGTGTTCAAACGCCTACTTCTTGCTACGTGTGTTTGTTTGCCACAGGTAGCAGACTAGATTTTCTTGCTCAAACTCCCAGTTCTGGTAGATTACATGGTTGGAAAGTTTTCCCACAGCCTGTGCGGAATGCTGTGACAGACTGTAGAAACCGTTTGCCTGTTTCAGTGAAACGGGCTGAGAGGGAAGCACGGCCAATTTCCTTGATCAGCTGATGGTTTGACCTTAGAACCCAACTGTCCTCTCTGCTGTAAGTCAATGTATGGAAATAAATAGGCCAGAGCTAACTTTGTGTTCTTATAAAGTTAGGCGTTACTTTCTGAAAAGTTTACCTCCAGGAAAAACACACAGTGACTCAATCCTGTGTATCCTCATTTAACTCAGGTAGCTCCACTAATTCTCAAAGCCAGACAACTCTGAACGAAAAAAATGAAGCCGAATTAGAGTATGGGCTTTGAATAATATGTAGGTACATAAAATATACAATCACGTTTCGAAAATGTTTATATTAACGAGGGCTTTATCATATTGTTGCATTTTAATGAGCAGTTTGGTGCGACGTAAACGTAACTCTTCTTCTACGAGCGTAACGGCACTTTATTCACCTCTAAGTTTGAATCAGATTGATAATTTGGTCATAAGCTTAAACAGTGGAAGACATTGTGGTAAAATGATAAAGAGGCACCTCTTTAGGAATTATTTGGAAGCTTATAATTTCAATGAACACTGGCCACATCACCCAGTGTAATAATACATCATAAATAGTGTGCCTTGTGTATTTCAATTGTATGTATTTCACTTGTATGTATTAATGTATTTTTAAACTTTATACTCTGCTGCGTGTGAAAATTGTACATTTGGCATTGCAGAGATTAAGATTGGTGGTAAGAAAGTGTTTTTCTTTCACTGTGTGTTTTTCCTGGGATTGGTGTGACTCACCATTGAACCAAATAAATGTACAATAGAGTTATATGTTGTCTTATTTACTACTGGTTGTCACACTGCGGGTTCAAAGAGTACATAAAGAGTCAGTTTAAAGCTTTACATTAAACAGCCTGGCACAAGTTCTGCTATTGAGAAGCTGATGTGTTTTCACTGTTACTGAGGTGTGGACACTTTTGTGCTGACTGTTTGAAGACGGCTGCCACATGTTGAAATGTTGCTTCAGTGGTGCATCTTGAGAGGACAGTTTATTGTACTCTTTGATTCAGTCATATCTCCAGTGATCACTGCATGTCAGAAAATCCCTCCATCAAGAGGGTTCATCTCTTACATTGGTAGGGTAAAAAAAAGAGTCACAACATTAACAAGCCGCTTTCTCACTACTTTTGTCGGCTAAAAAAAAACGTTTCTCCTGAAGCATCTAAACAGAGACTAGCAGAGGCTTAAGAAATGGAGATAGGACACAGGAGCAACAAGAAAACAGGAATATCTGCCCTCAGTTACTCAGCTGGGGGATAAGACAAACCACTCAAAATGTGAGCTGAACCAGGCCTGCTTTTAATTATTTTCAGCCTGTTGTTTGGTTTAATAGTTGTTCACCTCACATGCTTTTATCTTGTCTTTTGAAATATGTAGAAAAACAGTATTTCTGCAGTTTTTATTTATTAATTTAAAGTCTTTGATTTGCTGTTCCATCCTTCAGTCCAGCAGTCTACATGCTGAAATTTTCTTGGGCAGGGTACCAGGCCAGAAGTTTTTCCATGAGACATTTCCATCAATAAATGTCTGTGAATGTGATTAGTCAAGGACTAATAGTCAGTTTGGCACTTTGCGTCCTGGCCTCTTCCATCATTGCATGGATGGAGCAGTGACTGGGGGACTGATGACAGGAAGTGTGAGACATTTTTAGTGGTTAGAATAATCAAAATGTGCCCATAAGTGCAGTTAATCAACGTTAACTAGGCCCAGCTGTCATGTAGGCACATGTTCATCTGTAACCAGGCTCAAGAGTCAGGTATTTGCAGATGAAGGGACTTTTCATTTATTTTGGTGTTTCACTTCAGTTGGAGTTGGTTGGCTTAGCTACATATTCAACAAACAACAATTTAATAACCCACTTTTTAACAGAATTAGCAGAAGTATTTACAGACTGTTTTTTTTTTCTCTAAACTTTCAGTTATTAAACTTGACAGTTTTGTCCATATAAGGGCATGGCTGACTTGGCTGACAGGTCTTTTTCAAATGTTGAGTCCAGCATTTCCATTGTGGTCCCTGTCGATGATAGGCTTCAAAACTGGTGAGAAGTATGGAAGCAAAAAAGAGACATAATTATTTGAATTTTAACAGCCACTGAATGTTAAAGATGCTATGAGGAGTATCTATTTTAAATGGACTGCCTTGCCACCTTCTGGCCTGGAGTCTCACACACACTGTGGTAAAGGTGTCACTTTTGTGTTTGTTTTGGAACAAATTTTCTTTGTTCAAGTCAACTTTTACTGGATACAATGCGACAAAGTAAGATATTTATCAGTTCATGTAGCGCCGTTGTTTGAAACGTGACAACAAGCAAACAACGTAAGTTTGTACCGCACATCAGTAGCTGGCTAACTGTAGCGCTACTAGAGGCCCAGTGCCATGACGTATCCATAGGCTAACATGACAGCAAGCTAACTTTCAGTTCGAGAAGTTATCCATATGTAGCGCTGACAGCCCGATCCTGTGAGACATGTCTGTAATGTGTAATGTCAGTGAATCCTGGTTCTGTCCTGTCAGCCATCTACCAATCAGAGCTAACGTAACCTCACTCTTCATTTTATTGATAGACTCTAAAGTTTGAACAGACCACTGCAGAATAACTGCTGACTGTGGGTTGGAATGAACAAACAGTTTAGCCCTTTCAGCCTTTAGCTCGTGTTTTAGCCTTTAGCTTGTGCTCTATCTCTCTCCTGTTTATCTTTCTTCTGCTCTTCTGTCCTTTTTCTGTCTGACAGTTAGGCTCCAGTGTCCACCATCACTACAAAACTAATCACAGAAATCGCCTTAAGCAGAGGAAAACACAGATCTCTCTTCTCTGTACTAAACTTCGCCAGTCGGCATGGTTTTGTCATAGAGACTTGTTATGGAGACTAAATCAGGTCCTGCTCGACCCAATCGAGCTAAAAAGCTAAAAAGTAGCATTTATTTGTCCTGAATTTGTCTATTTAAACTTCAGATCCAAAACTTGAATAAATAAATCCATTATTAAAAATTCAGATCCAAATATTCAATTTTCTTCATTAAATAAAATAAAAAAAACGATTCAGGTTGCTCATTCAGTTCTAAATTGAACTCCTCAAATTCTGATTAGAAAATTAAAGTTGAAAAATGTAGATGCCAACATCCAGTTTGCCCAAGACAGGAAAGTAAGGGTGTACTGATCACAATTTTCTGGTCGATCTTTAAAAAGCCTGATCTGCTGATACCAGTTTTGGCCGATACTGATTTTTATTTTTTATAACTTACAGCATATACCTCTAATGTTCCAATATTATTTTATTGAAAATCATTGAACAATACCTGTGAAACAATGAAATCTTTATGCTTTAACTTGAACAACCAAAAAGTGTCCTGAGTTTTAGGTCTCAGATCAAAAATCAACAACCGCTGGCTGTCAGACCTTCCCAAAGGTATATAAGATCAGTTTCATATGTAAGGATGGGCTGATCACCTATCCCCTAAAATTAAGGAAATTGGTACATGCATGTCTACAGGAAAGGCAATATAATCAATGAACCCATATACACTGCTGGCTCAGTCTACTTCCCCCGTCCAGCCTTGATTGGGCTTGTTTAAACACAAAAAGCTGTACTACTTACTTGAGCCCTGTCATTTCCTGCGGCTGTCATCGTTGACAGTTTTCACATTTGTAGCTGTTTGAGACACTTCTTTTGTGGATCACATGATTGACAGACTCTGCTCTCTAAAAGGCCAGAGTTGGTTCGATTGCATTCAGGCTCGATTTCCTTTCTTGTCCAGGGTTGTCTGGGGGGATGTTGTGATCTGAATTTTTCTACTTGAATTTTCAGATCTGAATTTGAAAAATTCAACTTGAGCAACCTTGGTGTTTTCGTTGTTGAATTACGAAACCAGATTTTTTTTAGATCTAGTTTTCATAGTAAAAAGATCTAATGGTATATATTCAATGGTGTTTTTGTTTTAGTATTTGTATAATATCCAGTGGCTGTTCAGATTTGTCTCATTTTTGCCTCCATACATGAGCAGTACTTGGATGTATTATACAGTCAGTTGTTGGCGCATGGATGCGCTGAAGGGAAGCAGTAGGAGCTGCAGTCTGGCTCTTGCTTCATTCCTGTTTGAACAGGGGCTTTCAGATCGACATGATGAGCAAAAAAAGCAGAAAGCAAGGGAAAGACATGTAATCACACGCAAACATACTATGAAGTTAAACAAATCCTCTGTGTTGTGACAGTTTAAGAAAGATTTTATAAAGCTGTTTCTTTTTCTATCATCTTTCATCATTTAACAAACCCCTTTTTTATTCTTAACAAACCTTAATTATGACTGCATGACTCAACAAGATATATAAAGGTCCCATTTTGTTGTGTGTATCTAACGTTTAAGGGAACCAAAGCTGCTTCCAGCAGGGCTGAAACAGTACTTCCTCTTTACAGCAGATAATAACACAGTCAGCGTTTATTTGCATGAGCATACTTTCATGGAAAACAGGTATCTTGTGGTGTTCATTGTTATATTTTATTGCAGTTGACTTGATGTGTATTGTGTAATTTTATTTAAAGTTGATCCAGTCTTGATTTAAATATTTGTAACAGTCCTGCAGTTTATATGTGAGCTCCTCATTGGTTAATGTGGTACTTGTCTGCAGGCATGACACTCCAACATAAATCCATGAATTGGAACATACAGTGAGGACGCCATGTAAGAAACATGTAGCTGAAGTGCACAGCTTCCTCTTCAGCTGAAACATGTCATTACTTCAGCTGCTTTGCTGCTAGAAGTTTACCACAGGCTTCCACCTCTGCATCAACACTCCAGAAAAAGCGACAGAGTGAGAGCTCTTCACTGCGTATTTCTGGTCAGATGATAACCAGACTGTCTCCGGGAAAAGTTTGTCATCCTTGTTTTGTAGTGTGGAGCCGTGTGGCAGGGGGAGGGCTCTGGATCCACTGCTGACCTCAGCAGTTTCTCAGGTGTTGTTCCATCACAGAGAGCTGCAGGCTGCACTGTTATGGTTCACTGCTGTTCAGCTGAAAAAACTCAGTCCCTTTAGTGTGTTAAGTTCACTGTGGAAATACATGCTGTTCAATGAGTCACAGTGATGTTGCATTTAGGTACAATCAAATATACTCCAGTGAGAAGAATTTTACTTACAGCTACCAAATGAATTATAAATAATCTCTATTTATCATTACATACAAGTAGATGTGGGATTAAATGTGGGTGGAGACAGTAAAATTGCCATCAATACCTGTGCCATACGAAAACACATGTAAAAAACAATCACTCCTCAAATCATCTCGTTAAAGTCCCTGTGTGGAGTTTCTAAGTGATCTTGACAAAGTCTCCCTTCCAGATATATGCCTGATTATAATCCACACTTTAGAATGAGATTATCGGCGCCAATGTAGGTTATTCCTAAATGCTACTTCTTAGCTTCTGTATTGGGTCGAGCAGGACAGGACAAGTCTCTGACAACACCACGCCGGCTGATAAAGTTCAGTAGAGAGAAGAGAGATCTGTGTTTTTCTCTGCTGAAAACAGTTTCCTTTGATTAATTTTGTAGTGATGGTGGACACTGGAGCCTAACTGTCAGACAGAAAAAGGACAGAAGAGCAGCAGAAAGATAATCAGGAGAGAACTAGAGCACGAGCTAGAGGCCAAAAGGAGCCAATGGCTAAAACACAAGCTAATGGTTAAAACATGGGCTAAACTGTTCATTCCAACCAGGGATATATCAATTATTGGCCAGGCTGATTATTGGTGCCAATATTTGGCATTTTTAAGCATATCTACAGTGGCCTTGAAAAAAAAAAATCTGACAAAACTATTTAAAACTGTGTTATTTTGGCTTTGATGCAGGCAGCCACGTCACTCTGTCTGCAGTCAGTACTCTATCTCCAGCATTGTCCCACCCACTGTACCATCTGATTGGTTACATGCAGAGCCATGGCTTGAATAACAGCCAATCAGCACTGAAAGCTGTGGATACCCAGTGCTCACACACAATGTGCATAGGAGAAAGGGTTTTGCTAAGTGGGGAGGCTTTGGAGAGTTGATGTGTTTTGGAGGCAAGTTTAGAAAGACGATGATGTGGCTGACTGGGGATTTAATTTAAAAAAAACAGACGCGCTGTGGAAGGATAAACATGGGGGTTTAGTGGTGAAGCACATGTACGCAAACATCCACTTCTAATGCTCTTTAACTGTTCTTTATTTCTAACATTGCGCAAATCCAAGGATGCTTCATACAAGATAAATCACAGAACAGCAAAACTAATGTGGTGTTGGAAGTGGCAGTCAACATCAAGTGTCGCTCCCACCCCACCTGTAGTCAGCAAACCAGCTTTTAACCACTGAGACACACCCACAGTGACATTCCCACCACTCAAGTACCAGCAGAGTGTACACACCCCCACCACATCATAACACAAAACTTACCAGCACATCACACAGAATCACACGGCTCCTACTGATGAACACCTCCCAAAATTGTAATAAACATCTCAGTCCTAGTTTTTTTAAGTGTTTATTGAACTGAAAACATGCTGCTGAGCCTGGGAGCTGTTTAATAAACATATGCTTAAACGCTTTCAAACATGGTCAGTGTTGGAGTTTGTCCCTTCTAAATTTTGGCCCCAATATTTTAACTTTCACTGCAAATACATATCAGCTCTAGATATTGGTTATCGGCCTCCTTGACTACTAATAATCAGTTTAGACTCTGAAAAAAACATATCTATCTATCTCTAACTCCATCCCACTGTCAGCAGTTATTCTGCAGTGGTCTGTTCAAACTTGAGAGTCTATCAATGAAATGAAGAGTGAGGTTAGGTTAGTAAAAAGTTGTTAAAAAAAAAAAAAAAGATTTGATCTCTACTCATTTCCAAAACAAACACATGCCTTGTTAGGAGTCACGCCTTCACGACAGTGTGTGTGTGACTCAGGGCAAAAGGTGGCGTGGCACTAATCAAATACTGGCAGATTCTCTGTGAAACTTAAAAAAAAACCTTTTCTATTTGTTATTAAATCTGAATGATACAAAATCTGATTATCTGAGATTGATTTTAATTCTTGACTAGAAGATGCTGTCAGTGTCAAATTTGATACCCTTTTTTTTTTAAACAGGAGTCCAACTCTCTTGCAGTTGACTGCTGTGAATTTGTCCAGGTTGAAAACCAGCAAAAGTTCCAGTTTTTATACAAAGTTAACTCTAAAGTCTGTGTAAAGAGGACGGGATGGTCTAATTGGGGATTAATCCATTTCATTTCACTTTTTCCGAAGCATATTTAGCCTCAATCAGTGCTCACCCCACACACCATCTGGATAGGTTTGCAAATTGAAACTGCGCCCACAGGGCCCAGATGGCTTCTGGAGTTTGTACTACAGATCAACTGGATGTTTCACTGTTGAAAATCCTAACTCCTGAAAGTCAGGGTGGTTACAGACTCCAAAACTGGTGACATATGCTGCTTTGAATGCAGAATATGTTGACTAAATCTTACATAAAGCTAATATATGGTATTATAGAAGCATGTGATGCTTGTGGGAAAAGAACAACACTTTATTTAGGATGCTCACTTTACAATGACTCATTACTCACTCTAGAATTAAAACATTCATCAGCCCTGAAATGTCTGGTTGTTGTTTGGTTGGCTGGCAGAATGGACATCTCAACCGTGACTCTGATTCATTTTCCTTGCGGTTCCTGTTGCCGTTAAAATACTAAAGGGATTATTTAAATGGGAGTTATGTCTGTAAGCTGCCATTGTGTTTTTTAACCATATGTCTGTTTATATTATCTTTAGCTGCTTCTTGAGTTTACACAAATGTTGCACGACAGTTAGCCAGCTTCTTTTCTCCTCACTCTTTTTCCCTCCATCAACCATCTTGTCAGGTAACCCAGTGTTTCCCAATCCTGGTCCTGGGGGACCCCCTGCCCTGCATGTTTTAGATGTTACCCCACTCCAGCACACCTGATTCAAATGAATGTCTCGTTATCAGGCTGGAGCAGAGCTTGATGACGAGCTGATCATTTGAATCAGGTGTGTTGGAGTTGGGAACATAAAAAACATACAGGGCAGGGGGTCCTCCAGGACCAGGATTGGGAAACACTGAGGTAACCTATTACTACCACCAAAGTGAGCATTGTCTGCAGCTTCATCTTAATCAAATCCTTAAGATGCTTGAGGTAAAATATGTTTTTGCACTTCAGGGTATATTTTGTACTGTATCTATGATGCAAATTTGCATACTGTCAAATGGCAAAGCCCCAATTCAACCAGGACTTATGGATAGCAGCAAAAGAGGAAAATTCAATTTCATTCATTTGAATCTGTATGTTTCTGAAAGAGGGTTGGTGCAACCTCCTCCCTAAATGTTAAATGCCATTGAGATAACATTAGAACAGGCAAGAGGAAAAAAAAATAAAAAAATTCAGTCCATCAAATCAACAACAGAAAAAATGTGAGACCAGGTCTGTGATTTTCCCGTGAAATTAGGCTACTTTCTTGGTTCTGCTATAGGTAGAGTTTACTCTCCATTGGTTGAGGACCAATTTTGTGTCAAGGAAATTCGTAAGAGGTGTCAATATCCATATTAGAAATAAACTACTTTGGTAAAGCATCAACTGATTCCATGTGTAGAAAAACAGGCAAGTTGCACAAAGAATTTGACACACATATACATTCTCACATGGACCTATAGTCCTGCCAGCAGGCACAAACACAGAAACGTGACCGCACAGCTATATATATTTCATGTATACATTAGTTCTGCAGTATGATAAGGTGTTTGTCTTAATATTTTGGGGCCCTCAAGATTTTTAATTCAATTTTTATACTCTAGAGTGCGATTTGATTCAATGTCAATTCCATTCAGTAATAATTTAAATTAGGGATGGGTACCTTTCACATTTGAAACGATATGGTGCCAATGCTCGGTACCTGACAAGCGGTACTGGTACTCAATGGTACCAATTTTCGATACTTTTTTGGGTTTATGTGGTACTTAAAATTATCCATTTGTTTGATAACAAAGTTTAATTTTTTCAATTTAACATATTCTTTACTAAATAACCTTGCAATGCTGTGTTAATGCCCAGTATGGAAAAATCACCTTCTCCTCCACTCCCTCACAGTCACAAGGATGCATTTAGGTACCTAAACGTGGTACCTTTTGATTTTACATGAATTGGTTCCTGGTACTTTTGACAGTACCTATAAAAGTACCTAATTCAGTGCCTATCCCTAATTAAGATGCTTTGGTTTTTGATTTTCATGCCCATGTGAACATATGTGGTATGTCACCTCATATTTTAGAGCAATAAAACAACCCAAATGTCAGACTTTAAAGTTGAAGGAGCTGGCTCTACACTGCTGCTGCTTTGGCTGCCATTTTATTGTTGTTTTGTCTAGTATGGCCCCTGTCCACACAATGCCAATAACAAACATAGCACCCCACCCCAACTGGCCAGGAGGTGAATCGATTCAGTGGAATTTGAATTAGTTGAGGAAATATTGGAATGTATTGAATAATCAATATTGGATAGGTTAAAGCAGTGGTCCCCAACCCCGGGCCATGGACTGGTACCGGTCTGTGAGTCAATTGGTACTGGGCCACACATAAAAAATACTCAGCTTACATTATTTCAGTTTGATTCATTATTTAACTCTGAGCAATGTTTTATTTTGAAAAATGACCAGCTTCTCTCTGTCATATCCGTCTATGACTCATTCTTGACACCAAACCCCTGCAACATGGACAAAAACAAATATCTTTGGAGAGTTTCTTTAGGCAGGGTAAAAAAAATAGTGAGGAGACAGAAGAAGAGCTTGTCAGTGAAAATATTGTCTGCCATTAAACTTGTCTGTGGCGCAAAATAGGTTGGGGACTGCTGTGTTAAAGGGAAACATGAACATATAAAGGGATTCTTTGCATGTGCTCCGATTTATAGAGCCTTTAATAAGTTAATTATTTTGATTAAACACCTGTGTGGGGGAAAACACCCCCCTTCTCTTTTCTGAGTGAATATAGTGTGTTTCACAGATTCTTGTAGTGTTGGGCTGGTTCTGTTTGCTGATGGACAGATATTTCTCGCAGACATGGTAACCCTGAACTAGTATGCATAGTTGCTTGATGGCATCTGAAATTATTCTCAACTCTCTAAAAGATTCCCCTCTAAATGTGAGACACTGAAACTGCTGTTTTTAACTCATAATATTTATCTATCTTGAGGCTGTTTTCTAACCCTGGCTCTCTATTGATTGATCAGAACACGTCCTTGGCAGATGGAAGTCCCATGCCTAACTCTCCCAGCTCCATGGTCAACCAGTACAGACTGGAAGATGAAGAGGAGGAGGAGCGGGATGCTCAAACCAAGGACATCTTCATCACAGTGGATAACCCAGAGAGCCATGTCACTGCACTTGAAACCTTCATCATGTACAGAGTGGTTACCAAGGTAAGGAGGCATTACAGTTCACTTCTGTATCTATGAACATGGTATCTTAGCTAGCATTATGGTACACAGGTAAGTCAAAGTAAAATGTTTAATCATACATTTTATAGTGTCTCGAACTTAAATAATTTAAGGGGTAACATTAAAACTTGACACTCCTCTGTCAGAATAACAAGAGTGCAAACCTGACTGTTGATGGAAATAGGAGGAAGGAGGATGGAAAGTTAATAAAAAGGAGGTCAGAGCTGAATGTTTGCAAAGCTGGCTAAACTCTTTTACCAGACTCTGGTCCAACTCCCTGTGCTACGATCCAGTGTGATCAAAACTGTGCTGACAGTGCAGCCGAGGCCTTTTACAGAGCACGAGGATTTATTACTGAACTCTGGCTCGGGTGCACTCTGTGCAGAGTGTAACACTGAGTGTTAAAACTGTAGATTTATGATAAACAGAAAGGTGCTGTACTCTGGTCAACTGGAGAGATTAAGTTTTGGGTCAGACCTGTCTACTTTGTTTCTTCTCTTCAATCTAAAACTGAGGAAGCGTCAACAGTCTGTCACTCTGGTGCTGCAGTTGGTCTGACCTTAGTTCTACTTCCTGTGTAAAGTTCCTTGTCATCTTTTGAGTTCACATCTGTGAATCATTTAGCACGACCATGTCAAGTATAGCCATCCCCACACACAGAGAAAAAAACTCTTATTATATCTGCACTGATGACTAACTTTCCTCTACAGACCACGCGGAGTGAGTTTGACTCGAGTGAGTATGAGGTACGTCGGCGCTACCAGGACTTCCTGTGGCTCCGAAGCAGACTCGAGGAAAGCCACCCGACACTCATTGTCCATGTATGTATCAAAACACATCATCTGTTTAACATGTTTGTATTGCTGCTGCATCCACCTGGATCAAACCAGGTTCACACCAGGGTGTCTCAATTTTTTTATAGCTGTAAGCCCCACATTCTGAATAATACTGCAAGAAACGTAAAAAAAATGCTCAAGTTTTAGTTTCAAGGGGGCCTTGTCTCAAAATCAAGGCTGGAATGGGTTTTTATTTATTCATTCATTTATTTAAGTGAAGAAATAACTTAGGGGGAAGGGTCTGCAGGGATTTCATCACTTGTTAGTCAACACAACATTCAAATTTGGCTCCTCCTCCTTGGCTCAGTGCCAGCGGCAGCACACACCCACCGCCTCCGACCGAACATGTGAACACACTCATTAGCCCAGCAACCACCTGTAGCATCATGTTTCTACATGGGAGAGACTCGAGAGCCCTGCACCTGACTTAGCATGTTAGCACAAGCTAATCACAGGTATATGACACGTATCTGCTTAGCAGAAAGCCAACTTGCATTGCTCCTGGTCCCTTGCTGCTCTCTCAAGTTCCTGGAAGTGAGTGAAAGTAGAGCCAAGCTTCAAGTTTAGGAAAAAGCTTTATATGTTTGACGTTTCATTTCACTTTGTTGTGTTTTTCTTCCTTCTTCCATCCACTATCGTAGCTGCTCGGATTAGCTTCTTTTACTCATTATGATAAACACAAAGTCACTTGTGCACTGGGCACGCTGTGATTGGCTGAGGTAACCACACTTACTTTCCACGAAGAAACACAAACAAAACATCAACATACAGGCAGAGGAGGGGTTGAGGCAGACGCAGACACTGAGACACATGTATAACAGCGCATACATACTACGTTTTAATTAAACATATATGTTAATTGAAGAAGGGGTGAGTTAAAAAAAAAAAGGTATTGCTTAATCCTACTCCTTTTTGGGCATGTTAAGGTGCATACTGTTGTTGTTTTGATAATTCTTACTAGTTTGTTTGTTGTTGTTTTTTTTGTTGTTGTTTTTTTGTTTTTTTTTTGTTTCGATTTTTTTCCTCCACTTCTTTTGTTATTCACACATATTTTTGAAATAAAGCATTCATTCATTCATTCATCCATCCATTCATTCATCCATCCATTCATTCATTGAGCAGGATTATTCCTGCAAAAGTACACATTTTATTTTTGGGGAAAATTCTGCATACCCTACCTTTAAAGAGATTACCAGTGACAAATCAGTTGTATCTGTTTAGGTCGGGTTCCTGTGATGCATCATTAGTATGATCCTCTGTTTGTCAAGGTTTTGCCAATAAAACATTTCAAATCCGTTGAAAGCTTTCCCAGTGTGACATTTTAAATCTTGTTTTCATTCCTAGACTCCCTGATTGTTTGATCAAGCTTTTCTTTATAAAGATGTTGCACTTTATGAAACTTTAAGCAGAGAGTTGCGTGGAAGTGAGGCTTTCACCGCTTTAGAACAGAGATCCTGTATGTTACAGTCTGAGAAAAATAGATGATTCAAGTGTTTATTTTTGATTCCTCTCCTCTTAAGCTTCTTATGGCAGTACAGGTTTATTTTACCTGTTGGAGTGTTTTGTTGGATAAGGGATTGTTTCTGTTGACCCTCTGTGTCTGGGAGCCAGGCAGATCTGCTGTCTTCATGTTGTGTTTACTTATGTTGTCCTCTGTTATATTTGTTCACGTCCTGCTGTTTCCTCAGCCGCTGCCGGAGAAGTTTGTCATGAAAGGCATGGTGGAACGCTTCAACGATGACTTCATCGAGACCAGGAGGAAAGCTCTGCATCGCTTCCTCGACAAGATCTCCGAGCATCCCATACTGTCCTACAGCCAGCACCTCAAAGTCTTCCTCACAGCAGAGGTCTTTCCTTTTCCCTCATACACACACAGATACACAGAAACAAAGACCAATCCCTGGAGATGACTAACTAAAGCCACAAAAAGTCATTTGGTTTCAGAATGAGAAGAATTAGCTTTATTTTGCAAACCACAGATCTTACTTTTGAGCCATAAAATGTTTCCACAGCTGTTGCCCAGTTGATTAACTTCAGTGCACATTAAATTCAAGTCATGTTGTTTGTCTCCATCAGGATTTCTCGGCTCACAGGAAACAGGGTCCGGGTTTTCTGAGCAGGATGGGTGAGACGGTGAAGGCAATGGCCAACTCTGTACGAGGCCTGAGGAGCCGGTCGGAGGAGTTCACTCTGATGCAGGAGTATGTGGAGGAATTCAGTAACAAGATCGGCTCAGTGGATAAAGTCACTCAGAGGATCATCAAAGAACAGAGAGGTACTATGAGAAAGGTAGTTAGAGAAATTAATTTAAAGGACACTGCACCTGCAGAAACAAAGCAAATCAAGTTTCTGTTTTTAAGTGGTGAAAAAAGGGAAAAAGAAAAAGTGATTGTCCTTTAATGAAAAGTCTCACTGAGTGTTTGGATCCCAGCTCCGTGTTGGATCACTTGGTAAGTCCTGCTTCATCAAAAACGGGCAATATTATGTGGACAATCTTAAGATAAGGCAGATAAGGTGCAAATATCACCATCCCTTACCACTTCATTCCTTACTTTGCTGTTGAGCCTCATTTATGCTAAGACTTGAAGTCTATGCCATGGGTCTGCACAGCCCTCTTTGTTGCCATAGACTATTTAATATATGTATACAGGCTCTGTGACTGCTCCCATTTTTTCCGATAGAAAAATGTAACAGGAGTGTTGACCTCAACCACGCTTTGTTTGAGTTAGGGTGAGGCAAAGAGGCGCCCTTTAGCCTCTTCACAGACTCCTGGGTGGAACTGGTCTATGTCAGTTGGTGTAACCAGGTTTGTCAAAAAAATCTGATATTGCACAAAAAAGTTGTTATTATTATGATTTTATCATAATTTTAATGTTGTACTGACTCACCCAGTACAACAAAACCATATTATCAAATTTAGAAATGACATATTTTAAATGTACTTTAAGATGATATTTCGTAAACAAATCATTCCATCAGTAAACTTTCATAACTTCTAAAGAAGGTGAGTTATCTAATACTCATTGTGTTTTTGTTGTTACACTAATTGACAGTTTAATGGGACCAATTCTTTCATTGGTTAAAAGTGGTGGAAATGTCAGATAAATACTCTGACACCAACAGAAATGCAAAGTACAAATGTAAACAAACACCTAACATGCTGTTTGAACATGTTTAGGCTGCCATAGCATGCAAGTTTGATAAGTTATAAAAGATTCAGCCCCACACATTGTGAACTAGGGATGAAACAGTTCACAAAATCCATGGTTCAGTTCTTATCATGGTTTTCATTTCAGTTTGGTATACATTGTTGTTGTTTTTAACACCTTTATTTCTACCATATACCCCAATAATCCTCCATTATCAGATTGTTTTTAATCCATTCTGTCATGTATAGTCATGAAAAAGCTGAATGAATGAGGCTGTTTCCCATTTCAAACATCATTAAAGCTGAGCGAAGCACTGTTAGTTTCAACATGCCAACTCCTCAGTAAGGAAAGTCACTATTGTCTGTCCCACAAGCCACTAAAAGTCACTAAATGACGCTGCTGTCTAATCTGCATAATAATCCATTGGCATGTAATTGTCATGGACACTGTTGGAAAGAAATTAGGTGGGAGAGACAGAAAGCAGGTAAAACACAACATCATAAACATGTTCAGAACAACAAATTAACTTTCTTCTGTCCAGTTTTGTTTTTTTATGTCTAAACATCAACCCTCCTCCTTTATCTGGGCTGGGGACCAGCAGAAGTGACCATAATGAGACACACACTTGTGTAATTTCATTTGCTCTGAGCGAGGACAGTCTGTGTTTTGAAAAGGGGAGGGGCTCATGATTGCACACACTGACCATTGAGGCGGTCAGAACACGCTTCACAACAGACTCCAAACTCCAAGAATTGTTGTCTTAAAAAAAAAGAAAAACTCACCAGAGGAGTCTGAAATCTAATCCAAAGTGCTCCCAGATAGCAGAACGACACAACGCCACAGGTACACCCTCTAACTCTGTCTCCTCTGCTCGTCATGTAAACAACACACACGCCTCCTCACAACTGTTCTACTGTTCCCTTCACCTTGTGTTGCACATGCGTACAATCAGAGCTACATACTCACTTCAAACAGAGCTGAAAACAAAGAAAAAAGAAAAACACAAACTGAACAGAGCACACACCCCAAACTGTGTGAGGAAAACCAAACGTTTTTTTTTTTTTTTTTCATAAAAACGCTCCATCCCTAGTGTGTACTGATAGAGAAATGTGACATTCAAACACAAGTGTTTCTTTTGAACCAGGCGGTTTTGGCTTGGGATGGTGCTCCCACCTGTCTTCTCTACTTCTCTCAGTAATAATTACTGTTAGGGCTGGACCAATCCAACTTTTCTGGTTCTGGTTCCAAAACTGATACTTGGGTTTAGGGTATCGACCAAGACTGATACTTGGGTTTAGGGTATTGACCAATACTGATACTTGGGTTTAGGGTATCGACCAAAACTGATACTTGGGTTAAGGGTATAAACCAATACTGATACTTGGGTTTAGGGTATTGACCAATACTGATACTTGGGTTTCGGGTATCGACCAATACTGATACTTGGGTTTAGGGTATCGACCAATACTGATACTTGGGTTTAGGGTATTGACCAATACTGATACTTGGGTTTAGGGTATTAACCAATACTGATACTTGAGTTTAGGGTATTGACCAATACTGATACCTATCTAATACCAGTGTTAAATAATAACCTGCATGCCCTACTGTGGGACACGATTGGTTATGTTTTGGGTAAAAGGCAAAACTTGAGTATATGGAATTACTGAAGTTAATATTTATTTAACTATGGAATATTTAAATGTGTACCATCAAAACAAAGCCAATTCTATTTAATTACAGACTGGTAATGCAGCAAAAAACAAAGAAAGTGCATCAGAGGTAACATTTCAAATCAGAGAGTTGGTAAAATAAAGGCACAGAGCTGTTTGCCTGGATCGGCACCATGGATCGGCCCCTTCTTACTGATACTGATCCAGCTCTGAGGGGCACCGATACACCTGTACCAGATACCAGGACTGAGAGGGATCAGTAACAGGCAATTTGAAATTCCAAACAACACTGTCTACAAACCCTCAGGCAGAGTATGATAAATATGTAGTCCTCACATGGTCAGTCCTTGACGCAGAAGTATAAACCAGATTTTATCCTTTATCTGGCTTCGAGAGGCTAGTCCTGGTGGTTTGAACTGACATCTGAAGGACTTTCATGCCCTTCGCTGCAAAAGGAGACGCCACTGATTTTACACATAAAAATCTTTTGAAGCTTCAAACATTTCTTCAAATGTAAAAATTCAACAGAAAAAAAAACTGTTAACAGCTGTTTTGTCCAACACTGTGGTATACTTAAGGTTTCTTGAATGATGCCCCATGAGTTAGAGAATGAAACAGATCTTGAGGAGTAGATAGTAGACCGAGGTTAGAGGATCTGTGCTGCGTAAATTTCCTGAAACAACAGATTTGATGGATTGGTTTCTGCTGATCTGATTGATTTGATCAGGTTCTTGTTGATAGAAGCAAAAAGGATTGAGCTGGCTCAAATTAAAGTATTCTCTCTGTGCTTCTAGAGTATCTGGATGAGCTGAAACAATACACACCCACGTACACCCAGTGGGCAGAGTCAGAGGAGGACCTGGCAGAGCCGCTGAAGGGCGTGGCCGGCTGTGTGGATCGCTGCAGCAAAGAAACAGAGGAGCACATAAACCATATGTCTGAGGTCCTTGTTCCTGCCCTTCACGAATACGTCCTGTGTGCTGAGACCGTGAAGGTAAGCCCCGACCAGACTGCTCACATCTGAACTCCTCCGCCTCTCTGAGGAGACGAGGCCCATATGTTTGAGTTGGATCTGGTCCAGAAAGCAGCTTTAATTAACTGACATTAGAATATTCATAATGAGTTTATGGAGTTATATGTGAAGGGCTGGTACAATGCTCTGCCATCACAGTTAGTCAACAGTGTGTGGAGTTTTAAATCAAAGCCTGTGGAGATCGCAAGACAAAGTTTTTATTTGTAACATTTGAAACAGCATTGTTTCAGAGTTTCCACCTAAAGTGATACTCTGGGATGGAACAAGTTGGGTCCTATCACAGGGTTTAGGGCAGAAATTACCCCTACAGCAGTGATTTTGTGCAGCTGAAGCCCAGAGCGCTCACACCAAACACCCCCTCCCTGCTCCTCTGCTGGTTTCCTCTGCACTCAGACGGGGCCATATTTTACTTGACCAAAAACACAAATGAACGGACTCTCACCGAAAAAATCTGATATCGGTCTGCATTCACCCTTTATTCAAAGTGAACGGCAGGTCGTCCTCGCTCTCGTAATCACTCATCTTTAAGTTGTTATTGCATAATTCGTCCTGGCAGACTACCTGCGTTTGTTTATATCTGGCACGCCGCGCGCGTGGACTGATACACTAAGCGGTGAGCGCCTCGTAGCCAGCTGTGGCTCTGCAGCGGAGGTAGCCGATTTACGACATGATGAGAACTAGAGCCTTTTTTATCTGTGTTTTTGTGTGAAAGTAATGTGCTGAAAATTCTCTAAATAAAGCATGAATGCAGACTGATATCAGATTTTTTCGGTGGGAGTCTGTTTATTTGTGTTTTTGGTCAAGTAAAATATGGCCCCGTCTGAGTGCAGAGGAAACCGGCAGAGGAGCAGGGAGGGGGTGTTTGGTGCGAGCGCTCTGGGCTTCTGCTGCACAAAAACACTGCTGTAGGGGTAATTTCTGCCCTAAACCTTGTGATAGGACCCAATTTGTTCCATCCCGGAGTATCACTTTAACCAACCCAGTCAATTAGCTTTTCTTGATGGTGCTGAATATCTACTCTCTGTCTGTCACAATATAACTCTGAGCCTGCTTTGTTAAACCAGCTTTAAATACTTGTCTGTGTCAGGCTGTGATGAGACGGAGAGACAACATTCAGGCCGACTACGAAGCCAAGAACGAAGCTCTTGCATCCAGAAAAGTCGACCAAGAAGCAGTAAGAGCACCTGAGCATCTACACACACTAACAGAAAACCTGTCACACACAGTCTTCTCCTTCCTTCCCTCTAGCCTCCCTCTGAGCCAATCATTGTGTTTGTCTGTCCTGCAGTCATCTTCCCAGAGATTAGGTGTAATAAAGTGTGGCGTGGAGTGGGGCCTCTCCCACAGGGCCACCCGAAGCTCATATTGGGGGGGAAAAAGGGCTTCCTGGGAGGATTATCTTGATACCCAGGCTTGTTGGCTGGAAATGATTCCTCAGCTCAGTGGGAATAATAGCTGTCAATATTACGTATTTCACACTGTAAGCCCAGAAGCTAATCGCGGTGTAATGAAAATTCCCATATCCCCTTTAGATGACGACTCGCTTCAAAATGTCAGGAGACAAAGGACGGAGACGGAAAGTTAGGAAAGCAAAGGACACGGCTATTTTTAGACTCACAACTTGAGCTTTTGCATCCATGTGGGATGGTGAATGTATGTTTCTGTGTATGTAGATGTGCAGGTGTGTATCACCCCCCTCCCCCTGAACAGCGCTGATATCAAAATCCATCTGTGAGGTTTTAATTAAAAAGGAGGATGGAGTTTTTCCCCTCAGACTTGTGTTGTATTCCTTTTGTAATTAGCTGTGTGTGTGAGTGTGTGTGTCTGTGTGTGGGTGTGTGTGTGTGTGTGTGTGTGTGTGTGAGTGGAGCAGGTTTAATTCAGTCCTCCTCCATATCAGTTCGCTCCGTATCTGCACTAATGAGAACGGAAATGTCAAATAGATGCATTTGTTACTGTTTGCATCTGAAGCTTCGTCACAGGAACATTAACACACGAGCCCTCACACAGCTTTATCAGGAGAAGCACGTTAGAGCGCATAGCATTTCTGATCCATGAGAAGATGGCATTTCAGTTTTTCAGTTCAGCAAAATTTATCACGCAAGGTGCTTTTCAACCAGAAGTCTCAGGAACATTCGGTTCCTGGAAGAACTCATTGGTTTTTTGTTCCACTGAGGCCTGTAGTCCTATGAGAGTATTTAAATCAGTCCAGTGACATACGGAGGGAAATAAAAGTGTAACTGCAACAGACCAACAGCGGTGGAACAATGAACACTGTAATTAGCCTGTTAGCATGGAGCAGATTCAGCCGGGGCAGCTTTGGTCAGGATTCGTTGCACTGCAGATGAATTTGTTGAATCAACACTTGAAAGAGATGAGCTCTTGTTGCAAAGCTGTTTCTATTGACTGTGATGTGAAAGCTTTGAGCAGGATGCATCCTTGTCAAACAGTTTTAGATCATCATTAAATACTTATCTGATGAGGTTTTGACACACAGTATAGAATAGAATAGAATAGAATAGAATAGAATAGAATAGAATAGAATAGAATAGAAGTTTGTTTATGAGCACATTTCATTGTAGGTTAGCTCACCGTGTTTAATGGACTTTGGTGTGAGGTGTGTATGAATGTGTTGTATCTGCACTTTTGGACCAAAAATGGGTAATTCATCTTTTCTGTGTTGGGTTTTAAAAATGCCTCAACATGCAGGAGTAGGGATGAGCATTGATAGGATTAAAAACTGAATTTATTAATTTAATTATTGATTCTGTTTACCAGTTCCTCTTGTGATTTTTTTCTGTACAAAAAGTAGCTTTACAGGTTTTCTGTGTCAACAACATTTAAATAAGTTTTAAGTAAAGAAAACATATGTAACTGGTCAATAGATCTGGATATCTCTGGACGTAAATAAAAACACAAGTAAAAACCACACGTTGCATGATGTTGATGTACTGTTTTGTTATGTTATTGACTAAAGTGGGCCATCTAGTGTCTCAAAGATGGTATAGCAATACTTTGAGTTGTCTAGAAGTTAGTAATTATTTTGACATTCAGAGTTCAGTATTGTTTAAAGAGAACAATTGTGATGTTGTTGTTTCTCTAAAGAAAGTTACACTGACTCACGCTAACCCCTAGCTCATTAGTGAAATTCCCCTTATACATTAGCATCAAGCTAGCACTATTTTTCTATAGGGCTTTTAGTACATTGGGAGATGTACAACATGTTGAATGTGTTGATTAGGAATCTGGTGTGAGAGAGTGATGTACATTTCTTTGTGATCAGTTCTTCAGTGAAACTTCAAGCTGAAAATCCTGAATCAGAGTTTTCTTGTGAAACTATTATCCATCTGTTAAGCTAAGATAATCAGGGCACAGGGTTAAGCAGCTCTAGGGTAATGTAAAGAATCAATTAAAGTGATACTCCGGGATGGAACAAGTTGGGTCCTATCACAAGGTTTAGAACAGAAATTACCCCTACAGCAGTGTTTTTGTGCAGCAGAGGCCCAGAGCACACGCACCAAGCACCCCCTTCCTGCTTGTCTGCCGGTTTCCTCTGCACTCAGATGGGGCCATATTTTACTTGACCAAAAACACAAATAAACAGACTCCCAACGAAAAAGTCTGATATCGGTCTGCATTCACGCTTTATTTAGAGAATTTTCAGCGCCTTACTTTCACACAAAAACTCTGCTAAATAAGGCTCTAGTTCTAGTGCGTTTGTTCTCATTGTGTTGTAAAACGGCGCTACCTCCGCTGCAGAGCCACAGCTGGCTACGAGGCGCTCGCCGCTTAGTGTATCAGTCCGCGCGCGGCGTGCCAGATATAAACAAACGCACTAGAACTAGAGCCTTATTTAACGGTGTTTTTATGTGAAAGTAACTCGCTGAAAATTCTCTAAATAAAGCGGGAATGCAGACCGATATCAGACTTTTTCAGTGGGAGTCCGTTAATTTGTGTTTTTGGTCAAGTAAAAATTGGTCCTGTCTGAGTGCAGAGGAAACCGGCAGAGGAGCAGAGAGGGGGTGTTTGGTGCGAGCGCTTTGGGCTTCTGCTGCACATAAATACTGCTGTAGGGGTAATTTCTGCCCTAAACCTTTCGATAGGACCCTACTTGTTCCATCCCGGAGTATTACTTTAAGGTATTGTTAAGCATAAAGGCTAACGATGTCAGTGGAAAACAATTTCTTATCGATTTTAAACAGGAACCTGTTCTTCGATACCCATTCCTATCCAGGAGTAGATGATAAAGTGAATATACCTGTGTGTCATCAGCATATGAATGAAATGATATGTTGTGTTTTTTCAAACCAGGTGGGAGCATGTATAGATTAAAAAGCAATGATCCAAGGATTGATCCTTGTGGAACCCCAGAGAGGACCTTTCTTTCTTTAGAATTAAAATTTTTGAGAGAGATGTGAAATTTCCCGTCTTTTAAAAATGATGTGAACCAGTCAAGAACAGGGCCAATAAGCCAACAGGCCAAGTATTAAAGTTTTGAATCAACGTCATGATGAATTGTATCAAATCCAGCAGAAAGAGTTCAACTAACATGAAGATTGTAGCGTATTGACGGTCACCGTTTATCCTGATATCGTTAGCAACTTTAACAAGGACAGTTTCAGTACCGTGATTTGCCCTACAGTCAGATTGGTATGTAATATATTGTATATGTAATGAAAACAACTTTTTCTAGTATTTTGCTAATAAAAAGAAAGATTTGGGATTGGTCTATAGTTATTAACTACTGGTGAGTCTTGGTTGTTTTTCTTAAGCTGGGGTGTGATGACAGCAGTCTTAAGAGAGGAGGGTAAAGTGGCGGTCTGCAGAGAGGTGTTTGCAATATAAACAATGTTTTCTTTAAGGCAACAAAAAACAGTTTTAGAGAGTTTGGTGGGGATAGGATCTGATGAACAGGTGCTAGGTTTCAAGTGCTGAATTATTTCCTCCAGATTGGTTGAGGTGATCAGGGGAAATGTAGACATGGAGCTTTTGGCAGTAGGCTTGTACAGAGGTATGGGGGATCAGATGAGTTTTGAGGGAAATTAATAAATCATATCTAAGGTTGGACACTTTTTCCTGAATCTTACATTTTGCCTGAGAGAGGAGCTGAAAAGGGATCGATTGATTGGTTAATCAGTTTGTCAAATGAAGACAATAGATATGATGAATTATTTTGATTACTGTTAATCAAATGAGAGACATAGATTTCATTTCTTTATTGTAACATCAGAGTGTAGTTTTATAGATTTCAAAGTCAGCTTGTAACAGTATAAACTGTATTGGTATAAAACTTAACTAGGATGCAGTCCTGGGGACCTCAGTATCCATTGACACGATCAGCTGTAGGTCTCCAGTTTACAGAGTCACTCTTTGAACTGGAACACCTGGAAACAATCACACTATCAGGCTCAAAGAAGAGGTACTAAACCAAGTCCATCTAAGCTGCTCCACCAATCAGAAATATTCAGCTTGTAGGCCTGCCTCCCATAGCTCCTGGAAGTCTGGAAAATTGTGGACAAAGAGGGAAATGATTCCTCAGGATTCTCTACAAGACTTTGCTTAGATTGTACTCTGTTATATCATTTACAAAGACATCAGGAAAAAAAAGGTCCATTTTACAGGCAGAACTTAATCTAATCTCATTTGAACTCACCATGAGTAGAAGAAACATTTGCTGTCTTTAGCGAGTTGCAGTGGTAAGAACAAACTGCCTTTGACAGACAGAAACCTCGGGCAGAGCTAGACCCGTGTTAGACAAACATCTGCTGAGACGGTGTTAGGGTTAGAGTGAAGGAGGGAAGGAGGGAGGTGTAGAAAAGTAGAGAGACGGACAGACATATAGTGAAAACAACAGCAAAGTCAAGTCAGTACTTACCTCTGGGGTCTGTTAAGCTGTGAGGTTCCAGGTCTCTGCATCTGTTTTGCTGATTTCACTGGCTATGTTTACATTCAGTCAGTGACCCTTTCATATTTGTAATATTAGCGTTTATTATCTGGAGGTATGCTCCATTTTTTCTGGTATGCCAGTTTTCATATAACACATTCCTACTAGACGTGCACTGATCAATCGGTGCTGATTTCCTTAATTTTGGGAGATTGGTGATCGGTGACCAGGGATTGGTGATCGGTGATCGGCCTATCCTTACATATTAAACTGATCTTATATTCCTCAGGGAAGGTCTGACAGCCAGCCATTGTTGCTTTTTGCTCTGAGACCTAAAACTCAGGTCACTTTATTGGTTGTTAAAGTTAAACATAAAGATTTTATTGTTTTTCCAGGTATTGTTCAATGATTTTCAATAAAATAAGATTAGAAAGTTGAAAGTATATGCTGTCAGTTAAAAAAATGATGATAATAATAATAATGATAATAAGAATAATAAATCGGTATTGGCCCAAATCAGTATCACCAGGTCAGGCTTTTTAAAGATTGGTGATGGGTGAAAATTGTGATTGGTGCACCCCTAGTCCCTACATAATAGTAATACAGAAAGACACTTCCAGATGAGTAAACTGCAACTACCACTTTACAGCTTCAGAAATGTGTGGCTCATACAGAAATATATGGCGCAGTGATATCACGTTTGCCTTTTGGACTTGAATTTTCTGCTTGTTTTGATTTAAGGAACTGCATTGAATGCTTTAACATGACACATGAATTAATGAGGGGTCTTAACCAAGAATGTTTTTTGTTAATACTCGAAAGGCACTTTGTACTACAGTTTTTGACTGAATGAAAAAGTTTCATTGATGTGATTTAAATCTACACACATGCACAGTAGGTGGCAGTAAGCATCTAAGTTGTTTGAAGTGGAGGAAGAAGAAGTGTCTCTGCTCTGCATTCGATTTAGTCAGACTGGACACAGTTAGCCGCAATCAACTGTATACAGTAATATTGATAATAGGCTTCAATTTGCAGGCAATGGAGTTACAATGTACAAGGAAAGACAACTGAGGCACGTTTTGGCAGTAAGAGTGTTTACTTTCGTCTCTAACACATGTAAACATTTCCAAAAAGACAACATAAAAACATTCTATTACAATACTGTTGAAACTTTATTGTCAATAAAAACAACAACAATAAAAACTATTTGACTCAGAAAACAGGATATACCAGTCTAAAACAGGTGGTTTACTACTTATGGAACTGGAATGCCAGCTTGAAAACTGGAATATTCTAGAAGGAAGTGGTGTATTCCATTCAGACAGACATGGTAGAGCAGAAAGCACTTTTTGCTCTCAGTGCTACTGGAATAATTCTCAGGAAACTCTGAATTTGCAGAGGCTGTAAAACAAAATCTTCCAGTGTCACTTTAATGTTTCAATGTTTTATTTAAATTAGCATAAATTTAACAACCAGCGTATTCAGGCACAAAAACCAAATCAACCCTCTGAAGTGCAAGCTGACTCATCTCATAGTGAGACTAAGAAACTCGTCCTAATGAAAAGGGAAAGTCTTCCTTTTGACTTTGTGTGACTTAGCTGTCCCTTTTTTCCTCTACATTAAATATTTTTACTGTTTCTTTTACTCTTTGATTCCTAAAAAACAAGATTGGAGGAGTAAATGGGATCTTAGCATGTATGAATGTATGTTTCATGTTGGATAAAGTATGCTTTACCATGAGTTTTAATGGTAGACTGTATAATATATGGACGTAGTGTCTGTGATGTTTGTTCCTGTACAGAGTGAGGAGTTTGTCGGCGTGGGCCATATGAGGAAATGCTGACTCAAGACGCAGGCTTTGAGCCTCCACAGTAACAGCTATGGTGTGCCAGACCTGTCAGTTACATGAGCTGCTCCTCTGATTGGTTAATCTTCTAAAGTAACAATAATAATGATATCTTCTAAACTGCTGATAGAGAAAATACTGACTCAGACCTAAGCCATTTCTTTGCTTGCTGTGTACATGGTGTACAATAAATGTGCTGTTCATCCTGGGCGGTGCTTCTGGACAGATCTGGACACATGCTTCAAAGTTTGCCTGGAGATAACAATTTTATAAAAATTCTGCATGTCCTATGAATAAAGTGTGAACCTTTGATTCCTTTGAAAACAGCTCTATAAAGTGCATCTGTGTGGGGAGGGTGGTGCTTTTTGTTCCATATGTTCTCCGTAGATCTCAAACATGAACTGCAGAGACGTAGACCAGCTATTTGTTTGCTCTTATAACCAACAGGGAGCTGAATGAATCTTGCAGGAGTCAGCTTTTGTAAAGTGTCAACACAGCATCAGATAAGTTTACAACATAGTTTCTTTCATAACTGTAAGTCACATTCCACGACCGAGCTGTTTAAAACACAAAAATATGTGACCTTTCTTGTTATCTGCTCTTTGTTGGCCACTGTGTTTTACAGTTTTTTTCCCATCGGTTTGGCTCATTTCAACAACAGAAATTACATTCTCAAAATAACAGAGACAAACCTCCAATCTACTTGGCAAATGTTCACAACATGATTGAATTTCTCATTAATGTCATGAAATTGCAAATGCTTTTGTTCCTTTTTGCAGATGACAAAGTACAGATAGCCTACAGTTAGCACAGTTAGCCTTTATTTAGCACAATCTTCAAGTGAATACAACTTGTTCTTGTTCATGGTTGTTTTCTCATAAACATGTCAGCATCATTTCAGTGTAGAAGTCACCTCATGCACAAAAGTCTGTTCACTTGTTAAATTAAGCAAGATAGTATCATGAATACCATACATGAATCTCCAGGAACATTTGATAAACTGATAAATTGATAATCACGTGAAACTAGAACTTGAAGGAGGAGTTTCACTAGGGATGGGTATTAAGTTAGGTACCTTTATAGGTACCAACCAAATTCTGTCGAAAGTTCCAGGTACCGATTCACGTAAAGTCAAAAGGTACCATATTTAGGTCCCTAAATGCATCCTTGTAACTGAGGAATCTGAAGAATTTTCCATGCTGGACATGAACGCATTGCAAGTTTTTATATTGAACAATAAATATGTAAAATTGAAACGATCTACATTTTTACTATTAAACAAATTGATATTTTTTACCACATAAACATTCAAAAGTACCGAAAATTGGTACCGTTGAGTACCGATAGTTAATGCCGGGTACTGGGAATCGGTACCGTATCGTTTCAAATGTGAAGGGTACCCATCCCTAAGTTTCACACATCTCAGATGTCCAGACGAAAGGTTCTGTCTTTGACTGTGAAAAAAAGCTGTGATGTAAATAAGAATCTGTGGCCAGACAGACGGCAGCATGTGATTGGTCAGGAGAGGGAGGATGAGGACAGTAACCAGTGAAGAAGCGTTAGTTGTGAAACTCCCGCTTTATTGATTACACTGTAGGCTACATATAATTTTACTTTCTTGGTTTATATGTTTAGTAAGTAAGTGGGGCTTTTTACATTTTCTTTTTACTCTGATGTATGGAAGTTACTTTATGCGTGTGAATATTAAAGGTCACAGTTTCAGTTTGTGATGTCAAACCTTGTAGGCTACTCTTAACCTAAAATCCTTTTTTTTTTTTTCTTCAATTTTATTCAGTAGTTTTCTGTTAGCCAGACGAAAAAATGAGGACAGTTACCTTTGTTAATGAAGGACTGTGCTCAGACTGAGAGGTGGACATACTTGTAGTGCTTACACAAAGCCAAAGGGATGATGTATTTTGAAGACTGTTTATATGAGACAGAAATTTGTTTTTTGACATTTATCTGAATGGTTTTGATGCAAGACACCAGCTTTTGTTGGTGATCCATGGTGTTATGCTAAACCATCTAGGTTGTTTTGAGCAAAAGCACCAAGATTGTTAAGAATGTCTGGTCTGTTTCAAGAAACAAGCCAAAGCAATTGAAAAGGATCTTTGCATGGTGGCACTGACTATTTGTATAGGAAAGGAATTTAGTTCTAAAGCAAGAGTGAACTGTTTCTGGAGAGAAATGAGCTTTTGCAAGTAAGCTATGGATTTGTCCTGAACGTTAAGACTGTTTTCCCAAATGATCTTAGAGGTTTGAGAATGTAATTTCTGTTTCAAGAAATGAGCCAAACCAATGGAGAAAAACTGTAAAAGAAGTTTTGTTTTGACTGTACTCTGTGAATGAACTGCAGGCCAAACCCACAAGCAGCCAGTTAGAAATGAGGTATGTGGGGAAAAAATTAAAAAAAGGCATTTTCTAACCAGGGTTTTATAAATGTTTATTTTATATCAACTAGAAAGAATGTACAATTTTTATTGGAAGCCACTTTTCCAGGCTTTACCTGTTTGTATTTCAATTTCTTGATGGAACCAGGAGGGGGCAGTGTTGCTCTAATTGTGCCACACATTGAGGATCTTAACTTCATTACTCTGAAAAGTTTTCTTTACATCACATTTGGTATCTCCTTAAAAAGAATAACTGCAGATACAGATTTGTCTCTTACATTTCATGCTTTTTAAAATTTAAGATGTTTTATCATTAAAATATTAAAAGCACTTCAAACTTCAAATAAGGCTGTAGAAAATGTTATGATGAAATACATGTATTCTTGTTTCCATATGTGCTACTTCTTGATTCACAAATCTGTTTCTGTCATACTAAGCCCAGTTTCACTCCACTGACAGATTATCAGTCATTACAGTGGACATGCAGCCTCATATCTGAGCTCTCCTCGGCTCATCAGAGTACATCGTACACACAAACAGATGTTTGACGCCTTTCAGCCATAGCCTTTACAAGTTGGCGGGATCGATATCACTGCAGTAACAAGCGGGCCACTGAGCTCCCTGCAGTTTGTCCGTGCTGTGGATAAGCCTGTGTTAAGCATGCTGTGTTTATTGAACTTGAGTAAATGCCAGTGTCAGTTTAAATGTCAGACAGCTAATCCCTGCTCAGGCTCAGTGAATACGGCTGCATGAGAATATCTGATTATCTGCACTCTGATGAGAGGTTATGTCATATGTGCTGTGGGTTCTCCTGCAGTCTCAGGCTCATTTTGCACTTGTTTGCTCTGAAATACACTTGGTATATCTTATAGTACCTCTGCTGCCTGATTGCTGGAATAACTAATTAGAAGGCTGCTTGATGCACTGGGTGTTTGCTCAATGTATTGAATAATTCCATCGTAAAGGTCTAATGCTGGTTTAATGGTCTAGAGGCCACTGACTTATGAACCATGACATTGTGCAATGAAACATGAAGTACACTTATTTGATACCCCCTACAGCCCCTCCAGCTTAAGTGCATTAACCAAAACGTGTGTGTGTGTGTGTGTGTGTGTGTGTGTGTGTGTGTGTGTGTGTGTGTGTGTGTGTGTGTGTGTGTGTGTGTGTGTGTGTGTGTGTGTGTGTGTGCAGGAGTGAATTCACATGCATTTAGACTCAGAGGGACTGTCAGGTACGGCAGTGTAGAAGGCGTGCAGAAACAAACCCTTCTGTGCAGAAACAGATAAAGAAATGAACATAAACATATTCCACTCATGTATATAAACCTGTTTACAACTAAAAATGTGAAAGTGTTTTTCTGTTAACCTGTGTGATGGTTCCTTGATGGAAGCATCTGACACTATTTCGGTACTACAGGGTCTTTCTGAGGGCTGGGACAATATGATTTTCAGGGTGTCCATTCAGTTGAATTGTGATTCTTTGATATTTCTGATCATTTTTTTTAACACCAGACCATTTGAAAAAGCTAAATGATGATGATTATGATGATGATGTCTATAGACTATATCAGGAGCCATATGTTCCCAAAAAAATGCACATTACATCTGAGTCAGTTTTGACTATTTATTTAATGGTTCCGACATCACGTTACAAGCTAGTTGAAGAAAAAAAAATTCATCCTCCCTTGGAGAAAAGTGGTAAAAAAAATTCCAGCCCAGCTCATAGACAAAGACTGGGGTATTTAAATTAAAAAAGAATGAACAAAACAAAAAAAGCCTGATTTAAATTGATAAAACAAAAAATCCTGATACTTTCATACATCCATTTTTTTCTCTCTCTGGTCTTTCTAGCAGCTTTTATTTGTCTGAAGTCATCATTTGAACTCCTGCCTTAGTATCGGTGAAACATTGTATTTGGCTAGTTTGTAGAAAGTGTTCTTTCTTTTTACTCTAACACCATTTCTTCATTTTCTACTTATTTTGTCTTTTTTTTTACTTATTTTTTCATCACTTTCTTAAAGGGGCTATGAGGAGTTTTTTAAGTGATTTTGAAAAAGCCTCCCTTCAAGATGCCTGATCGTAATCTACACTCTAAAATGAGATTATCAACACAGTATAGGTTATTTCGGAACGCTACTTCGTAGCTTCTGTGTAGCTTCTGTGTAGCTTCCCAATCGGGTCAAGCAAGTCTGGATTGATTTACACGCAGGTCTCTGTGACAACACCACTCCAGCTGACGATGTTAAGCAGTGAGAAGAGATATCTGTGTTTTTCTCTGCTGAAAACGATTTCTGTGATTAATTTTGTATTGATGGTGGACAGTGGAACCTAACTGTCAGACAGAAAAAGGACAGAAGAGAAGAAGAAAGATAAACAGGAGAGAGATAGAGCACGAGCTAAAGGCTAACACAGGAGCTAAACTGTTTGTGTGAAAGTCCATTCCAAACCACAGCAGTTATTCTGCAGTGGTCTGTTCAAACTTGAGAGTCTATCAATAAAATGAGGCGTGAGGTTACGTTAGCTCTGATTGGTAGATGACTGGCAGGACATAACCAGGATTCACTAACATTACTCATTACAGACATGTCTCTTAGCACCGGGCTGCCAGCTGCACTAAATATAGACAGCTATTAAACTACTTACAAACTGACAGTGTTTACTTGTTGTCACATTAGCCTACAGATACAGCAGCTGGCGTATTCATCAACTTTTTGTCACCCCTTGCAACACATTTACTGCCTTCCTCTGTGTATCTGCTTATGACGTCTTAGGCCTGTTAACCTCTGTCCACCTCACTCTCACCCATGTCATTAGCACAATCACAGAGCCTCTTGAAATAGACACATTCCGAGTATGTAAACGGTGATGATATTTGTAGGTGTACGTGTGCATTTTGTCATTGAATGAATGGAAAACATCAACAAGTGAACGGATCTTTTGGGGGGGAGAAATCCCTCATGTATCCCAGAGAAGAGTGTAAACACCCAAGTCTTTCGATGCACATGACTTTATGGTAAGTGGACACTTACCAGACTGTGAAAAATAAAGACATGAGCTTGTGTCAATGAATCAGAAACCCTCCCAAACCAAAGAGAGCACACAGGCTGAGTCTGTGCCCTGGGTTATAATGAAGGAGCCAGAAAATCAAGTCCAGACAGAGAACTGCACCAATTCTATTCTGTTTCTGTGTAGGCCAAAGTTGAAAGTCAGTGAATAATGACAAACTATGGGTCATATCAGTGTCATGTCAGATTTTTTCCAAACGCTGATGTTTGATATTAAGGTAATTGGCTTTAAAATCTCTAGCCAAACTCTTAAACCCCGCTGTCTGTTTTCTGTTGAAGTGTTTTTTTATATGTGAACAGGATAATCTGAGGACTCATTTGTTGGCTGCCTGCTGTTATGCACTCCCAGAATAACCTTTGAAAATGCCCCAACTTAGTGCGACTGCCTGCATTTACACTGGTTCAAGCCCATTCATGACACTCAAACTTGATCTCAGTGTTTAGCTGAGAGGAAAAAGTCATGTTAAAGATGCTGTGAGGAGGATCTGTTTTAATTGGGCTGCCTCACCACCTTCTGGCCTGGAGTCTCATGCACACTGTCATAAATTACTTTTAGCAAAGCGTGTGTTTGTTTTGGAATTGAATGGGGTTCGGATTGAAACAAATTTTCTTTGTTCGAGACAACTTTTTACTGGATACAATCCAGTAAAAAGCCCAAGCTAAAGGCTAATTAGCCTTTAGCTTGGGCTTGCTTGATGTCATGTAGCCTTTAGCTACATAACATGCCTTTAGCTTGAGCTCCATCTCTCTCCTGTTTATCTTTCTCCTGCTCTTCTGTCCTTTTTCTGTCTGACAGGCTCCAGTGTCCACCATCACTACAAAATTAATCACAGAAATCTTTCTCAGCAGAGAAAAACACAGATCTGTGTTTTATCTCTTCTCTTTACTGAACTTTGTCAGTCCGCGTGGTGTTGTCAGAGAGACTGAAATAGGTCATAAATCAATCTGATCCTGGTCGCCCCGATTGGAAAGCTAAGACGTAGCATTTTAAAATAACCTCAAATCTATAATATTGATGCTGATAATCTCATTTTAAATTGTGGATTAAGATCAGGCATATATCTAGAAGAGAGACTTTTTCAAGATCACTTTCAAACTCTTCACAGATGTAAATTTAAGAATCCTTTATCTGAAAAGTTCTTGATATTATTGTGCACTATTGAGGTAGTGTGTCAAATACACATGAGTTTTGACATTATGATTGGTGTGTTTATGTAGTGCACACAATGCATGCAGTTATCACAAATGTGAAATAGGATATCTTCCTAAATGTCAGGAGTCAGGTTTTAAACACTGTTCCAGGATGTTTTTCAGTGAAGATACAGAACCTGTTTATGTCCCGAGAATATTTCTGTTCAAATCTAAAAACTATCCCAGCCAGCCACAACAGGATTAAATACATAGAAGAAGCACTTCACAGAGAAATTTGACCAAAAGTCAAATCTTTACATCATCAGCTCCTCCCCTGAGAGATTGTTTTTAATCTGGGTTATTTCTAATCATTGCAGCCTTTACCTCTTCATTCACTTCTTCACATTGTTAATCTTACCGCACATTAAGCTTTTAAGAATTTTGCTGAAGTCAGCCTTTGCTCTGAAAGCATTGCTGAGTTTGACAAATAAACCAAGACAAGGGAGTGAGAGCAAATGTTGAATATTTTATGTCTATGTGGACCAGAGCCACACACAACAGCATCTGGAGCCAAAGATAGTTTGTTAACTCTGGCTTAGAGGGGCCTTTGAAAGCAATTCTACAAGACAATAGTTCTTCAAGAAAAAATGAAATATGTGAAGAGAATAAAAGCAACTGATCAATCATGACTGCATGGGTGACTCTACTGAGGAAACAAACATGTGAAATGTTTAAGCTGTTACTGCAAGTCGGATCAGTTCTGTCTATGATCCTTTTGTTCCAGGACTTACTTTACCCCAATGAAACTCAGCCAATGGATGGATCATTGGAGTAACTGTTGTGATGCTACACTAATTTCAATTAATGTAGCTGACAGCCTTGAGCAGAAGTGAAGTGTCGACTACAGATTCAAGAAAAGTTTCCTTGTCCTACACAAATACAGATTCTTTTTTTTCTTATTTTCACTGTCTTATATAATAGAATATAATAGAATAGAATATAACTTAATTGTCATTGTAACAAGTACAACAATATTGAAGTTACAGCAGCAATCAAGAAAACAAAAGTAAGAAAGTGTATAGAAAGTACAAAAAGGTCCACAAGAAAATAACTGATAACAGTTTGTCCATCACTGTCCAGTTCAGGCAGTCTCCAACTCCACAGGGTCCAGGACTGAGCTTCTTCAGCAGACTGTTCAGTCTCTGTCTCCTGGATCCTGTCTGCTCACAGCAGGTGAAGCGGTGGTGACTGCTGTTAGCTCCGTTAGCCATGTCTGTGAATAGCATGATGCTACTCTGCCCTCTAGTATTCCCTCTGTTGCTGTGTTAGCGTCCATCTTATTGGAAGTAGATCTTACATTCCCAATAACGATGGATGGAAGGACAGGTCCATGTCATCACTTCTTAGCTCTCACCTCCTTCTCCTCACCTTGTGGGAAGACATCAGGCCTTACACCAGTTAGCATTGACATGCTACAGGCTGCTAACAGCTGAGTTTGCATGTAAACAATGCAGCCATAGTTACATTTAGCATCTCCAGACAAACACAAGAGAAAAAGTAGTAAAAATATCACTGAAGACACAAAAAGTTTGGTGTCCATGACCAACAAATGAACCATACAAAGTAATGATCCACTCCAAATACAAACATTACGAAAAAGAGACGAAAAAATTACAAGAAACGGACAAAGAAGAGAGAGCGGCTGCAAAAGGCAGCCATGGACAACAGGGCGGCTTATGAAGTTAATCATAAGATACCATCATAAGTAATCTTATGAAGGTACAAACTGCTTACACAAAAAATCACATAGAAACAAAACAGTTATAAGACCAAAACTAGTAACATTAAGAAAGTATACTAAAATAGGAAGTAGTTGCTAAAAGCAACAAATATAAACACTAAAAAAATAGAAACACAATAACAAAAAAGGCTAAGGGGACCTCACAACTCACGCAGTGTTGAAAGCCAAAGAATAGCAATGGGTTTTGAGATGAGACTTAAAACACTCCACTGTGGGAGCTTTCTGGACATAGGGCACACCACAGGAAACACCTGGTCCTCCCTGGTTCTGAGTCTTGTCTTGGGCACCATGAGCTGGAGCTGGCCCTCAGACCTCAGGGTGCACGCTGGTGTATGGTTTTGGATGAAGTCCAGGATGAACTCTGGGTCCAGTCCAAAACAAACAATCAAATTTTAAAATCCATTCGTATTACCCCATCCAAAAGAGTTGGGGTAATACATTTATGTTTTTTGGTTTTTGTTAAAAGTCGTGCTGCAAAGTTCTGGATCATCAGTGAAAGTGCATTATGGGTGATGCGGGTACAAAATGCATTACAGTAGTCCAGGCGTAAAGAAATATAAGCGCGACAACTTGCTCACAGTGCTTTGAAGATAAAAACAGCTTTACCTTTGATAAAATACAAAGGTGATAAAAGCCTTATTCAACAACTGGTGACAAAGGGTTGAACATAACCTTTGAGGGGGGCCAAGTTCATAAGAGGATCAGTAAGTCCAAACAACACAAATGCTGTTGTTTTTAGGCCCCGTTTACACGACAATGTCTCATCCGAAAACACTTGAAAAAATCTGCGATTACACGCAAAATCTGAGGGACTGAAAACACCGTAGTAAACATGCCAGGCCTGTTAGTTGGCGCTATAACTGTCTTGTCCTGAAGCAGCTTTTGGTAGATATCCACTGAAGAAGAGTTGAGCCGATCATCTGGTGTATTGGTGAATGCTAAGAGCAGAAGTGGAGCAACTGATGCTTGTTAAAGACAGTCATCAGAGGCCCAGCCCTCAAATCATGAACTAGTTGGGGAACACTTTTGCAATGACATCATTTCAGCAAGTCTCATGAAGAACAGACAGTTTTAGCCCGTTTAAAGACAGATTCAAGGATTTCTGCAACATATGAATGTGTGAAGGTTTGAAAAAACGCTCAGTCTAAACATCCAGCCTTAGTGCTTTTTATCCATGTTTAGAATATGGGAAAGAAAAATAACCCTCTTCAAAGATGAAACTTGAATCATGGCTAAATGAAGGAGACTTGATAACGTATCTCAATCATTTATGCTGTAAAAAAACCACTTTTAAATCATTTATTAGTATTGTTGAACAGAGGATGAATTCATCATGCTGGGGTGTTTGTCTGGTGTGTTTGACTTGCAGCTGCAGGAGGAGGTGGATGGCCTGGCAGACCGGGTAGAACAAGCCAACAACGCCTTGAAGGGAGACTGGTCCCGCTGGCAAGACAGCATGAGAACTGACCTCAAATCAGCATTTATATGCACTGCTGAGAAGAACGTGGACTATTACGAGAAGGTGAGTCTAAGATTGGAGCCAGAGCTGTAGATGGAGTCAAACTGTGGAGCTGCAGACTGTAAATCTCACATCTTTCTGCAGGATAGCTTTCTCCAGAGGAAAATCCTCAAACTTTTCTCACTGCTGAGCAGTGCCGAGGAAAATATAATCACAGGCTATTTTGTTCCTCATGATGCAAATCACTTGGCTAGCATCTGACCCTGTGGCAGCACTTACGGGCACACAGTGTTCCTGCTGATGGTATGGTTTCAGACTGTTTCTGTGCAAGTTTAAAACTCCTAATAAGAGCTAAAACAGCTCACCGGCAGCAACATTACTGCAGATGTTACACGTGATGATGATTCACGATGTGGGGAACATAAAACAGAGAGAGCTGTCTGTAGCGATGTGATGGAGACCTTCCTATATCTGGATTTATCAGCAGGTAGAGCAGCAGAGGCACAGACATTAAAGCAGAACAATAAAGCTGGTTTCACTACAGGGGGAGAGTACGGCAGTAAGGTTTTCTGGTGCTAATCATTGAGTCTTTTATAGTTTATCCCTGAGCATCGTTGTGTTAGCAGAGGATAGCCGCACCTTCCTCAAACAACTGTTCCCTGAAAAGCTCTGATATAAGTGCTCCTAAAGGTCCTGTGAAAGCTGGTGTTGGTTCTTAAACAGTTTGGGGCTTTTTAAAGTCTACATATTGTAAAAAATCAGACAAAGCTTTTGAAAAGGATCCATTTGTAACAAGCTCCAGAAGCAAACCAAGGATGTTCTGTTTGATTGGTTAAAAGGGCACTTTGTTTACATTTGACATCGTAACCGCTTTACACCTTGAGTTGTGAAGGTGGATAATACCTCAGGCCTAAAAGTTCACACCACGTTTTTATAGATTAATCTAAAGCCCTAAAAAGTAAGGGTGGACGAAAAAAATCAAAAATCAAAAATACCAAGATTCTTTGTTAAACAATATCAAAATCAGGATTCTTTGTCCAAAAACCGATTTTCTTTTTTTTTTCTTTTCAAATTCAAATTCCTCATTTCAGTCATTATTTATAAACTGGATTGTAAAAAGGTTACCACTGTTCTCCAGCAGAAGGTGAAATGCTTCTCTCTGGCTCATGTGATGTGCATTTTATGGAAAAATATGGCTCCTGATATAGTCTGTAGACATTGTCATCATCATTAAACTTTTTCACATGGTCTGGTGTTAAAGAAGCAAACTAAAAATTATAAATATTGAAGAATCCCAATTTCAAATCCACACCCCAAAAATCATAATAGAATTGAATCGCAAGAAAAGCATATCATCCCAGCCCTACTTAAAAATGTTGCTAACATTCTGATTTTGATACATTCAATTTGCTTCTTTTGTACAACGTGGAAAAATCAGACATCACGTACTTTGATCATTTCATAAAAATGAAAATGTTAAGTTTCTTGTTTCAAAGTGCTGAAAGACTTTGTCAGACCCTGATGAAATCTACTTTCCCTCTGGAACAGGCCCAAACCCAACAATATAGGGCTGGGCGATTATGGTAAAAAAAAGAATCCCGATCATTTTAAGTGATATTGAAATCACAATTAATATACACAATTATTCATTTATTCAAAAAATTCAGTACTGATTTAAACACAACTGTAAAGAACCAGCAAGTGGCACATACAGTATTATTGATACACACAAGTCACACACACTCACTGTGGCTGCACATGGAACACAGAAGAGCTATGAAGCACAGGAACTTGCATACATCTACACTGTGTGGCATATTAATTGTTTTTCTTCGATTATATTGTTTTTATGATTGTAAAATGGCAATATTGAAATCACAATTAAAATCCAATTAATTGTCCAGACCTACTACAATATTCAGTTCACTACAGTAAAAATTAAAAAACACCAACAAAAACTGTTATTTGGGGGATAAAAGTTACTTTTTAATCTTGAAAAATAGCCCTGTTTTTATTTTTCTTTATTGTTTTCTTAATTACTTAGACACAACACTTAGGCCCTTAATCTGACCCTCCTGTTTGTCCTCAGAGGAATCAGAAGGTGTCAGACCCAGCTCATAGTGAATGTTTAGCACTGATCATTGAATGTTGTTCAGGGTTTAACAATATTGTTGATGTTGCGTTTCAGTCATGGTTAGCTGTGGCTTTTTTTTTTCAGATGAAAAAATAAAAAACAAAACAAAACAAAAAAAGCAATTGCTCTTCTTCTGGCACTAGGTGGCAGCACCTTCCGCGAAATAACTTGAAGCACTTCATCGCACTCAGTTTTTACTTCAGGCAAAGTTCTAGCTTGTGTTGTACGTCACTTTGGACAAAAGCATCTGCGAAATAAGTCGAATTGTAGTAAATTGTATAATTATTATGTGGTTGTAGGATAATTTTCTCTTGCTTGTTACATGTGTACATCTTAGCCGGGCCAAACTGGCACATGTTCATTTTTAGGCTTTTATTCAGACGTTGAACATCATGGAGGAGTGAGAGTACGACGTGTAGTGAACAAAAGCAGGACTGAGGAAGAAGGGGAGGAATTAAGGAGACACAGCTGTATACTCATCAGTGCTAGAGGCACATAGCTGTAAAGTTTCCTCCAGCTAACCAGTGTTTGGACTGTTTCAGTATGTGACATTATAGGTCAGCAAGAAGGCATACTGCTGCCCACCATACTGGAAGCAGACATACTTTAGTCAATAAATTGATTCCAGTCTGGAGTTTTTACACTCGAACAAGGACAGTGGTTGGGTTAGACTTCATAATCAAGCTTTAGTTAGACTTACCGTGTTTTACTGTGCGTGTAAATGTACTGAAGAGGACAGGACACATGACTGATTCCCCCTTAAAGCTACTCTCGTCAGCAGTTTGGGACAAAAACAAAAGAAACAAGACATTGGGGACTAGCAGGAGAGGTTAAAGACTTAAAGTAGTCTACAACAGAGACTTCTGAGTCATGAGCACTTAATGAAGCAGTGTGTGGAGCATGGCTGTGATAAATGGAGAAGAAAATGTCACAGTTAGTAACAAAGCAGAAGAACTTGTTCCTCTCCATTAGTGATATTATTCAGTTTAATCTGACTGATAACAACAAGTGGTGGGCGGTAAATTAGTTTAAGCACCATCACTGGAGTCACACTCTGCTGAGGTTCTGTAATACCACCATTACCAGCGTAAACACAGCTTTTGGTTTTACTGCACACAGGGGAGATTTACTTCCCTAACACCTGCAGGGTTGGAAATTAGCATCCAGCAGCCACCAAATGCTCATTTTTATGCACTGACTGTTGGATTTGTTCGACCTACCAGCCGTAGCAGTGGGTAAGTAAAAGAGATATGACAGCATGATTTGAGACAAACACGTGTTGAATCTGGGTTTAGAGGTCCTCGTGGTATGGAAGGTGTTGGTAGCTACATTTACATGCAGTCAATATTCAGGTTAAGGTCAATATTCTGGTTTCTGAAACCTGTTTACGTGTAACATCTTGACGCACTTAGAACATCATGACGCAATGCGTGTTATTTCCGCTTTGAATAGAACTTCATTGTCATTGTAACAAGTACAATGAAATTGAAGTCAAAGCAGCAATCAAGAAAACAAAAGTAAGAAAGTGTATAGAAAGTGCAAAAAGGTCCATAAGAAAATAGCTGCTGACAGCTTGTCCATCGTTCTCCAGTTCAGCCAGCCTCCACCTCCACAGGGTCCAGGACTGAGCTTCTTCTTCAGCAGTCTGTTCAGTCTCTGTCTCCTGGATCCTGTCTGCTCACAGCAGGTGAAGCTCTTCCATTGTGGCGTTGGTGTCTGGTGTTAGCTCTGTTAGCCATGTCTGTGAATAGCATGATGCTACTCTGCCTTCTGGTATTCCCTCTGGTGCTGGGTAAGCACAGCTAGCTTGTCCATCTTATTGGAGATAGATCTTATGTTCCCAATAACGATGGATGGAAGGACAGGTTGATCCCGTCACTTCTTAGCTCACACCTGAGAACCAACAGGTCGTCCTCACCTCCTTCTCATCACATTATGGGAAGACATCGGGCCTTACACCAGTTAGCATTGACATGCTACAGGCTGCTAACAGCTGAGTTTGCATGTAAACAATGCAGCCATGGTTACATGTAGGATCTCCAGACAAACACAGGAGCAAAAATAGTAAAAATATCACTGAAGCCACAAAAAGTTTAGTGTCCATGACCAACAAATGAGCCATACAAAGTGATGATCCACGCCAAATACGAAGACTCTGAAAAAGAGACCAAAAAAATTACAAGAAACAAAGAGGAGAGGGCGGCTGCAAAAGGCAGCCAAGGCCAACAGGGCGGCACCTTTGCCTGGTGTTCACATTGCTACAAAAGGATTATTGCTAATATTCCATATATGAAAGGGTTAACGACTGCATGTAAATGCATCTAGTGTTTACATGAAAATCAATCTTTGTAAAAGGGTCATATAAAACTGCTCTCTCTGTGATATGTTAGAAGGGTTAATGTTAAGCTCTGTTTCCATCAACCAGTCCAGTTTGGATCTGTACAGTTCCGTACGGGTTGGATCAGTAAAGCCTGATCCTGTTTGTGATTCCACAGCCAACCGTGCCGTTCTTCGTAGGGGGCCTATAAGCCAAATCCTGATAGCCTCATCAGCTCCATAATATCTGACACCATAGCAGCGCGACACAGCTGATAAATCCAACAATAAGAAAATGTGACATAGTAAAGAGCAAAAATTTAACAAAACAAGCAATTTGTCTTCTTTGTGATGGACATGTGACTTTGTTAAAGACCAATCAAGCTTTGTTTCAAAGAAGGCTGTGTGCCACCAGGAGAAATACACTGCCCGCTGACACACAGGAAGTGACCATTCTTTGCACCAATCAACGGACTGCAATGTTTCTAGCTCCACCTTCTGGGATTGGATCAGTATGTGTAGCACCCCAACAGAAGGGCACCAAAAAGTGTTACGGTACGGGTCGGTAATTTGGAGACCTGTCCCAGTTTTAGTCAAAGGAAACATCACAAAATGCGTGTTGTACAGAGACAAACCAAACCGAACTGCTTGGTGGAAACGTGGCTTTTAGTGATTGGGTTGCTCTAGCAGAGAGACCCCAACACTAAGCACAGGGGTCTTATTGGTTGTTGGGGAACCCCTAAAAAGACTTCAGGATGTCACAAATAAATAATTTTCCCAGTTTGATCTGAAAGATGTCGACTGGCCTTCTTTCAGGCTGACCTAAAACCACTCCAACACCTTGATGATAAACTTTATAATACAAGACCCTAGTAGTTAGTCAGCTGAATGGGAGCAGCATCCCTGCACAGCCCCAAAGTCTGACACCAGCTTGGCTTCAGTGTTTAGTTAATTCTTTTTACGCTTAGGAACAAGAAATCAAAGTGCCATCAGTATCAGGATGTTGTGTTTGAAATGATAGGTCTCTCAGCCAAAAATAGTGGTTTTGTTTCAGAACCAGTGGAGCAGAGTGAGGGGAAGAGGGTACTGAAGAGACCAACATCCCCTGAATACCCATCATCCTCAGAGCTCTACTCGCTGCCTCAGATTTAGTGAAAATGACAGACGATGTCATCGGTGGCGAGGAACAGGGAGACGATTCAGAAATTGTTGATGCTCCAGCGACTTTTAAATCTGATTCGTGGAAACATTTTGGTTATCCCACGTCAAGTAAAGAGACAGGAGAAAAAGGCGATAGACAAACAACAAAGACATTACGCAAACACTTCCCGACTGTGGTGACCTACACCTCGGAGGAATATGGGTGTAAGGGGGAGTATGAAGAGACGCTGTTTGGCAAAGTGTCTCCCTGAAAAGTCTGGAGAAAAGAAAAAAGTGCAGCCAGGTCAAAAGACTCTAAAGGAGCGTTTACAGGTTCACTTCCTAATGAGAGCCGAGAGCTGGAGAGATAAAATTATGTGTGTCACAGACATAGAGCCGTTTTCTTTGGCTGTCAGCAGAGAAATCACAGGTCACACACTGCGAGCAGCTCTCTACAGAGAGCCAAAGGTTGAAGTTACACAAAGCCTCAGACAGGAAGATGAGAGGAGCTCATGAGCTGCTCATGTAGAGCTCTATGAATCATTTTTTTAAAAAGCATTTTGCTTCCAAACCATTGTCTTTTTTAACATATAAAGAAATGTCACACTGTTCTTGTTATCCAGTATTCTCATATTGTGAGGTTTTGTTATCAGTACATCCCTGTGAATAGGACACGGATTCTTTTGTGATGCTACAAATCATTTTCTGGCAGACAGGCTATCTAACGTCACAGTTTCTCTACAGATAACACATCAGTAGATCGGAGTATCTGAGCCGTGTCATTTTTTTATCAGAGACTGTGACAGTGGGTACTTTCTATGCGTGCCTGCTGAGTGTGTGTATGCGTGTCTGCATATGTGTGTGTGCATGATTCCTTGACATAATTGGGATCTCTCTCCAGGGCCTCTCTCTGCAGGGGAAGGCCATCTCGCCTGGCCGCTCCCCGCAGCAGCCCTGATGACATCACTCATCACCCAGCACACTGGCCTAAGGCACGCTAATGCAATACAAAGGAAAAGAATGAGCACCAGTGTGTGTTTGTTTGAGTGTGTGTTTGAAATGGGTGTGTATGGGAGAGCCCAGAGAGCTGTTTGTTTCCTCATGTGAAACACACAGAAAGTGATAATATTAGGGAAGTGCACTCGTAAACAATGCATCGTGCCTGATGCAGGCCTGGACACAGCAGGGGAATTAGGCCACTGTTACATATTCATGAGCCGTACCTCACATAAATTTAGCTCTTACCTTCACTTGTTCCACAAATGAAATATTAATGATACTAAAAGGTTCCTAATCTGTGCTCTGAAAAGATTCAAACATAGTGTTGTGTTTTAATGTTGGAAAGAGGTTCCCCTTTACTTGCAAACCTGATCATTACATAATTAAACCAAAAACAAAGCAAAACAAATATTACTTTGAATGGAGCTGCTTCTTGAGGTAATCTTTAATTTTAGCCACTTGAAGGCTTCAGAAGTCTCCCAAATCAAATATTCTGGAGTTGCTTATTTGTTGAATGTGAGCTGTCAACTTAATGCAACTTCAGCTACATGTTTTTTTCCCCTCTAATTTAATTCAGAATAGAATAGAATAGAATAGAATAGAATAGAATAGAATAGAATAGAATAGAATAGAATAGAATAGAATAGGCTGTACTTTATTCTCTATCCATGGTACTCTATCATTCCATAGTCAGCCAGTCTCCACCTCCACAGGGTCCAGGACTGAGCCTCCCCAGCAGTCTGTTCAGTCTCTGTCTCCTGGATCCTGTCTGCTCACAGCAGGTGAAGCTCTTTCAATGTGTCGTTCCTATCCTGTGTTTGCTCCATTCGCTTCAGATTAGCCATATCTGTGAATAGCATGATGCTACTCTGCCCTCTGGTATTCCCTCAGGTGCTGGGTTAGCATGGCTACCTCGACCATCTTATTGGAGATGGATTTTACTTTCCCCACAACGATGGATAAAAGGACAAGCTAATGGTATTAGACACCACAGTGCCAGCACGTGGTCCTCACCTCCTCCTCAGCTCGTAGGTAACATTGGTCTTAGCACTGGTTAGCAACAACATGCTATGGGCTTCTAACAGCTGAACTTGCATGGGTACATAATGGAACTATAGTTACACATAGGATTCCCTGACACACTTGGAAACAAAAATAGTAAAAACACCACTGCAAACATAACCTAACCTGACACGCCAGACGAACAGTTTCATATATCCCCCACGGAAATATTTCACTAGTCCATCTGGGTAGCAGCTCTTCCGATTTGTTTTCAGAGGCAGGACTTTAAAAAAAATCAGCAGCTGGTGATTGGACGACCGTTCTGATTAACACACTCACCACGGACCAATCCACATCAAGCCACTATGCCGGTATGACGTAGCTTATGTGAGCCGATGCTTCTGAGAAACAATTGATGAACAACTACTGAATCACAAGAAACAGCTGTGAAAAAGGCATTAGACGACAGCTTCCGTTTTTATAAATTTGACTTAAGAATCAAAGGAACTCTGACAAGTACGAAAGTCTGCTGACGTCACGTCTGCTCCCACGTCTCCTGCCTCTCTTCCCTGATTGGGCCGGTCAGAATTTAGCCGAGTGAATTTGTTGGTCAATGGAGCCTGACAAGATGGACCTGCAGGAGTTCAGGAACTGAATCCGGCAGGTCCACCTGCTCTGCAAGGTTAGACATAACCAGCTTGGTGCTAACAAATGAGACATAACACGGTTCCAAATACAAAGATAACTAAAACAATAGGATGAAAATGAGAAAACAAAGGAATCATTGATACAAATATTTTATAAACACCCATGCTATGTCACCTTGTTGATAAAGTAAGTAAATATGGATTGATTGATTGATTGATTGATTGATTGATTGATTGATTGATTGATTGATTAGTTGAAGTATTTTATTCAAGAGGCCCCCATATATGGACAAGCAGGTGAAGCTCAAGTTGCTTAAGTGGCTCACTGGTAGAGTCAACGTCTCAGTCAGAGTTGGTAGAGCTGCTAATTATCTAAACTTAGGAATTTAACTTTGACCAAAGTTAACTGGATTATCCAAAGCATTGGTCCTCTTCCACCTTCGGCCTGTTGTCCTCTCTCCTGGATCCACCAAAAAAATGTCTGATTTCCATGGAGCCATTGTTCTGCTAGTTAGAGCTAAAACACAAACAAAATGGAGTAACATTTTCTCTTCACTCTCAAAATACTACAGCAGTGCAGACATCCTGGTTTTGATCGTGGGAAAGTTAGTCCCAGCCAAATGAAACAGACAAAATGAGCTAAATGGTTTTCTGAATGAGACTTTTAAAGCTTGTTGAGCTCACTGTGAGTTGCTTTATTGGATTAGTGTACTTGTTGTGAAACATGTTGGCTCTGTTCTGTGTTCCTGTGTGTGTATGTGTGTGTGTAAAAGTAGGTGAGAAGTAAATTTAGCACTCAATAACTCTCTGCTGACAGCTTCTTGGAAACCAGCCTTTTGTCTCTCTGAGTCTTTTGTCACTTTCAGCGGCTGGGACTGCTTATCAATCCAGCCTGTTAGAAAAAGACTGCTGTCCACATTGATCTCAGATAAAACCCATCACCTTCTTTTTCTGTATACCGTCCCAGAACGGAACTACAAACAACAACTTGTCTGAAGCAGAACAGATCAGATCAACAGCTCTTTGATTTGTGAGCAGTGGATGTGAAATGATTGGACGTCTACATTTACACAGTGGTCTGAACTTTTATGACTCAGCAGAACATGTCTCAGTGAGAAAGAAAAGATGTGAAGTTTGTTACAATAATTCCTAAAGAAGTGATGATAGATGGAAGTTCTGTTCATACCCTGGTTCGGTCCATTCCTCAAAAAGTTTGTCAGGTAAAGCATGTGTGATATCCTGCACATAGCGTCCTTATTCATACCCTAAACAAACTTTCTTTGGACTGCTTTGCTAATACTTCCTTCAACCTGCAGGTTAGATACTTTTCCTCACTCAGCTGCAGCACACTGAACGGCTTAAAAGTCACCTGCATGTGTACAAATATCAACAACGGTGTGTTTAGGCTGTTTGGTCCTGAACTCAATTTCACGCACTTTGACTCAAATACTTAAGGCTCAGAGGGACACCATTCAGTGTGAATGAAAACTGAAAATAGCATCTCGGCACCCCACCTTGTGACTAAAGACTTAAACGGAGCTCTGTGGCATAACATGGAGACGTGGAGAAATGCTGAAGTGATGCAAATAGTCATTTAATGTGCAGCAGAACCAATCCAATCTCACAGCACAGCTGCTCTGTAGTCCACTGAACAGCGTCATTGAGGGTAATACACCGTTGCTGACAAAACCTGTGCGTCCTTGGCCTGGAAGCACCGCTTATAAACTCAGAGGTATTAACAAAGTTGCTCCAGCGTCTTCTTCTATGGCTGTCAAACTAACTTATAACACACATCAAAATTGCTCACAGTTTTGCTTAAAAACAAGGTCATTTGGTGATTTACAGTATGTTCGTACCATAAAGCAGTAGAGGTGTGAAAAAATATTGATACAGCAAGATATCGCAAAACTTTGACCTATGATAAAATATCAGTATTTCAACTCTTAAAGGCAGGGTTGGCAGTCCTGAAAAAGTAGCATGAATTTGAATGTAGCATCTCGTCAGGACTCCACCTAGCCCCTCCTCCCCCTCCCCTTGGGGCTCCTCCAAAGCAACGCCCCCGCTCACATGCACGGGCGCAGCTGATTCGCAACTATGATTGTGAATGACTGAAAGACGGACTCAGCACATCATTTTATGTTTTGCAGTATGTCGAGTCATGTCTCATTTAGAGGCAAGGAAACACCAAAATGTTAAAACGTAAAGTTAGAAAACAAATAACAATTAGTTAGTACACGCAACTGTCACGCGAGCATTATCCACTTTATCTATGACACGATATAAGGGGTAAAGCTATTATACAAATAGTACATGTACATTTTTTTCTAGGACTTACTAAATATCACAATATTTTTTTGCTTGTCAGAGCCCCTGTGGTGAGAGTTTATTAGACTCTGATCCGGACTACAGCCCAGAGCCAAGTACCTCATCGCGTCAGAGGGGACAGGCCCGAGGTCAGTCAAGAGGGGCAGTCGGTAGAGTGCAAACCTGTTCACTGCTAAACTCAGGAACACACATTGAGTCAGAGGCAGTGCACGTCGTTGAAATGTTCGAGCAGGAGGAGGGCAAAACAGCAGGACCGGATTTGATTGGTTTAACAGATTGTATCCTAAGCAGTATTGTATCCTAACCAGTATAACAAAAAGTGTATCTAAATCAAACTAATACAAAATAAAACATTAAGTATTTATAAGCAACTGTGGTATGATGTACCCCTAAATTGACTGTTTTTATTTTCAACTGTTTTCTTTGTCCGAAATAAACTGAAACTGAAACTGAAATTGAAATATAATCTCAAAGTATATTCAAAATTTCCTATTCCTGAACTTGAAGATGTGAGTTTGACGCTGTAAACATCACCGTTTTCTCGCTATTCTTGGATCAGTTAGTTTACACTGCAAAAAAACTTCAATATTTTCTAGTGTTTTTGTCCTATTTTCTGTAGAAAATGTATTTTTAGCTTGAAATAAGTTGAGAAAAATCTGCCAATGTAAAAAGATAAAAGTTACTTGTATTAAGACATTATTCTAGTGTCAAGCAAAATTTTGTTATTGGCAGATTTTTTTTGGATGTTTCAGGCAGTTCAGACCTTGTTTTTTGTCTATAAATAGCATGGAACAAGACATTTTCTGGACCTATCAGTTGAATGTAGCTATAAAAAAGACATGTTTTAGTTGAAATAAGACAAAACGTTTGATAAGACCTCAGTTTTTTTGTAGTGTAAAATCATTTTAAGTTTATTTTTTACAGTTTAGTAGAGTAATAGAACAATATAGTAGTCGTGTTTTGTGCCAAGTTAGACTTTTTTAGTAACATTAGTTACACCAAGTGACATTTATCAGTTTTCGCCAACTGACCACGTCTTTCAACCAATAATTTTTTATGTAACATTAATTTAATGTCATCGTAGTTAAAGTCACAAACTTGATGCACTTTATGTTTTCAAGTTACGTGTATGTATGAAACACTGCATCTGACTTCTTTTATTTCAAACACAATAACCTAGAAAAGTTGTTTCCAATCAAACATCCCAATATATCACAATATTCTGGTATCGTGATATCATTGTATCATGACCCAAGTATCTTGATGTTAATTGTATTATGAGGTTTTTGCCGAAACTCACCCCTATGAAGCAGTTGAAAGAAGAAAAACAAGGCCACCCTCACTGATTTCACTATATCTTTGGGTTAAACTGAAGAAACATGAACCAAACTATCAGATTTGGTCCTGTTGGTCTGAGCCTATCTCTGGTGTGAGTGCGTTTAAATCAGGTCGTTGCTAAAATAAAGCATGCCTGCTCGGCAAAGCTCTTGTTGCAATGCAAAAATGTTCTCTTGAAGCATAAAATCCCTCCATGGAGGATGATTTCATACCTTGCCCAAAGCGGGGTTAAACCAGATTAACACATTAAATAGACTTTTCTTTGATGGGAGGCTGGCTATCTCTAATGAGAGAATCCTTTACTGTGGTATCAGTCAAAGAAAAAGAGGAAGATGCTTCTACGCCTGTTCTTCATGAGGAAACCTCAGATGAGTCTCCAGCCCTGTTTGGCCAAGATTTAGTTCTGTTTCGTTGGTAAGATCATTTTAATAATGCATATTCAATGATTCTGGTCCCATCCGGAGCACATGTGGTGTGTGATTTTCCTCCCCCCTTCTCCTGGTGTTAATTACAGCCCCAAATACCTGCTGGTTTCTGACACACTTGTCAGTCCTCTGAGAAATGTATTCTACTGAATAAAACCCAGTGTTTCTAAATGTATGCAGAAGTTTTGCATATAAAGAGTTTCAGTTCCTGTTTATTTTTATCCACACAGATCCAGACGGAGCTGTGTCGGGTATAAAGAAAGAATATTTCAATATTTGTAAAGGCCAGATGGACGTACTTTCCCCCAAGCATTGCTTTCTTTAGAATCCCAACATCCAGACATATGTTGATGGAAGAAGAAGCCTTTAGAGACAGATGTGGATATAAGCGTCTCTCTAAATGTCCGACTGTGTGCCCCATATTTTTACTCATACTGCTATGTGAAAAATTTCAGAATCTTATTTAAATGAGATAAAATTAGAGCGCAAAAAGCTTGTGGTCACACTTGCTTAATTAACTTGACTTTGGAGCAGAGCTTGATGACGAGCTGATCATTTGAATCAGGTGTGTTGGAGCCGGGTAACACCTAAAACATGCAGGGCAGGAGGTCCTCCAGGAACAGGGTTGGGTAACACTGATCTAGGGCAACGTCTGGTTGGAGCGTGTTTGGGTTAAGTTGGAATGGACAGTGTGGCCGCACCCTAAAATGTGCCTGGTGGGGCACTTCTAAAGTGTAAATACGTCTGCATCAGCTTCACTTCTTGTGGCTGCATGGTTGCTGCTAGATAACACCTTTACAACTTCCTCCTTTCTACTGTCTGAGTTTCACTATTGAGCCAAGGACTAATTCTGCTAAGGAGCATGACTAATAAGATCGTACAACCATTTCAATTAAGAACGTCCCTAAAGTCCAAACACGGCTTGCTTCATTATGTTAATAATATCGATAACAACTCCAAATTGATTTATTCCCAGGTACTCCCTCTCATGTTCACACAGGACAGTCTGTAACATACACAACGCTAACAGTTGCTCCCCACTGTGGGCTACTTGAAAGCATGAGCTCAGTCTTTGCTGTGTGTTGATATTGTTATTCAGGTGCAGCTGTAGGAAAGTGCAGCCATGGGGCCTGTGAATGATTTATTGGAGAGGAGCTCAGAGAGGCGGCCTATAAGAATCTAATAAGACACCAGCACCTGGGAGGGCTTTATATCACCTTGGTGGGGTGTAGGGCAAAACTCGGAAATGGGGAGAGGGTTGAGTGGAGGTGGATGGGGAGGTAGAGGTAAGAGAGCAATGTGACAAGAGGGGGGTATAAAGACAACAAGAAGGAAGGATGGGTGAGGAGGGGGGAGGAAGTGATAAAAGTAGGATATGATGTGATATTTTATAAGCAATAAAACTCTGTTTAGTGACCGTTGCCATTTAGTGCTGATATATTTTATCCAAGCAGCCTCTGAGCGCAATGATTTTTAGTATTTGGGGAAATTCTCATCTGCTTTTATTTTCTCATTTTCTACCTTTTAGAGATTTCTGTTCGAAAAGTTATCTTTGTGTAATTCAAGTCAATACAAGGTGGTAACATTTTGTTGCATTGCTTCAATCAGTGAAGAAAGTTAAGCAACGTGAGGTTAAGACTTGAATCAACGACAGAACACCACCAAGGCATCACTTCAACCGTCAAGTCCTTCTGACAGTTATTCCCAAATGACACGCATGCAGCATTAATACAGACTGACAGTGGAGCAAGCAAGGGAGTGCAGACGAGAAGAGGGGAGCAGGCCAACCCTCACCTCACCTCACCTTACCCTGCCTTACCTTAGCTTACCGTGCACAAACATTTCCTGTATCAACTTTTTGTAGTTATTGTGAACTTGGTTCAGTGTCACAGAACTTTAGATATGACATGACACCAGTCCTGAGGTCATCACGCACCCACAGAGCAGCTAATGCTTGCATGCAGTATTTTAATCAGTTGTCTTAAAAGCTTTCATTTGAAGCAGAATGGCTGCTTTGCATGAAGAGCCGAACACGGTCGCTCAGATCCACATGTTGCACCTCTTTGTGCTCGGCCTGTTTACACTTGTTGAAAGATTCAGTCACAGATGGAAAGTTCTGTTCGTCTGTTGACATTGGAAGTGTCTTTGTTCCAGCGATGACTTGAAACCAAGCTGCCTCAGAGCAGTGAGAAGAAGCAGAGTTCTCGTGTGTGTGGGGGATGAGAACGAGGCGAGTGTGTGTCTACATGAGATGAAAACTTTGGGTGTGCTGAGGCCTAATGTTACCTGACAGCTGTGTGGTCTATCAGTGAAGTGTGTTGACAACACTGTTAACTTCAGTCGGTATTCAAAGTGACAAACACACATAGATCTGTATTACACACACTGGACTGTATCCTCACTGCACTGGGTTGTTACAGACCATAACGAGCTCTCACACACTTACATCCAGGTGCCGTGTCTGCCTTCAGGGAGTTTGGATAGCAAAGTAAATTGTCCACTACAGCACAGTAGGGGTTGTACGTCAGTTGCAGAGCTTTGGTTCATTCACTCACTCATACCAGTACAACACATTTTAACAAAAGTCTTTGACAACACATAACACATCACTGTCCCCAGTTCACCACTGGAGAAGATAGACTGTCCCTCTTCTACTGTCATACAGCAACGTAACTGTCCAAGCACTTTGACGGGTGGTTCTGGGAGTAAGAATGACCAATAATGGTCTCTTAAGAGTGGAAATTGACAACTCTGGATTAGGGCTGCAACTAACAATTATTTTAGTAATCGATTATTCTGACGATTATATTTACGATTAATCGATGAATCGGAAAAAAGAAAGGATGAAATGCATGAGTAAAATTCAAAAAACCAAACATGCATTGTTATTTTAGTTGATGACTATTGTTTGCTTAAAGATACCGTATTTTCCGCGCTACAAGGCGCACCTAAAAGCCTTCAGTTTTCTCAATAGGCGACAGTACGCCTTATAATCCGATGCGCCTTATATAGCCCTACCATAGTTAGAGGGCGTCGCCAGAGTAACAGCGGTAAGCAGTAAGAACCTGTAAAGAGGAATTCTGCTAAGTGCTAACATTAGCTCACAGGCTGGCCCGAGCTTCTTCTCTTGTTATTTGTTAGAGCAATACAGCGCCCCCCAAAGGTCTGGCATTTGAACTGATCTCTGGAAAAGGCTTTTGTGGACGTCAGAAACGGCTTCGTCTTTACAGCACACTTTTTTTGAAAACGGCACAGAAAATAGTAGGATAGGAAAATATGCGGCTCCATGTGGATGTAGCCTGAGTTTGACTGACTAATCTGACTGTTTTGTTGACATTCCCTTTAGCGCAGCTCTATCTAGTGGATGCATAACGCAACCCCAGCCACTTATAGCTTCTACTCTATTCGCCTTATAATGCGGTGCACCCTATAGATGAAAACAGTTTTCAAATAGGCCATTCATTGAAGGTGCGCCCTATACTCCGAAGCACCATGTAGTGCGGAAAATACGGTATATACAAAGAAACAACATATCTGAACATAATTGAACTGACCAGATGCTTCATTTATAAAGTTTAGAAGTGATTTAAATGTATTGTCACTTAAAGAAAAAATATTGTTATGTCATCAGATTAAGAACTTATTGGGCCAAAAAGGCAAATAAATAAAAATGTGCACTCAATCTTTTCACCAGGTCAAACAGCACACCCATTCTGCTCTACCCCTATCTGTAGCAGTTAACGCTAATGCTGGTTTGATGAACTCCTTGTGGTTTTAAACGGGGTGAGGGTTTAATAAAAAGACTAAACGAGTCCTAAAAGACATACCATGCATTTCGTAACATATGAAAGGAGTGTATGTGGGATTTTGGTACCAATTTCAATGATGAGCCCAACATGTTTACATTTTAAGTGCTGGATCATTGCAGTCATACTGCCATGCCAAGGGTCATTTGTCCAAGCACTGCAGTTAACATTCTGTGTTACATAAATTCTCTCAAACTCTGGAAATTTTTGGATTAACGGCTTCTCCGGCTCTGCCATTATTCCCGTGTTTTCTGTTTCCCTCACCTGCTGGCTCAGCTTCTCCTCCTCCACGCTGATCTGTTTACATGTGACACATCCAGCCCCACAGCCCAGGTAATCTACACACCAGTCCAGTAAGTGGCGGTAATGCACCTTCATCTCGTTGCCAACCGCTAGATAATCCGACAAATAGGAAGAAGAGGAATAAACTGAAAACAAACTAATACACCAGTGGCACAGCACGGTGCATCGATTATGGTAAAACGTTGTTGACGCTTTCACTAATCGATTTTTATGAATTTTATCAATTCATCATTACAGTCCTACTCTGGATAAACATCCACACATCACAACCAACAGTTAAGAGCTTAAAAAAAATCCTCGTCTGATCCAAAGCATCATCCAAAGTTCCTATAGCTCCTAAAGTGACCTTTACTTAAAGCAGTCTGTGGTGAAGGACCTCCACATGGACCACAACATTTTAACAGCAAGGATGAAGGATGATGAAGGAGGGTTCAGTGGGGCACTGGGAAACTTGGAGTCAAAAGTTCAAAGAGAGGACAGTAAGAATATCAGCCGTGACAGAGATCAGGACATGCGTTGCTGTCATGACAGAGCCATCCATCCCTGAGTGCTGAATTAAAGTGACATATAGTGCTTTAGGTTGGAGCAGACTGGGAGGGAGGAGGAGGTGAGTCATACTGCACAGGACAGAATGCTACAAATCATGTTGAACATAACAGAGGAGTGAATACATTAAGAGTATACTGGTGAAGAATAATGGTGGAGTGTTACTTTAGGGTCACAGGTAGTCCAGAGGTAAAACACACACCCTCAGACAGCTGGGATGATGCTGGAAGCAGACATATGAACATGCTGTTCCAGTACTCTGTCGGCAGAGATGTAAAAAGTTGTCAACCTTTGTGTCTGTGACGTTATTGGAGGCTGTTGAGGATTTCTTGTTCAGGTAAAAGCTTGTGGACACTAAACGCATGGGCTGAATCTCAATGTCCCCCTAAACCCTGAGCCCTGAGCACTTACAGACTTAATTGAGATCACCTGGAAAGTGTCTGAGTGCATGAGTCTGCAAGGGCTCAAAATGGTCTAACCCGGATTGGAAGAGCGCTTTGCCACTTCTCATATAGCCTGCACGTGATCATGTAGCTCACCTGAGCAGCAGTATGAACTGTTGAAGAACAAGATTTTAAATTGAAATAATTGACATTTTACCATTACGCTCCCATAAGTCAACACAGTTTATCCACCAAACTGAAAGAAATATGAATATAGACAATCTGAATTAAACTGCAAATACTGTATGTGTAAAGATTTAAATATTTGGGGGATATGTGCACCTCACTTGGTTTGTTAGACCACACTAATCATGGGTATTTTACATATACCTGGCTAGCAGAAAGCTAACTTGCGTTGCCCTTCATCCCATGCTGCTCTCCAAGTTCCTGAAAGTCAAGCCAAGTCCCCCCCCACCCCCCCATGCTACATCCACTATTGTAGCTGCTCTGATTAGCATCTTCCACTTACTATCATCAACATACTTTAGCTGTGTCCCAATTCAGGGACTGCAGCCTACGGAGGCTGTAGCCTTCGGAGGACCCTTTGTAGCCTGTGTAGACCGCAAAGGCCAAACTGAATTGAGACGGTCTGGTCTACAAAGCATTTCTTGTTTGTCACCCTTGACATCACACAGCGCCGCCCTTACCTGTCAGGCTTACATTACTTTTGAGCACGTAAACCCAAACCTCATATTTAAACAGAATGATTTTTACTATCTTTTTATCACTTTGCGTTATTATTATTATTATTATTATTATCAGCATTATTATTATCCCTATTGATATAGTATAGAACCACCATTTACATAAGAGTAAGGCAAAAACGTACATTTTCAACATTTGATCAAGTGCTGGGGGGATGATAGATAAATAAGTATAAAATAAAAGCTGCTCAAATGATTTAATGTCTTTTTTGAATTCCCTATAAAAAAAAAATAAATAAATAAATAAAAACACCAAGTAAGTTTTTTTCCCAAGAGAATTTACATGTATGAACATTATTTTATATAATAATAATAAGATTTCTAAAGAACTATTTTTCGTCAGTATATTACTTGAAAAGAGCCCAAACAACACATTTTCACACAGAAAAACAAAATATTCTTTCACGTTTTACAAACACAATCACATAGTTGTTGCCAGAAATCCTTCATATCTGGATAAAACAGGACTCCTTTGGGAGTTCGGCCGTGTCCATCATGTTCGGCATTCATGCGCAATGAAACTTGGGATATGTGAGGCCATGAAGGATTCACCAAAGCCGGCCTTCGCGGCCCTGAAACGGAGGACGGATTCGTCGGCCGCATTTGGAGGAGCCTCCGTATTGGGACAGCCTCTGACGCACCACTGTGACGTAATCAGTCTTCAAATCCAGCCTCCATAGGCTGCAGCCCCTGAACTGGGACACAGCTGAAGTCACTTGTCCGAGGGCGAGGTGTGATTGGCTGATGTAACCATGTGTACTCTTTGCCCAGAAATGTCCCAACACAACCAAAACATCAACAAACAGGCAGAGGAGGGGGTTGAGGCAGATGCAGACACTGACAAACATGTATAGAGATGCATAGGAGATGATTAAGCAGGTCATATTTTTTCCTGTAAAAGTTGACTTTTTATTTTTAGGAAAATGCTGAACACCTTATCTGTAACATTTTTTTTGGTGATGCATGTCAAGTTTTGGAACAGATTTTTTTGTCAAAGTGTTGCTTTCTGGTGCTGCTGGGGTGTGAAAACAGAACATTACAGACAGATAGAGAAGAGAAAAGCAGATCCTGAGTGTTTCCTCTCTGCCACTATGTGGGCCTGGGTATGTTTGTAAAGACCTCGACGGCTTGGAGATCATTGCATCACCAATGAATAACTACAGCAAGTACTGAAACTAAAGGAAAAGACATTCAGAGTTTTAGTTTCATACTGAAGACATGATGACATGTACGGGCCTGACAAACCTCCTACTCATTCTTTGACGAGTTTCATCTGTACAGTCAGGAATCATGACTCCCTGCTGCTGTAATTTACCAGCATACACCGGCTCGTGAAAGCGCAAGTATCACAGCATATTTAGTCTAAACCATGCTCTGGTAACACTCCTGTGTAGGAGGAACACACTGTGAACGCCAATATTAGCATTTCCATCAGCATGTTGACAGGCGGTTTTCATCACAGTTGTTCCTCTAGCACATTCTGCATATTGTCTTCTAACAGTTAGAGGCGGGAGAGAAATGACAGACAGCCGCTAATGTCGGAATCATTCAACCTATATGGTTCAACATAATAACAACCAAAGATGTCTTCAAGGCAGATTTTCAACCCACTATGTCTAAATTTATATTTTTGGAACCCTGAGATGGGCCTTTCCAACAAACCCAGTTTATTGAGCTTTTTCTCATGTAGCTTAACACAGAGCATGACGTCAAAAGTTCAACACCAGACCAAGAGGGCACATGGATCAGTTTAAGACCTCAGATCAAACAGGCGCACCATGAATTGACCACATGAAACTGCTGGGTACTTATTATTAATGAGGCTAATTAAGTTCTCTCATGTCATTTGTGATGAATGACACTCCTAATATTCCTATTGTAAGCTTCCTGAACATGAGGATTAGGCTCTTCAGTCCAGCCGCAAGTAATGAAACTATCATTCAGTTTGCTTCTGATGAGCTGAGTGTCCTGCTCAACATGTTTGGCAGAAGCAGTCTTGTCAGCATTGCCATGGTTACCTCATAGCAACCGAGTCTCAGCTTAAGAAACAGAATGATATAAATAAATGGATGTTGCTTTTTTTAAGGTCAATAAATATTTCAGATTAGTCTTACTGTCTAATGGGATTTGACAAGCTGTTGAGAGGAAACACTGCTGTTTTGAACTGAAGGTGCCAACAGCTGTGCTTGCTTGTGTGTGTGTATATATATATATATATATATATATATATATATATATATATATATATATATATATATATATATATATATATATATATATATATATATATATCCAACTGCTCATAACACAAATTTCTAATCAGTCAATCACATGGCAGCAACTCGATACATTTAGGCATGTAGACACGGTCAAAACAATCTGCTGCAGTTCAAACCGAGCATCAGAATGGGGAAGAAAGGTGATTTAAGAGACATTGAACGTGGCATGGTTGTTGTTGCCAGACAGGCTGGTCTAAGTATTTCAGAAACTGCTGATCTACTGGGAATTTAACCCACAACCATCTCTAGAGTTTACAGAGAATGGTCCCAAAAAGAGAAAATATCCAGTGAGCAGCAGTTCTGTGGACCAAAATGCCTTGTTGATGCCAGAGGTCAGAGGAGAATGGACAGACTTGTTGGAGCTGATAGAAAGGCAACAGTAACTCAAATAACCACTGGTTACAACCGAGGTCTGCAGAAGAGCATCTCTGAACACACAACACGTCCAACCTTGAGGCAGATGAGCTACAGCAGCAGAAGACCATACCGGGTGACCCTCCTGTCAGCTAAGAACAGGAAACTGAGGCTACAATTCACACAGCAACACCAAAACTGGACAATAGAGGATTGGAAAAACGTTGCCTGGTCTGATGAGTCTGGATTTCTGCTCCACATTCAGATGGTAGGGACAGAATTTGGCATCAACAACATGAAAGCATGGATCCATCCTGCCTTGTATCAACGGTTCAGGCTGCTGCTGGTGGTGTAATGGTGTGGGGGATATTTTCTTGGGTCACTTTGGGCCCTTAGTACCAACTGAGCATGGTTTAGAGTCCACAGCCTACCTGAGTATTGTTGCTGACCATGTCCATCCCTTTATGAGCATGCAGTATGCAGCAGTAGTCAACACCTTACACTGCATGGTCGTTTGATTAAAGGGAAACAGCCAGCTTAAAAAAATAAAGCCTATGCAGAAGTGATAAAAGTTGTGGTTCTTCCAGATTCTGCTTGAGGCTGGCTTCAAAAGACCAGAAAACAAGTGCACACCAAACCAAAAAAAGACCACAGCAGCTCAAAAAGCAGCTGGGTCTGAATGGCTAATTTTACTGTCGGCCCACACTGTACAGGGGGATGATTTTTTTTTTTCTAACTCAGATGTTTAAAAGATAGTGAAATCACATACAGAGGACTGAGATTACAATACTCAAGGGCCCACAGTGCTGGATAAACATTAAGTCATAGTTAATCATTTAAAAACATCATGTTTATGTAAACCAATAAGTTTTTGATCACACTTTGCTTTTATGCTTTTATGAGAAGGTTATCAAAAACAGTGATTAGTTTTGTATCAATAATCCAAAGGCACACAGAGTCATGGGGCTGGTGAGGAGAGAGGAGGGATGATTGGATGCAGCCAAAAAAAAAGAGAGAGAGAGAGAGAGAGAGAGAAAGCATTTGAGCATTTCATCCCACCCTCCACTGGACCATGCAGAAGAGGCAGGAACTCTTTAGACCTGCGAGTGAGTCGCTTCACATACTGTTATGCAAATCAACACTTAGAAATAGAAACAGCTCTAACAGGATGGAATAGTGTAATCCATTGTGTTCACAGCAAGCTGTGTTTGAAGACAAGGTTAACTAACCTAAATAAGAGGAGCACATCTGTCTGTGGGCTGGATGAGGCTTTGCCACTCTGTGTGTTTGTGTTTATGTGTGTTAAAAGGTTGCAGAGAGTTCTCTTGGCATCTGTGCGTATTTTTCCTGATTATCTGTGTTTACATGTTCAGCATCAATGAAGCCTGGAGGATAGCTGTCAGCTAATCAGGCCTCTGCTCTGCTTATAAACCCCGGGATAAGCCCTAATTACTGCTTTGGCCCTTGTTTGTGTAATGTTTTTGTTTTTAATGTGTGTTCACGCGTGTGCATGTGTGTGTGTGTGTGAGGCTGAATTAATCTTCTGTTTTTAATAGAAATTTGCATGTTTTTAATTTTATCAACATATTTTTCCCTTCCCCTATCTTTTATTCTTCATTTCTGTATTTTCAGATTGCATTAAGGTCAGCTACTACATTTGGCTTGAACTAAACACAGAGTAGGTTGTAAGATGAGTTTCATAATGCAAAAAGAAGATTCCTTTTTAAGATCCAACTGGGTGAAATGTGAATTCTTTCTTCTTTTCAATGGTCCTAGAATTTAAATTAGGTATGTACTCCCTTAGAAAAGAATGAAGTTGATTTAATCTCAGGTTTACTGTTATTGTGCGAATGCAAGAGGGGGCATTGTGCTTTTTTTAGCCTGCAATTTGTCCCTCTGGTGCCCCTGTTCGAGCTTTACGTGATTTATAGTTCAGTAAAATTCTAATTTTCTCTCTTTGGTGTTTTAGAAAACCTTTATTTTAGCCTCTGCCTGAAACTCTTCATCTCAGCTGCTGTGTCTTTAATGCCTCAAGTACACGTCAACAGTCCAGCTCCGCTCTGTTGTGTGTTGACTGCATTGGTCAACTCACACCGCCTATGTGTTCAGTCCAGCAAGTCGTTTGATTAACACAGCTGAAGTCACAGACTGAGGAGTTCCTGCTCTTCCCACTCCATTGATGAGTCTCTCTTCATTCATGTTGGGCTGTAAAACCTCAAATCTGCTGACTCCTGGTCTGGCTCAGCTTATTATGTCTGTTTATTATCGTAGTCAAGTTAAATACTTCTACTGCATGAACTGATTTTTGTATGGTTTGATTTATTTTGAAAGTCTGTTGGTGTTTTTAGGTAGTTTCCGTGCATGACTTCCTGTCCCACTGGATCTTCCCTACGTTGAATTTATACCTCACAGCTCCAGCATCCAACACAAAAAAGGATGGTTGCGTATAAGCTGCAATCAACCGAATCAGCCGCTCAGCCAGACTGCAATAGAGCAGATCCAGGGTGCGTCTCAAAGCTCCAAAGTTCCATCCTTCCTTCCTCCACATGCGTCATTCACTTGCGTCTTAGTCCCTCCCACCAGAGATGATGGAGAGACGCAAGGAAATGAGGAGAGGAGAGAGGATGGAGGAGATTCGTTTTTAGAGCAATGGGACATCCTGTCTTCCAGAGCGTCACATGAAGCAACATGTTTCATTGATGACGGCATCAGCTGATCACCTCTGGATCATCTGTCAGTCAGATCTAACAGCTGTTTGTGCGTCTGCACATGTGCGCTGTAATAACTCTGATCAAACAGAAACAGTAACAGAGATTTGTCTGTTTCTTTAACCAGTTTATCAAACACATTACCATGAAGAAAAAACCTGCTCTCTGTTTAGTCTGTGTGCTGTTTAGAAGCTCATATGGATCATTTTTCCGGTAAAATGCGTAATTGTGAGATTATTTATGAATTATTTAGCCTTTATCTAGAGCCCATCTGATCGTGACCTCTAAAACTTATTAATATAACCCACCTTATTGTGTCTTAGGAAGATATTATTTATCAGTCAGTTTTCTGTATTAATCCTCTGTTATATTGATTTGATGACGGTTGTGTTCAGTGTTTTGTGCTTTAAACTCACAGTGAACACTTTATTACCAGATTAATGATCAGTTTCTGAACGATCCTCTGTGCCTGTCCTCAGCCCATCTTTTCTCTCATTAAACTCTGTTGTGTTTGTGAAGTTTTATGTAAAGTCTGAGCTGCTGCAGCGTCCAATCAGAGAGTGATATTCCATATGGGGGCGTGTAGGTCAGTGAAAAGACTTCCGCAAAGCCGGCTCTCGTGTCTCCTCGATCATGTCTCCTCGATCAGTCTCCTCAATCCTCTCTCCTCTCTCCTCTGAGCGCAATTATTGCTTTGGGACAGTCTTCAAAATGGCCACTGGGAAAGTACTTCCGGTGTCGTGGAGGAGATAGGACGGAGGAAGCACGAAATCAACGCATTGAGACACAACCCCAATGTGATTTGATAGATTGACTTGAATGGAAATCTATCTGATCTGGTGCCATGACCAAGCAGAGACGGGGTGGACACATATCTGACATATTTCAGCTTTAAGGTTACCTGCTTCAAAAGCCCTCTTTCCTCTGATTGGCCAGCTCTCAGGAGGCAGTGCTAAGGGACGACCTTGGTGTTTGAGCCTTATGTGATGGACTCATCATTTTATCAAATTCCATTAAGGTCTAGAATGAAGTGTTTTGAACAGTTTACAGACAGATTTGGGGATTTCTACAACATCAAATATGTAGGGGTTTAAAAATTTGCCCACACTCAGTCTAAACATCCAACATTGTTACTTTATATCCATGCTTAAAGTGAAAGCAGAATACCCCCTCTTTAAGCTTCTAATGGTATATTCCAGTGACATCACACAAAGTAGCAATCAGTTTATTTGATTGGTGGTAAAATCAGGCTAATGGCTCCTCTAGATCACCTGAACCAATACTTTTCAGAGCATCTTTGACAGTGGGCCTGAGTTCACACACCTACAGGTCCAGCAGGGGAGGACGAAGCAGTGAGCCAGTCTGCACACTGCGGACAGCTGGTGTGATGTTTGACCTCAGATTTTAATCTATGTTCACACATTTATTGATGTCACTGAGAGAAGCACAGTTCAACCTTATCTTGCAGCGCCGCACCTTCACCTGCTGTGAGAAGGTTGACGTCCCGCTGTTTGCAGCATCTTAGCTGGGAAAATGCCCTCTGGTGAAACATGCTTGATATTTGCTGAATATTAAGTAATTTGGTGTAACAAGCTACATTAACTCAAAAGTTAAAGGCTGAGTTAACTTGAATATTCTGACTGTCTCCTAGTGTTTGGAGAATCACTGCAGGGAACCATGATGAGAAGGCAGGAAATGCATTTTTGATTTGAATGTGTCTGTGTGGAGGACTTTGATATCCAGCAGACAGAACAAAAGTCTATTAGATTAATAACAGCAGCATGGATTTCCTCTGTGTGCATTCTGCAGAGGAATCAATCTGCTTTCCTTTTCTCTCTGCCCTTTCTGTTGTTGTCAGATTAATGTGCTACAGTTTCCTTGTCTCTGAAGCTTCCTCTGTCGTCTTCTTTAAAAAAACAAGGCCGTGCTGAGTCGACAGCCTGTGAAATCCAGGCTCCTTGTACAGATTTAGTGTTCCACTAGAGCATCTGAATCTGCTTTGTTACAAACACGCTTAGTGTGATATCTGCCTCTGGAGCCAGAGGCTCTTTTGAATTGTACTGCAAAGATGACTATTGGTCGTCAAACACAGCAGAAGAGAGGAAAACAGTGTTATCTATGGTGAACTCTGGATGGTCTTCTGTTTCAGTTTCACACCCTGTGATGGATTGTGAAATTTGTGGGTGTCATAGATAAATTTGTTTTGGAAAACATTCGATGATGATTTTTTTAATTACCTTTTATCATCTGCAAAAGGTTCTAGTTTTCTGTGAATAGGTCATGTTCCTTAAACCAGTGAGGTGAAACACAGGACTGTGGAATTAAAATCCTTTAAAGTCCCTGTGAGGAGTTTGAAAGTGATCTTGAAAAAGTCTCCTTTTTAGATATATGCCCGATCTTAATCCACACTTTAAAATGAGATTATCAGCACCTATAAAGGTTATTTCGAAATGGTACTTATTAGCTTCCTGTTCTTGTCAAGCAGGACTCAACTGATTTGCAGCACGTCTAAGTCTAACGGCGTATTCAGACCTGGACTGTTTGGTCCACTTTAAACGGACCAGGGTTCGTTTCGCACACTGGCGCGGACTTTTCATGCAGGTGTGAATAGACACAAACGAACCCTGGTGCGGACCAAACAACCGGACCGAGACCCACTTTTTGAGGTGGTCTCGGTCTGCTTCCAAACGACCTCTGGTGCGGTTCATGGTTCTCTGGTGCAGGTCTGAATACAATCCAAGGTCCATCCGAACTAACTACAGGATACATGCGCCTTTTTGGTCTGTAAAGCCACCGTAACCTAACCGTCTTTAGTTCATACCTGATCCTCCGTCTTCTGTTTAGCCACGCTGTTGCTGGCATGTTGTGGGTCAGGACAGGCAGAGCATAGCGCCTCCTTGCTGCGCGCATTCGTCTTCACTGTTTCAAAATTGTAAACGGTGTTGTTAAGCCTTCTTTGAAGGAGCTGCTCTTGAAACTGAAAATGATTTTGCAGCTCTAATAAGAGCACAAACACATGTTTACCTCCATTTCTGGGTCTGTATTCTGTGTGCCGCCTTTGTCAGTGCTGTCCAATGAGAGCACTGATCGTCACACACGTGGATGGTTTTACAGAATATAGTCCAATTGCAAAAAGTACAATCTGAATACAAACCACACCAAATGAAAAAAATAAAGTCCGCCCTTTGGTCCGGACCAAACAAGTGGACCAAAGGACTTTTCTGGTCTGAATACAGCCTAAGTCAACACCACGCCAGAGTTAAGTAGTGAGAAGAGAGATCTGTGTTTTTCTCTGCTGAAAATGATTTCTGTGATTAATTTTGTAGTGATGGTGGACACTGGAGCCTAACTGTCAGACAGAAAAAGGACAGAAGAGCAGAATAAGGATTACAGGAGAGAGATAGAGCACAAGCTAAGGGCTAACACAGGAGCTAAACTGTTTGTGCTAATGTTCATTCCAACATTAATCGTATTTTAAAAAACTCACTTATTCAGCCTTGCTTTTGTGTAGAATTATTTCATTTTCAATGACTATTATCATTTAAATTTTTTAAGCAATTCTTATCATTACATTTTTAGTTTAGTATTTTATTGTCTGATACTTTATTCCATTTTTATAGTTTGCTTATATATTTGGATATAGTTCTTATATTTTTACATTTGATTATTTAAGGCTTAATTTTAATCTTTTAGAATACTTTTACTTGCTTTAAATATATTTTTAGTGTCTAACTCTGATGTCTCTTAGTTACATTGCTTTGCCTTTTCTTGTATCTGTTGTCATAAATTTTCCATATAACGGGCTGCTTCAACGTTTGCTGGTTGTCACGTTTCAAACCGTAGCGCTACCTAGCTGTACTGTTAAATACCTTACCTTGTTGGGTTGTATCTGGTAAAAAGTTGTCTCGAACAAAGAAAATTAGAATAAAAAATACACGCCTGGTTTAAGGTCAAATCTTTACAACAGTGTGCTTGAGACTCTGCGCCAGAAGGTGGCGATACAGTCCAATTAAAACAGATCCTCTTCATAGCATCTTTAAGAAGTAGTGATGTGCGATTCATATTCATTGATGATTGGTGACAAGTGACTGAAGGCTGGTCATTGATTTAAAAGTTTTCAACATAACCTAGGAGTTTTTGACGGGCTATGACACAGACTGATGTTTGCCAAGATGCCTCTTCATGACCTGCAGAAACAAACAAGATGTCTATGACAGGACTGAGCATGTCTGTACTGTCATTTTTAATACCTGAGGGTGAAGGTGCCACCTCCTCTTCCACAGCTGTGAGTAAGGAGGGAGCAGGGAATAGGTGGCAGACAAACATGCTGAAGAAGCAGCCTTGTAAATCCTCTCCAGCAGATATTTACGGTGTTGCATTCCATTATTAAAAGACAGCAGAGTCAGATTTATTGTCAGACAGCACTTCACAGAGGTTTATATGAACAGGAATCTAAAAGGCCCTGCCTGTAAAGAACACCATAATCTGCACAAACAAAAAGTTCCTCACAGGACCTTGAAGGAGCAAAAACTTCCTTATGTCTTGTGTTTGGCTCTTTCAAGGTGTAATTTGACCAATGACATTTCAGCCGCCTGAAAATCATTTCTGTGACAAAAAAGTGCAGCAGGCTCATCCACGGTGTCACTGAGGAGTTGTGGGTGCTGTCTGGGAAAAGTGGCTGTTAAATTGAGAGTGGACGGGCTGACGCTCTGACTTATTGCCACCTCTAAACAAACTGCTATTACCTTGGAGAAACTGCCTGTGCTGTATTGATGTGTGCTGACAGAGTGGAACCCAGGTTCACGGATTGGCTTTTGAGGGTGTCTGTGCCTGTTAGTGTGTGCTTGTCATTTTCACTTTCTGGTTGCATGGCTTCCTGCCTCTCCTGCTATCTAGATAACTGCTTTTATGCCATAAAAGTGTGATTTGCTTTGTCGAAGGCTTTGCAACACACTCACCAGCACATAGACACACACTCTCACACACACATGAAATGGGACTCTCTCAGTGCCTCTGTCAGAGCGATAATGTGCCTTCACTGATGAGATGGTGAGCCAGTTAGAGAAGAGAGATCAAAAGAGGAAGTGGAGGGAACTGCTGGGACAGACATTTAGGAAAGTTCTGAGAGAACTGCCTCATCTGAAGGTGCTTCTGAGGACAGTGGAAAAGAAAATCATCAGGATGGAAAAAAGGAAGCGGGATTATTGGGAGTTCACCTGATATTTTCTCAACCTAAATCTGAAATGTGATTTACTGCACAAACCAGAAAGTAAACTAAATCTGTGTGATGCAGAAACAGTGCTCTTTAATGATGTATTTTGGAAGTGAGTTTGGAAGTTTAGAGTCTATGCAGTGATCTCCACTACAGAGTCCCCACTGAGTAAAGAGACGTTCAAAGAAAAGTCATTTTTGGAAGTCTAATGTCTCAAATACACCTTCATACCATAGACTGTATGTAGAGTGGACAGCGTGGCTCCACCATTTATCATTGTACGGTTTTGAAGCCAAAATACCGCCGTCTCAGGCGCCACCATTGTAGCAGTTTGGAGCCAGATTCTGCACAGTAGGGACGACGAGGGATTCTGGGAGAATCTGTGTGGAGCTGGGTGACAAAAATAATATTTTTTTTTTCTTTCAAGAGTCTAATCACTTCCTTACTCTACCTCCCGACATAATTTACGATCCCCCCAAAAAATACATGAGAACGGCAGCTGTCAATCATTGTTAAATGTGATGTAAAGCCTCATTTTTAACCTCGTATAACTAATGAAAAAAAAACTTTTCAGAAAAAAGAGGACTTGGATACAAGGAAGCCAAATGATATCTTCAAATCACCATAAAAATCGGACGTGAGGAACATTTCTACCAGGTGTAATAATTTTTTAAAGTTTGACCACAGCCCATCTGGAATGATTGGAAAGCAGTATTTTAAAACCTATACTGCAGCCAGCCACCAGGGGGAGCAGTTTTTGTGAAGACCCCACTTCGAGCGGACGTCCATTTTTTTTACAGTCTATGCTTCATAGATGTTGGGCTGTAAAACCTTAAACCTGTTGACTCCTGGTCGGGCTCTGCTCATTATGTCTGTTTATCATCATAGTCAAGATAAATACAAACTGATTTTGACACAGTTTGTTTTATTTTGAAAGTCACTGGGTTTTTTGGGTAGTTTCCGGTCACAACTTCCTGTCCCTCTCAATCTTTCCTGCTCAACTGCAACAGAACGCATTCAGTGTAAGCTGACAAATTGACTTAAATGGAAACCTATCTGATCTATTGTGATGGAGCAGAGACAGGCTACAGACGTATCTGGTGTATTTCAGCCGTTATTTTGGTGTCCTGGGGGTACAGACTGTTAATTCAGACAACATCTATTTCTGGTGTCTGCTGAATGTCCATGTATGACATCCACTGTACCTCCGTCCAAAAGCTGTCCAAGTCAGGCCTCAGACCGGTGTCCCTCCAGTTCCAGATCCAAGTCCCAATCAACTGGGCTACTGATGACGCCATTGTGGCTGTTTTAGGCATTTTCATTGTTTGATCCTCCTGCTAGTTTCTGTGTCTAACTGTATTCCAGTTTCTGAAGGTGTCAGACAGTCCCTGTTCATTTCCTGTAGCTTCATTTAATTTTCTCAGCAGCAGATGGTAACTGTAAATACAGACAAAGGTGTTATACATTTCTGCGTCAAAGCTGCTGCTGCTGGCGTACAATCACCTTTTTTATCCTCCTTATTTCTCCTACGATAACATGTGTTACCCCTGACAAGCTCACGAGGCTCACTTGTTGCACTCTGTGTGTTTATGCTAGCCTGATGCTAACTGCCCCCCCAACCGTCCCTTGAATAACGGAATCGTCCCGTATTTGGACTTGAGCATACGCGTTCCGTGCTGAACCCATAAGGGGCGCACTTTGTCCTGTATTTCTCTGAGGGTCAAACATAAACTGCTATATATTTATGGTTTCAATGAAAAGCAGGGCACAGAAAGCGGCTCGCCTCGTGCGTAGCGCTGTCACTTCGTGTTGTTTGGGAAGAAGATAACACTGCAGCATGGATGTCGCCGGCATGGAGGCACAGCTCTTGGATGAGTGTAGCAAGCATAGACTGTATGGTAGCAAGAGACTAGCGCCCCCACCCCAGCAGCTGTGCTGTGTAGTGAGAAACTAGCCCCCACGTCTCCCCGTCCCATCCCGCCCCGTTCCGTCCCGTTTCGTGCAATCCCGTCCCATCCCGTATCCCTCTGCCTCAAAGTTGGCAACCTTACCCGAGACAAAGGTTTTGAATGACTGACAAGAGCGTTCACTCTATTCACTCAGTTCACTCCATTCATTCTGCTGTGGAGCAAACTCGCCCAGGTGCTGAGAGTGATGCACAGAGTGAACCCTCTCGTCATCCAGCTTGTTTGGAGAGAAGAGATAAGGAAAACAAACACGCATGCACATGGCGATATATTGAGGCCAGCAAAATTATCAGGTTCATTTGATTTATCATACGATTAATTGATTTATTAACGATCGTCCCAGGCCTAACCATAGTGTCTGTGTATGGAGCTTACACTCAACCTGATAGAGGTTGGGTGTAAGGGCTAGAACTAGGTCACCAGTCTCTGAACCAATGATTTTTTTTACAGCGTCCAAACTTTACTGAAACAGGTCTTGTTACATTGGCACAGATTCTTCTACAAACTAATGTTTTCTGCCTCCTACAAGATCCAACTAAAGTTAGCTGCAGTAGCTGAGAAAATTATTTCAAAGACTGAAATGAAAACGTAATTGCTAAGTACTGCTGTCTCCAGCATCTCAGTTTCATTTTTTTTTAGAAAGTGAAAACAGAACGCCTCTCTGTTACTGCTATTCTGTCTCTAGTACCTCTACTGCAGCGCTTCTACCAGGGAAACCCATCATTACCCTGCTCCACACTGCTCCACTTCAGACTTTAAAAGTGAGATTTGTAAAGGCTTTTCTTAGCACTTTAAACCAAGTATAACAAAAGAAAATTATACATTTGTGGCCGAGCAGAGCAGTGAGGTTTTTATGTGTTGCTCTGAGCGGTGAAGAGGAGGTGATGGAGAGGAGGTATGAGCTGGTTCCAGGTCTCTTCTGTAAATGTTTTCTCAGGCATACTTTCACAAGGACTGTTTGCAACAAGCTATGAAACCATGTCTTTGTCACAAAAAATCCAAACACCAAAAGTTACAGCCTGATACAATGAACCGATTCAAACCCATCATGTTAAACATGTCCATGTAGATTTATTATCAATAATCAGTAATATAGAGTAAAATGTTTTTAATGCAAATGTCCATTTTTATGCTGACGGCACCCTACTGTGTTGCCCTGTGCCAAGCCCAGTTCAGACCTTGACACAGTTACAAACAGTTTTCATGACTTAAAACTGGTTTTAAATGCAGACAAAACAAAAACCATGCTGATCTCTGGCGAAAAGTCAAAACTTCCAAACCTACCATCAGTCTACACCTTTGATGGGATGCTGATTGAACATGTATCCCATTACAGATACCATGGAATTTTAATCAATGATGCTCTAACTTTTAATCCTCACATTCAGCAGCTTGTAAAAAGTTTGAAGCCAACGAAGAGTGTGAATCCTAGGTCTGCTTCCACCTTATCTCTTCAGCTATATTGTACAGAAAAGTGCAGGAACTCATGGTCTCTTTCAAGTTTGCAGCGATCTGTTAGAATCCTGTTGGAGATAAACCATAATATTGACTTCAAAGACAATAGGGTACACTGCAGAGCAAGACCCAAAAATTGGATTTTCAGTGATATTACCTCCCATTATAAACAATACTTTATCTTACTTAATAGCCCTGCAGCAAAGAAATGCATATTAACTCCCTGGAAATCTGAGAAGCCACTATCAGTAAAACATTGGATAAACAAACAGGTGTCTTATTGTACTCCTAAAAAAATTTAACAGTGTAAGGAAAAAACTTGAGATTCATTACCTGGATTAAGCTGAATATGAACATACAAATGTACACAAATATGAAAAAGGAAATGAAGAGTCATGCTAGGGAAGGAGGGGTTCATGATAATGTAAGTTTCAATTTTATATATATTTTTTTGTTTGTATGTTTGTTTTAACGTTGCTTCAAGATTCGTAGCAATTGTTGCATTTGAAGATATTGCAGGTGATGAACATTGGATTTGTGTGCCCTTCCATTCCTTCACAGTTACTGCTTTAAATGTGTGTTGTTGTAAGTGTCATCACAATTATTGATTATGTTGTTGATGGCATTGTTATTCGAGCAATTGTACTGCACTTGTTTCCAAACACTACAGAAATGATTGGTTGATACGAGGATGTACTGAGGCATGTATGCTAAATATATTCAAGTTTGTACGTCAAGACTTTTATGATCATTTTTGTCATTTATACATGTTTTTATGTTAATTTTAAACAGGCCACAGGATGTTGATATGATGGTGGATTCATCTGTAAAATTTGTGTTAGGCCAGTTCTGGTATTGGTATCGGGTTGATACCAGCCTTTTTTCAAGGTATCGGTACTCATGAAGGCTGCCGATATCAGAAGCTGATGCTCATTGCAAAAATATTGTACATCGAGTAAAGGCAGGTTCACACTACAGGATAATGGGGCTGATTTTTGTCCCGATCTCCCACTTACGATCAAAGCTAGCAAAGACCTGATTGTCTGATGAAGTCATGAGTGGTTTTTCTGTGGTGTGGGGTGTGTTAAGAGTGATATTTTTCTGGTTGGAGTGGCTCAGAAGGCCTCCGATTCAGAGATCATTGATAATGAACATGTTTAATATTTGTGACTAAAAATCCTGTAGTGTGTGGGGCGTTTTGAGAGGAGCCGAGCAGGTAGCGTGTGTAATTTCACGTGTACCTGGGCAAAGCCAATCAAGACGCAAGCTGACACAGCTGACTGACCAAAGAGGAAGCAAGAAATCTGTCTGTAATACTTATAACAACTTTACTCACCTCCAACTCACATTGTTGAGTCCGAAAACATACATATTTGCTTTTTCCTGTACGTCTGCCTTTTTGTGTAAACAGAAGTCACGTTTTACTACAGGACATTTGGAAAATTGAGCGTGAAGAAGCTGAAGCTCTGCTGAAGGATCTGTTAGTGTGTGGTGTCTTCAGAGTGCAGACCATACACTGTAAGATCAGGAGAGAGAAATCTGGTGCGATCTGTTTTTTGTTTTCATCAAGTGTGTGCTCTCTAAATGTGTGAAGTTTTGGAGAATCCTGTATTGTGGACCAGCCTTAAGTCATCTTCACCAGTAGTTGACGCCACTTGCTGCAGTTTGAAACCACAAATATGCGTCAGATCCTGTTCAGACAACACAAATTAACCAGAGAGAGTTAGCAGTTGAACTGTTTCATTTTACACTTTAGTTTATTTAAAAAAATACTTCATTTCTGGCAGTTGTTAGTTTTATTTGCACTTTTGTTTGGTTAAAAAAAAAAAAAAAAAAAAACTCAGAGCGTTGTTCGTGTTTTATTTTGGACTTGATGTCAGAGTGACTGTGCTGTCTTTGTTCAAAATGATCTGTCGCTGTTAATTTAAATTTTATGTATTAAAAGTACTAGAAGTATCTGTACTGGGTATCAGTGAGTACTTGTACTGGTATCTGTCTGAAAAAAGTGGTGAACATCCCTAAAACAAACCTTTACAAAAACAAAAAGAGTTTGCAGCGCCCTCTAGCAGGAACAATCCACAGAAAGGCCTGAAACTTAGTGAACTGTACTGTCTGGATTCTTTCAAACAGATCTTTAATGATTTTGAGGCAAATTCATCTGTCTGCAGTCGTCTTGTCTGACGTATGATGTTTTTGAATCCTGGAGCTATTTGTCATATGTCTGTGTATTTGAGTCTGTGGTAAAACTGTTACTGTGCTGCTGTCTTGGCAAGGATACTCTTGGAAAAGTGACTTTTAATCTCAATGAGTATTTTTTCGTGGTTAAATGAAGGTTAAATAAAAAAAATAAGGAGCAATTTCACCAAAATCCACCTTTATTTTAGATAAATATCAAAATGAAACCTGTGGGTGTTAAGACTTTGACTGTTGAGTTACGTTGGACTGAGCACAGCAGTTAAAATAATGTGTAACGGCTCATAAAAGCCAAAGCAGTTCATTCGAATGGTCTTACTCTGAACGCAGCTTTAAATGAGGTTGATTTTTCTCTCTGTTAGTATAAAATTCAACAGAGCTTCAGAGAGAAGTGGTTGAAGGATGTGTTGAAAGTAGAATAAACCCTGGAGGAAGGTGGTTGGCAGATTACCCCAAATTGACCCATTATCAGAATAGGTGTTTTGGATCTGTCTAAAACATACATGGGGGGATTAAACTTTAAAATAAAACCATGTGATGATGATGATAATGATGATTATGGTGTGCTCTCTTTCAGTGCCTGGCTGTGTGGGAGTCGTTTCTTCTCTCTCAGAGACCAGAGCCAAGGGAACAGAGAGACATGGAGGATGCTGCTTGAAGAGTGGAGATGATGGCTGCATGGAGGAGCCTCCTCTTTCATAACCACAGAAACTACACCCCCCTTTGTCTTTCCAGCACAGCCAAATATAGACTTCAGTAAATGCAAATATGTTCAAAACCACACGCTACTTCTCACTGTATCTTCGTTTTGTCTGGCCAAAGTAATGAATAACATTCCAGTGAAGACTCTGCGACACTAAAACCAGCCCTGTGATTGAAACGCCCTCCGCTCTCGTGCCTCTGTGCCCACTGTTATAAAAGAGAGGACTCTTTTTGTACCACAGTCCTTGAGTGAGATTAAGTCTGTGCTGCATTTCAGAGTGTGGTGCCCCTACATTATCGTAACCAGGACAACAAATCTAAAGGTGACGGTTCTCTTTTGACGCAGTCGTCATGGTTCGGCCTTCAACCAGTCAGAAAAGATGACTTCTCTGAGTTTAAACAGCTAGCTGCTTGAACCATACCAATGTCACGGCACTACGATGCCAGCTTCAAACCAAAACAAAAGCATTTCACACGTAACCACTTTTTTTTTTTTCACTTTAAACCTCAACCAAACTGCTTCCATGGAGCTCAGGTACTGATGTAAATCCAGAGCAAATCTCTGCGACAAATTCTGTTTATGATTTTTTTTTCTAAGTAAATAAAGAAAGAAGTTGGTCAGCAGTTTGTACTGGCTTCCTAGCGCTGGTTAGAAGTTTTTGAAACAGAAAATCCATGTAGGTGGTGGACACACTTTTCCTTCCTGCGTCCATAAGAAGCTGGCAGGCTGCACGGTTGAAAAGCTGTTCCTGTGGAGGACACAGTTAGCCAAACGATTACAGAAAAAAGATAGCGCAGCTCCTACATGTCCCCATAAGGTGTTAGCGTGTGTGAAAAACAGACGCAGCCAGCATCGAAGGCACCTTGTTTCAACACAGAGACTCAAGCTTCAGGTTGACTTTGTTATTTTCACAACTTTCACAACAACTTTCTTCAGGATACCTGATAAACAAAGAGGAAGGAATGAGTTTCATACCAGTCGAGTTGGAGAGAAAGCTGTTTGTGCAGGAGTTTAATCCAAACGGATCCAGTCTGCGGTGTTAGCACAGAGATACATTTCATTTCAGAGCTGTTGAAGTCTGGGTACGCTGATCTGAACTGGTCTGAGCATTCACACTGAATAAACTCACTCAGTCATAGGTGCAGATCTTTGATGCGTTATGTTAGTGGATCAGTGATTTGGTTCCAGCATATTCTGTTCGTCAGAGTCTCTCAGCTGCTGCAATCCTTTGATAGCTTTATCTTACCCTCCCAAAATATGCTTTATCTTTTTTTCTTTCTTTTTTTCTGTTGAATCACTAATTTACCAACACTTGTGTTAAAGCTTTTTAAAGTCTTATGTGTGGTGGATTTTTTTATTTCCCCTATGCGGCCTTGACAGATTGAAGCTGAGACTCAACTCCAAAAAGAAAAAAAAAAAGGACGACTACATCCAGTGAAATGAATAACACACAGCATTATTGATCTCCTTTGTGCAGAAAGACTTTGAACGCCTTGTGAAATTTTCTCAGAATGTTTTTGCCGATTGAGATTTCAAGTTTACATCTGTAATGTCTTAAACAGAAGTCTTCGTACTCTTTTGTACTGATGTAACCTCTTCCCTGTGTTGCTTTTATCACTTTTGACTATTTAAAAAGCAGTCTGAATAAACTGATATTGAAATTTTGACATAACAATAAAGAGATCTCACACCAGACTGTTGTTTTTCCTTGTATAGGGTGCGTAGGCTTTGAAGGCAGCGCTGATGGGAAAAACATATTGTTCTGCTCGTTATTTAGACTGCATGACTCACAAACATCAGTGTGAAAGTTTGCTTTTCACCAACTGTTTGTCCTCTGCAAGCACAGATCGTCTCATACTGGGTTAGGATGTCTGATAGCGTTCTCTAAATGCAGAAGCTGTGTTTTTCTCTCATGTGACAGCACGTTGGGTGAAATAAGCAGCTTTCGGAGCACACATGATGATCCTTGCTCCTGGGTAGAACTGGGTCTTCAAAAAGGTTAGGGCGGCAGAATCAGTCACGCTGCTGTGGGTGTTCTTTACTCACAAACTCAGCGTTTATGCTCAGTGGTTTTCAGCTGAAAATCAGTTCCCCAAGCCTGACATGTCTGGGTTTAAAACTTTCCACAAAATGTCATCTGATTTCTGTCTGACCTGCATGTTCCAGCCATAAATATTGGAACATGAATGTATACCGTGTCATATTTTGGCTGCTGGTGGAAACTGTAGACCAGAATTCTTCACCAGTCAGTGATGAACACATTCAGTAAATCAGCAGCTCTCTAAAACTGCACAGGTTCACTAAGCATCCACTTCTAGCTCCTCAAGACAGAGGAAGACCCGCCTCGATCACTGCTCTGCCAATCACATGGCTGCATGTAACATACCGACTCTGTCAGATTCCCAGAATAGCTAAAGACTGAATATGCACTAACAAGATACGTCTATACGAAGGGTCTGCAACCTGCGGCTCCTTGTAGCTTTAAAAAAAATATATTGAAATAAAGAATTTCTAATTTTCTTACAGAGGGTATTGATGATGAAAGACATTGAGGTGAAATAAAATCATGTATTAACATTTTGTTGAGCTAAATATTTATCACATCTGTCAATAAAGCCTGCCATGGCTCTACTTCACCTCCTACAACATCAACATCCCACCAACTTTCCGTACACCTGTGGCTAACCTCAAGTTTTACAGCCCTGGTAAGATAACTAAAGCTACAAAATGACAAATCTTTAAAAAAATACAGATTCTGATTCTGTGTGGATGGATTTTTTTTAACTGTCAACACGTCAGCTTAATATACCATACATGCTTGAAGTGTAGCAAAAAATAAATAAATATATTTTTTTATGTTTGACGTTTTCAAAACTGTTTGAAATTTTTGATTTTTTTTTCCATAATTTCAACATTTCAGGATTTTTTTTTTTGCGAATGTATATAATCTCATTGTTTTTAATTTTTGCATTTTAATAAATTTCAAAAAAAAAATTCAATTTCTAAATTCCATTGTTTTTTTTAAATATGCAAATTTATTTAACAAAAAAAAAAAAACAAAAAAAAAAAAACAAAGACATCACATGTGCATTTTTATAAATTGAAAAATATATCTAAACTTGTAGAGATAATTATTCACTAGATTTTAACCATGTTTAGAATCCCATATACTCTATAGTCTTTATTGTGAAGATGAAGATTTATTTTTGGCACTAGATTAACTTTAAACCAGCTGAGCTGAGACAAAATGGCTCCTTTGAAAGTAAGGTTGCAAACCTCTGGTCCATATGTTGTACCGGGCCTGGTTCAGTTGGCCTGAAAAACGTTGAATTCCCCTGCTATAGACTGTTTAATAGATTGTCCTAGAATAGAAAAATAGAATAGAAGATAGAATATAAAATACTTTATTTATCCCCGAGGGGAAATTCAGGACTCACAGCAGCAATCAAGAAAACAAAAGTAAGAAAGTGTATAGAAAGTGCAACAAGGTCCACAAGAAAATACATGATGACAGCCCATCCACCACTCGTCCACCACTCTCCAGCCCAGCCAGTCTCCACCTCCACAGGGTCCAGGACTGAGCCTCCCCAGCAGTCTGTTCAGTCTCTGTCTCCTGGATCCTGTCTGCTCACAGCAGGTAAAGCTCTTTCAATATGGCATTGTTGTCTGATGTTAGCTCCATTAGCCATGTCTGTGAATAGCATAATGCTACTCTGCCTTCTGGTATTCCCTCTGTTGCTGGGCTAGCACAGCTAGCTCATCCATCCCACCGGAGCTAGATCCCACGTTCCCAACAACGATGGATGGAAGGACAGGTCCACGTCGTCACCTACCAGCTCACACCTGAGAACCAGCACGTCGTGCTCACCTCCTTCTCCTCACCTTGAGGGAAATCATTGAGCCTTACATGAGTTAGCATTGACATGCTACAGGCTGCTAACAGCTAATTTCACATGTAAACAATGCAGCCATGGTTACATGTAGGATCTCCAGACAAACACAGGAGAAAAGAAGTAAAAATATCACTGAAGTCACAAAAAGTTTGGTGTCCATGACCAACAATGAATCATGCAAAGTAATGATCCACTCCAAATACAAAGATGACGAAAAAGAGACGAAAAAAATTACAAGAGACTGACAAAGAAGAGAGAGCTGCTGCAACAGGCAGCTACTTGGGCAGCGCCTAGCAACCTAGTCTCAGTGATGTCACCTGTCTGTTTCTGATTCAGAGTTTTGAAGCAAATCCTTATCAGCAGTCATATTAAGGCGGGCTTTGAGACTCTTCACTAACAGCTATAGGCTGCCCGTCTGTCAGTCAGCTGAGCTGTCCCTCTAATTGGTTCAACCTGTGATCCTGTTATCTTCTAAACTGCTGAGTTAGAAAACCATTACCTTCTTACAGTGGGTGCTGTTGAAGGAATTAGTTATTGGGACTCAGTGATTATGTACCAGGCAGGATTTTCCGGCTTGGTGTGGATGTGGTTTCTGGAACTTTCTGGGGCCAGCCTCAGGCAGACGCTTGACAAACTGCAGTGTGGAGCACTTCTTCCATCTCTGGTAACTGGAGGTTTCCACTTGGCTGAAAACTAACAACACAGCTTCTGTCAGTTTTTCCACAATCTCTGAAACTAGAAGAAACATGAGTTTTCAATTGGAGTCTTTTTTTTTCTGGCCACTTAATGATTTCTGGGGCCTGAAGTTCAGATTTTCTGATACAGAACACTAAAAAGGTCAAAGTCCAGCAACACTTGTTATAAAGACTTGTGGCCTTTGTCTGATACACTTGAAGCGACTACAGACAACATTTAAGTTTAAGTTTTTAAGGAGTTTTAGACAGAGTCAGAGACATTTAATCACATGCTCCACGTTGATGTCAGCCAATCAGGCTGCTGCTCAGGTGGGCTGGTCATGTGCAAATGTAAACAATAAATACTGATTCACATCATCTATAACTTGTTATAAAATCTACATCAGTGAAAGCACAGTGAGTACAGAACCAGCTCAAGGAAACTCACTGATTAAAAGGTCGTCATGTTTTTTAATTCACTCGGCCTTTTCTGATTTATTTTCATTGGCTTTGTGCAAACAGGAAAGACATTCAAAAACATCAACAGAAACAGATTTATCTAAGGAGATGACTCCTGAAATAATAACTTTTCAAACAGACTTTGGAAATCACACTTCTGTTGTGAAATTAGAATCACACCGTAGGGTCAGTTTTCTTATCTGCAGATTTCAAACCACAATCTGTAACATCCTTTCATGATGTTTAATAAAGTCCAAACCAAAACACTTTCCTGCTAAAGGATAAACAAAAAAAAAGAAAAAAAACAAACAAACAAAAACAAACGAGAACTCTGTGTGCTGAGGAAACAAAACAAAAAATATGTACAAGAAGAGCTGAGCGGCTTTTCAGAGCAGGATGGATGGATGGATGGATGGATGGATGGATGGATGGATGGATGGATGGATGGAAGGGTTGGATAGATGGATGGATGGATGGATGGATGGATGGATGGATGGATGGATGGATGGATGGATGGATGGATGGATGGATGGATGGATGGATCAGACACTGCTCCTGTCAGTAGTTTCTTTACGTCCTCTGTTAAAGACTTGCTGCAGTGCGCAGTGAGGAGGAAAGAAAGCATTGTCTGTTTCTCTCTCTGCATAGTGAGAGCAACTGTCCATGTTAGCACTAAGTAGGTTATTCTACACACTTAATCACATTAAATATTAAAGCAAGTTCTTTAAATAAAGCAGAGCCTTTAAAAGAAGGCTTGCTGCAAGCAAACGTCTGCTAACGCTGAGGGGAAAAGCAGCGAGGGAAAAGCAGATATGAAGAAGGGGGAAGGCCAGAACATGTGTTTGTACATGAACATACACAGCAGAGCTCTGTACAGATCTGCAGCTACTTCAAAGTGCTGAGTTTTCTGTTCACTGAGGCCTGCTTAGAGGTTCCCTTAGAGAGGAACATCATGAGATCATTAGAAGAAGAGTTTCCCATGTTGAGACGCTGGTGGAGCTTTTTTGTTGGCATAAGATGTAGAAGAGGAAGTCAAGTGATTTCCTTAATGATTTTATGTCAACATATCCCCTAGAGAGAAGAAGTCTAAAAAGAAAATCATCTTTTTGGACTGGGAAGCTGTGGCTCTGTTTATCTTTTTATTTTTTCATCTTTGAGACATCTTCAAAGAGAAGTTATTGTTTTTATTTTAAATCTTTATTCTGTCCTTCTGAAGCCCCAGCCATATCTTTACATGATTTACAGCTCTGTTTTTTGTCTCTCTGGTGTTTCTGAAAACCTTTATTTCAGCCTCTGTTCAGAACAATTCATTTTATCTGCTGGCTCTTTAAGAGTCCCCACTCCACAAGCCCTCTGAAGGCCTGTCAGAGGCAGGCCTTGGTGTTTGATAACCTTGCAGAGCAGATGGAGCAAATGCCTGATTCAGTTTCTGAAATCCTGCGGATCTGTCTTGCCAGGCTCCATTGACCAACAAATTTACTCAGCTAAATTGTGGGATGAGAAGTGGGACCTGCGGGAGTAGCAGAAGTGACGAGTAGACGTGACGTCAGCAGACTTTCATACCATCCTTTGATTCTTAAAGGGGACATATCATGCTTGTTTCTCCTTTTCACTATGCCAGACTAGGATGCCTGTGAAGCATTTCTGCCCTCAGTACAAGTCATTTAGTTCCTTCATTGCCCCACAATAGCGTTCTCAATATCCTCAGTTTAGGCCATTCTGAAGATCTTGTTGAAACGCTCCGTTTGGAGAATGACCTCCAGTAACCTGGCAACGTCACAGCCCTTTGTGCTCTGATTGGTCAGTTCTATCAGAGGGGCGGAGGGGGTAGAGCCAGGGGGCAGTTTTTGCAGCATGGCAGTATTTACAAAATCGCCACATTGAATGCAGCAGACCAAGCGAGTTTGCTGTTTGCCAAAACTTCACCGTAAGGCATTGATAGCAGCAATAAAATGGCAGAGAGTAGGATACGTCCTTTTGTATTGGACCCCGAGTCAGACCCAGACGGTTCTGCAGCTCAGGAGGAAGAAAATCCACCTGGACACAGATCATCTCAGGACGCCTCAGTGTGATGGGTCAAAGCGGTACTGTAGCATGTATAGTTTATACGTGGAAATATAGGCAGACTTCACCAATAAACTATTTCTATAACAGGGCTCCATACTTCTCCTTCACTTTTCTCTGTCTGTTTTATCCATCATGCTGAAAGTGTAGTCTAAAGATCGCCGCTACCGTCAGTTCCTCACTATGTTAGCACTCAGTCAAGTTAGCCAGAGCTGGTAGGGAGCTTTATTTATACTCAGCTCTTGGTGGGTGTATCCCCCGGTGGCGGTTGTGTGACTAACTGACATCACAGAGGAGGAGCTGCTTTATCAGATTACTTCAATAAAAAGAAAGGATCTTCATGTAGTCACGAAGGTCGAAATCTCGCGGCCAACTGGCAATGACCTATTTTCAGAGGCAACAAATCTCGTTCTAGGATATCAGAAAAAATACAATATCTCATTCTTTTTTTAATTCAGGGGGTGAAAGGTCTTGTTTTCAAATTTATTATATTATATGTAAGTGTTAAATCAGGCATCAGCATGATATGTCCCCTTTAAGTTCACTTTACAAAAACGGCAGCAGTCGTCTTACGCTATTATCACAGCTGTTTCTCATGTTCCTGTAGTTGTTCGTCTGTTGTTTCTCAGCAGCGGCGCACATAAGCTACGTCGTACCATGGCTTTATCTGGATTGGTCTGTGGTGAGTGCGTCAATCAGAACGGTTGTCCAATCACCAGCTGCTGATTATTTTGAAGGCTCAGCCTCTGAAAACAAATCCCAAGAGCTGCTACCTAGATGGACTAGTGAAATATTTCTGTGGTGAATATATAAAACAGTCTGTCTGCCGTGTCAGGTTGGGGTTTGAGGCTCGTCCATCGAACATGTCATAAACAAGTTGGAAGACCTGTGTGTGATTTCAGTGATTCTGGTAAAGATCTTCTTCTTTATTATTATTATTTTTATTTTTTTTTTGGGGGGGGGGGGGGGGGGGGGGGGGGGGCAGTTTTGATCAGTTCACACACAGACTCACAAGGAATCCTACAGTATATAAATATGTTGAGATTTGAAAATCTGCACATGTTCAATTTAAACATCCAGATATTGTTGATATTGTTGATATTTTGTATCCATGATTCCAATGTGGGAAAACTTCTAGAATTTTGAGAAAACTAAATAAATAAATTAAAGCTGCAAGCAGCGTTAGACGGGTCCTCGGGCTCATGCCGGTTTTCCCTCCAATGTGTCCAACAAAATAAGACGAACATTTTGCTGTTTGTTTCATCCCTCTACGACATTCCTAGCCTCAGTTAGGGCTGTTTTGGTGTGAATAGGCTTTAGTGAGCCTAATGGCTCTGAGAGAATATTATGGGATGTCGGGGAGTCAGTTGATACCATGGCAACGTATCCTCTGCTATGCTGAATGACATCACCTGCTGCATGCTTGGAATTCTAATTAGCGTGACACTAGTGTGATCAGAGTGAAGAGTGAGAGTTTATCAGCCATCTAATGTAAAGAAATCCTCACAGAGTCCACAATTTGACCCCAATCTGTGTCAAAAATATCATGTTGATAGGAATTTTTGTCAGGAATCCATCTTTGGCATTTTTAAAGCTGTACGAGTTTTACTTTTTTCTCTAGAAGCACAAATGCGTCACAAGACAGATGGAAGAGTGCTGGAAATGGATTTTTTATTTATGAGAAACGTCCAAACTACTTGTCCTGTAGGTCACAATGTTGGCTTAATCTGTGTAAAAATATCATATGGTTGTAGGGAATTTTGTCAGGAATCCAACCATGTAATTTGTAAAGCTCTATGACTTTTAGTTTTTTGTCTAGAGGCCCAAATGCGGCACAAGTAGAATGTGTGTTTTGACCTGAAATCGGTTCTCCTCATCTGCTAACATGGAGAAATCCTAATTCGGCTGAAAGCGGTCGGCAACTTTGAGGGCTCGCCATTCGAAAACCGGGCCCGAAACAACAACTTCCTTCACAACTTTTGTAGAGCAGGGTCTCATCTGTCATGTGATGGTATTTTCAAGCATGTACCATTTTTGGTTTCAGAGGAGAAAATTTTTGCAGAAAGGGTTAAAAAAAAATTTTTTTTATTTTGTGAGTCAAATAGCCGGCTTCCTGTTGGAGATAGGTCCAGGGTAGCAGCGTATGATTTTTGCGTCTTGATGACACGAGCGTTTTGGTGTTGGTTTCATCTCTCTACGACATTCCTAGCCAGAGCTAGGGCTCTTAGCGTGTGCCTAGGTGGCGCTATTGAGCATATTATGGGATGTCAGGGGATAATTTTTTCATTTAATCAAATTTTCGGACTTGCAGAATGTGCGTGCCAATTTTGGTGAGTTTTTGAGCATGTTTAGGGGGTCAAATTTGAGGACACGCGTAGGAGGGAATAATAATTAAAGCTGCAAGCAGCATTAGACGGGTCCTCGGGCTCCTGCCGGTTTTCCCTCCAATGTTTCCAACAAAATGAGACCAACATTTCGGCGTTGGTTTCATCTGTCTACGACATTCCTAGCCCCAGTTAGGGCTGTTTTGGTGTGTGTAGGCTGGAAGTGAGCCTTATGGCTCTGAGAGAATATTCTGGGATGTCAGGGAGTCAGTTGATACCATGGCAACGTATCCTCTGCTATGCTGAGTGACATCACCAGCAGCTGCATGCTTGGAATTCTAATTAGCGTGACACGAGTGTGACTAGTGCCTGGAGGGAGTTTTTATCAGGCATCTAATGTAAAGAAATCCTCACAGAGTCCACAATTTTAACCCAATCTGTGTCAAAAATATCATATTTGATAGTAGAGCTTGTGAGGAATCCATTTTTGGCATTTTCAAAGCTGTACGAGTTATACTTTCTTCTCTAGAAGCCCTAATGTGTCACAACACCAGTGAAAGAGTGCTCAAAATGGATTTTTTTATTTTAGAGACATGTCTGAACTACTTGTCCTGTAGGTCACAATGTTGGCTTAATCTGTGTAAAAATATCATATGGTTGTAGGGGATTTTGTCAGGAATCCAACCATGTAATTTGTAAAGCTCTATGACTTTTAGTTTTTTGTCTAGAGGCCCAAATGCAGCACTAGTAGAATGTGTGTTTTGACCTGAAATCGGTTCTCCTCATCTGCTAACATGGAGAAATCCTAATTCGGCTGAAAGCGGTCGGCAACTTTGAGGGCTCGCCATTCGAAAACCGGGCCAGAAACAACAAATTCCTTCACAACTTTTGGAGAGCAGGGTCTAGTCTGTCATGTGATGGTAGTCTCAAACCTGTACCATTTTTGGTTTCAGAGGAGATAATTTTTGCAGAAAGGGTTAAAAAAAAATTTTTTTAATTTTGTGAGGCAAATAGCCGGCTTCCTGTTGGAGATAGGTCCAGGGTAGCAGCGTATGATTTTTGCGTCTCGATGATACGAACATTTTGATGTTGGTTTCATCTCTCTATGACATTCCTAGCCCGAGCTAGGGCCCTTAGTGTGTGCCTAGGTGGCGCTACAGAGCTTATTATGGGATGTCGGGGGTTAATTTTTTTATTTTCTAAAATTTTCGGAGCTATACAATATGTGTGCCAATTTTGGTGAGTTTTGGAGCATGTTTAGGGGTTCAAATTAGACGAAACGCGTAGGGCGGAATAATAATAAGAAAGAAACGCAGCAGGAACAATAGTGTCCTCCGCCTTCGGCGGAGGACACCTTCTAGCCCTGCTAGAAGGTGCCCTCCGCTCAGGCCGAGGACCCTAATAAGAAAGAAACGGACGAAAAACAATAGTGTCCTCCGCCTTCGGCGGAGGACACCTTCTAGCCCTGCTAGAAGGTGCCCTCTGCTCAGGCCGAGGACCCTAACTAGTGCTGTTAGGTGGTTAAAAAAATAATTGCAGAATTTGTAATTAATTAAACTTATATATCTGCTTAAGGTTCCCAAACAAAGAATTTGAACTCCAGTACATTACAAAACTGTACAAAACTAATCAAATGAATACACAAAAAAGAGAAGATTCGAAAATCCACATTTTTTTAAATTTAGTAGCAACCGTTTACCTCGTCTATAGAAGTAAATTATGTTTTTCAGCAGGGGTAGGCAGGGTCTGGTGGAGCTTGTCAATCAAAATCCTGCTTGTAAACTACGGTGGATGAGAGCGGTGCTCTCTTTGGATGAGAACTCAGCATGGATATGAGGAGAAGATGTGAGATGACAGAGACAAAGTGAGACGCTGCAGGTCAGAAAAGTTCAGGCAGCTCACGCTTCCATGAGAAAAGATGACAGAGATCATGGAGAGGGTCAAAGGATGCTGCACCTTAGATGAGCACGTTAAAAAAAAAAGTATGTTTGGTCTGTTATTTGGATCAAAAACAGGAAGAGAGACATAAAAGAAGAGATTCCACTCTTCTTAGGTAGTTTTGGTGTTTACATGGTCAGAGAAAACAATATTAATTGGGTCTTAAAAGATCATTCAAGATGCTCTGAAAATGGCTGGCAGCCAATGAGTTAATGTTACGTTGATTTTTATAACACGTTAATTTGTGGTGTAATCAATTAATCTAATTAATGTGTTAAAGTGACAGCCCTAAAATACATAGATAAATAAATAAGACCTTGCAGCTTTGACGTTTCTGAGTGAAGCAAACTCAACACCTCTTACATCCTACATCAGTATTTCAGCAAGCAGAGTTCATTTATTAAAAGTAAAGAAAATGTTCTCAGTCTTGATACCAGATGAACTGAGGAGCTGGAGCCAAACGCTGGTGAGATAAGTTGGAGGTGATGGTCAATACAGCTATAATGCTAACATTATTCATTCATACAGCTAAATATAAGATGACACATTGCTGAACATAGAAATATAACTACTATGAAGGATATCACAAGGTTACACCCCTACCAAGCTCGATTCAAAAATAATTATTTTCTCACTTTCACAATTTTTCTGTGTCCATTGGGATAACTAATGTCTTTTAACTTCTGGTGCGGCTGTAGTTTCGATGTTTTGTGACGTTTGCATTTGTGTTGTCGCTTTCAAATTAGTGTTGTCACTTTTGCATTTGTGCATAATGAATCAATGACTCCATCTCCTAAAACTTCAGTTTGTTCCTCCCTTATGTGTAACACTTTGTACTGACAAATACATTATTTAAACACACATCCATATTCCCTAAAACTAGTAAGTTATTCAAACTCTGACATCAGATTATTCCTCCAGGTGATCTCTGAAGGTCTTTCCCTCCAGGAATGCTGTCAGAAGAGGAGCTCTGTTCACAGTACCATCATCTGTGTGCAGCTTGTTCAGTGTGTCGACTGATATTCAGTGATTCGTTGCATCAGCCATGTAAAACATTTAATATTATAACCTGAAACATTTCTATCCATGAATCTCATGTTTCTGTGAGGAGCAGTGTGTCATAAGAAGAGTATCTTCACTTTTCATGCAGCCACCTGATGCAACACCATGTCAAGATGGAGCACCTTTGAAGCTGCCTAATGGCTCCACACTGCGTAGGATTACATAACTCTGTAAGTCACTGCAATGAGCCAGCTCCACTCAAGTGTAAGGCCTGGATGACTTTATTATGTATGAGAGCTGATGTATCATTTGCGATAATGCAATAACAGGGCTGGATCCAGAAAACCTGACCGGAAAGATTCGTTTTTTGTCAGGATTCTATACTTGTGAATTCAAAAGAGCATCAGGGTGAGGAAAGATTAGAAAAGACCCTACAACAGACAACTGCTGCTGTGTTTCCATTAGCAGCATCCGTTATGTTAAAACAGACTGCACTTACACTCACCACACTCCTAATCTCTGAAGCACTCAGAGCCTTTTTATCATATCACACTCACTCTGTCACACACTGATGGCATGGCGTGTTATGTAAAGAGCCCAAACAGGTCCTATTTTCACACGTTGACACGTCACTCTGTGCCACTCAGGACTAAAGAGTTCAGCATCTTGCCCAAGGACACTTTGACATGCAGAGTTGGCAAAGTGTGATTGAACCACCAACTTTTTGATCAAGTGAGTCACTTTACCACTGAGCCACAGCCACAGCTGCTCATGCAAACAGTTTAGGAAAGGATACTTTATTCTAAGCTTACATATGGAGACCAGCAGTTTTTTTTTTTGCAACTAAAATATGAGACCTTGTTCAAAAAATAAATAAAAAAATAAATAGGTTTGTTATTATAATTATTATAATAATAATAATAATAATTATTATTATTATTATTATTAGTAGTACTATTTATAATAATAATAATAATAATAATAATAATAATAATAATAATAATAATAATAATAATAATAATAATAATAATAAATACACTTTATTTAAAACACACTTTACATTTAAATCAGGAATAAAAACAACAGAGGTTTTCAAAATCCAAGATCCAAGATGAAGGCAGCCAGTGGTAAAGCAGCTAATGTATGCTATTTGTGAAATGCTTTTTGAAAGAGGAAGGCTTTAAAGTTGGTTCTTAAATGATTTGACTGTCTGTGAGTCTTTTATGTGTTCAGGGAGGGGGTCCAGAGGCAGTAGGAGGAGGGGCAGACAGCATGGTCCAGTACCAGGGTAGGGTTGCTGGTGGTGGCACTGCTTCACCCCAAAAATGTGTTTGCCCAAAAATAAATACATGAAATAAAGTGAAAGATTGAAGTGGGGAAAAAATGCTAAAAGTTAGCTAAAAAAAAACCGATAAATATAAACTGTCTTGATTTGGCTTAATACTCATTGTTATACAATTTGTGTAATAACTAAGGTTAAGTGTTTTGTAAGTTCACTTGTTGTCACCGTCACTTGTAGCTGATCTATCTGACCACCCATAGTGAAAAAAAAAACTTATTCAGTCTTTTCTGGAGAATGAAAAAAAGGAGATGCACCAGCAGAGGGCTGGAGGAGGCAGATTCACTGCCCGGTCCAAGCATTCTAAAGCCGTCTTTCCACCAAGCAGTTCAGTTTGGTTCGTCTCAGCCTGTATTTTAAGAAACACGAAACAAAAGAAACACCATACCAAAAAACTCCTATACCCTCCCGCTGCAAACTTAAGTTACTTGTAGTCCCTAAGAGAAATAGTCCCAAAGTCTGTTGTCCTTCCAAAAGTAATCCCCAAAGGTAATGAGTCCTGTCTCAGTCCAATGATAAAAGTAATCCACAAAAAGAGGAAGAGGAAAAATAAATAACCAGCGACTGAGGAAGACGCGTCCGCCGCCGCCACACAACTGCCACGTCGTCCCGGGTAATCAGCGCGACGCCACCGATCTCCTCCTCAAAAAACACTTCACCAGTGTTCTGGTGCTCTCTTCCCACAGAAAACTCCTGCAGCTCCCCAGGGTCCAGCCAGACTTGCTATCGCTGTAGGATTTGATTTTTACCTCTGCATGCAGGAACTCCAGAACTCTCTCCTCAAGACCCCCTCAGGTAAATCTCCTCCCACCTTAAACCACCTCCCCTGGGAGTGGCCCTTACCCACAAATATTACCTTACAGAACAATAATTCATACAAACAAGGGTCAATCACGACTTGAAAAATAATTTAAAAAAAAACAATAAACCCCCCTCACACTCCCTCTACCTGTGTTTGTGGGCTGCCCACCTTAACTGTGGGCCTTACAACCGCACGCAGTTTGCAACGTTTCTACTGACTGATCTGTGATCCCAAATAGCCTAGACAAGCTGTCCCACTTTGGGACCCAGGCTAAAAGGTGGAGCTAGAAAAACTGCAGTCCATTGATTGGTGACAGCAGCTGCTGTATTCACCCTGATGGCACACAACCTTCTCTGAAACAAAGTTTGATTGTTCCTTCTAACAAAGAAACTCATGCCAATCACAAAGGAGACGAATTGCTGGATGTTTCCCATCATCGCTCTTTGTTTACTGTGTCACATTTTTCTTCTTTATTGGATTTATTAGCGGGGTACACTGTGTCATGCTGCTATGGCATCATGCTACGATTAAACTGATGTGGCTAATGGCATCTGGCTTAGAGCCGCTGACCACAAGGGGGCATGGTTGGCTATGGAAACACAAACAGGACCAGTCTTAACCGAACCAGGGCGAACTGAACCAGATTGATCTAAACTGGACCGCTTGGTGGAAACGGGGCTTAAACGGACCACAGGAGGATCAGACCACAGTAAAAATGGCTTCTGCAGGGTAAAGTACACAGATAGGGGATACTTTGCTGTCCTTGCATGTTAACTGCAGTAGCTGGTCTTAAAATACTTGGTCATAATTATGATAACAAATAATAAACCACTTGGCCCCACTCATATGGTCTATGGTGAGTATTTGTCATCTACAGTCAGTATTAAGCGTTTGTTTTTTTTTTGTTTTTTTTTTAATGTTACTCAGTTTATAATTTGACTTCATTGGTTTATCAAGCCACATTTAAGATCCATACACCATTACACCATTGTGTCTGCTTTTACTGTCTTTCCAGCCTGACATGACTTCAGTTACAATTAGATCTTGAAGCCTCTAAAAGGTCTGTATGAGTTTCCTCTGAATTTTTCTAACTGCAACTATTCAGCTTTTTCATTTGCCTCCCAAAACGACAAGGAACCTCCTCTCCAAAAGATGTGCACACTTATGGGTTTGGCTGTGCGTAAAAGCGCACAACCCTAGCCCACCCTCAATTGTGTGGACAGTTCTTGTTGCTGGATTGGAGGTGTCCTAAACTGGTTTGAGGGTCTAGCACTTTTTTGAGACAAGGATGGGGCACTGCTGTAGATGCACTGGTGGGTGAGGAAGATTCTGAAGTGGATGAGGAGACGGTGAGGGGACTGTAGGATTGGTGGGATGTGTTCATGTGTACGCACTCGCTCCAGGATCCTGGCTGAGCTGTTTCGGACGTATTGCAGCTTTTAGAGGCTCCTGCTCAGGATCCTGATGAGAAGTGTGTTGCAGTGATTTAACCTGGAGGAGACAAAGATGAGGATGAGTTCCCCTGCATCTCAGAGGGAGAGTTGGCTGCAGTTACAGCTGTAGATGCAACCATTACATGTTTACTCACTCCATGATTAGACCTCAGAACAACAAAATAAGCGAGCATCTGGCCTCTCCAGTGAGTCCATGTTCAAACAGTTGTTAGTGCACTCTGTAGGACAGTCCCTCGTTGGACCAGCATTAAATAATGTATCCTCTTCATTATATTCTGCTTCTTCCTGCTGGTTTGCTCTTTCGTCTTCATGGCTGCAGTCTTTTGACAGCATGTTTTGAGCAGCATCTCTTCCATGGAGAGAGGATTCATAATTCACAGCCGAAGAAAAGCTCTTCATGGCCACAGCGACGGCCTGGCAAAGAATTAATGTTCTATGAACTGAATCCAAGAGAGCTGCTACTGTAAGACACGCTCAGTGGGACTGAGGCGATCCAAAATGGCAGCACTTGAGGGCCCTCTCGAGGCCCTGCAGGCGTGGTTCGCTGTGTGTGCACAGTCATGCGTGTTCATTGACACACTCACATCATTAATGTATTTAACCATACATGTCCTACTTCTTCGCTGTCTTCTGCCAACAAGAGCAGAGCATATGGAGCTATGGGTGAGTTTCCTTTTTATTAGCATTATTTCAGTCCTCGTCTTAAAGAGACAGTACACCAGATAGACTCCTGAGCTTACAGACGCATTAAAACTTCTTTTCAGATTTAACTAAAGGAAAAAATCCAGAACATGTGACAGGAGTCAGTCCACAGGCTGTCACACGGTGTCAGGTCTCAGGATGACCATCTCATGATGGGGCAGCAGGAGCCCATTGGGCGTGGCAACTGGAGGGCTGCTGGAGAGGTGTCAGAATGATTTCCTGAGCCCTTGAGCAAGAAACTTCCAAGTGCTCATGTGTGATGACTCTGCATTCCCTATCAGTGCATGATTCTGTGTAAAAGTGCTGTTTGTGCATGTGTGTAAAGCGTGTAAAGCCTGATTCAGAGTGAAAAAAATGAATTTCATCGGGGGGGGGGGCAATGATATAATACACCAGAGTTTGTGAGCTGAGTGGACCGGCTGAATTTTGGAGAGAGTACCACTCAGGTTATTTTTGTTGTTTGTTATGTTTTTGTTTTATGAATGGGGAGGTGAAGCTCAATTTTCTTTGACTAGAAGAGTCTGATGCATGCCAAAATCTGGGCCAAAATCTCTATAGGTACAGTATCTGAGTACAAATATTTTATCACCACTTCTTTGGGGCTTAAGGCTACAATTAGGCTAAAGATCAGAAAAAAATTCATGCACATATTTTGTAGCGAGCATGTAATGAATGTAGAAAGGAGACGCAAACTTGGTTAAGCGCCTAGCAGTAATGGGCAAAGCTGCATGGTGGGACTTAAAGCAGGGAGCGACCGAGGCAGGCACCTCAGTTCTCACTGCTCCACTCTGCTCCATGCTCTGCAGTACAGACTGCAAAAACTAGCAATATTATCAAGTGTTTTTGTCTTATTTTTTAGCAAAAAATGTCTTTATACCCTTGATATGAGTCACATTCAATTGGTCAGCCCAGAAAAATGTCTTATTTGACTGAATAAATGAATGAAATTTTAATTTGAAAATGTAAAGAATAACATTACGGAGAAAGTCAGCCAACAAAAGAAAGACAAAAAAAATTTAAATCCCTAATTCACAATGCTTTACATTTTCAAAAAGGAGTGGAAAGAAGCTAAACTTATTAATTCCACCACCTCTCCAGTTTTAATTGATTACCATACTGTAATCCAATCTTCTATGTATCTATTTATATATATATATATATATATACATATATATATATATATATATATATATATATATATATATATATATATATATATATATATATATATATATATATATATATATATATATATATATACAACACACACACACATATACTTATACATACATACATATATATAAGTATATAAATACATACACACATATATATATTCACATACACATAAACATACATACATAGTCCTTCAAGTTATTTAAAGACAAAAATAAGGTCTGAATTTCTTGTACCAAATAGAGTTAGCATAAGTTCATGCAGGACACGGAAGTCACAGCATGTGTCTAACAACAAGGTGGCGTATTTAAATCAGGTTTTGACTCACTGTTATTCCTGCTACCCCTCTTTGCTACCCAGCTGCTGCTGTCTTAATAATTCCTCCTCCACCCCAGCCTCCTCCTATTAAGACTCTGTATGTATCCTATTGATATGTATGCATCCTTCTAATCTGTATGTACATATGGAGGCTGCCATGCACCCCCTGGAAAGCTTGAGGAGGCTGCTCGGCTAACACAGGCAAAGCTGTAACACTACTTCTAGTTATATCCATTTGGAAATAAATGGTTCATCGTATGACAAGAGTGTTCCTGACTGAAGTAAAAATATCAGCCTGTTGGGTAAGGGAAAAGGTTCTTGTGTTATGACATTAATTCTGATTTTAAGAAACTCGATAAGCACATTTTTCTTACCCCACTGAGAGGTATTTTTACTTGCTACAAGCAGTTAAGGCCTAATTTTTGTCTTTTAATATCTCGGAATAAAATGTTTCTGGACTTGTCAGTTAAATGTGATTCATTTCAAGTATAATAAGATGATCTTGACTGAAAATTAGACAAAAACACATCTTATATTTCAGTTTCTGCAGTGTATCTTATGATCAAAGCCAAATGATTAACCCTTTAAACCCTGGCCCCTTTTTTGAGACATTCCCAAACTGAACAGAGTAAATCTCTGCATCTACAAGGTTTGTTTGAATCATTGTGGTATCAAAATAAAGGGAACACTTGTGAAGTTTGTTCAGAGGTCACTGTAGGTGTATATGTCACTGGCTCAGAGTCAAAACTCAAGTAGGTTTTTTTTTACTTTTTGTTGTGGAGTGACCTCGAAGCCTTCTAATTTTAGGAACGTAGGGTTTAAAGGGATATGGAAAAGTTTCACAGCGTTATGAATAAACATTACACCTGTACTGAGATAATAGACAGGTGCCAGTACAAACACTGAAACACTGACGCTTGCTAATCCTCCTAATTCCTCCTGTTAATTAAATATCCCCAAATTCCCTCAGGGATAAAATCCACAGTCCTGTTTGATGCATTCAAAGGCTTATCTGAAGTTAAAATGATCTTCTGAAAAAATATTCCATGAGAGATTAAAAACTTTTTATCATTTTTTTTTCCATCAAATTTTTTAATTACAATATTAGGGTTTCTGCAATTCTTGGTGTAATGGAAACACAGCTTACAAGTGATTTATTTGCCATAAATGCTGAGATAACTTTTTAAAACTATACGAGTGATCATTCGTTAGAAATGTGTGTGTTTGTATGGCCGGGGTTCAGCCCTTAGAAACCAACTTGTAGCCCTGTCCTGTATCACCTCCCACTCTCCTTGTTGTAACTTTTTCTGGTGCTTCGGGCCTCCTGCAGGCCACGTCTGGATTGGCTCCTAATTCCTCTGCCTAAATACTTCATAGCTGAATTTTCTAATACCTTGATCTTAGACTATTGAGGAAGAAGACGCTGAGTCTAATCCAATGAACTCCTTGGTTGGCTATCCAACCAAGGAGTTCAGTCAGCCTGAATCCAAAAACTTTATTCAAAACAAGCCATCTTGAACAAAATGAGCCCCCTAGGTCCTCTAAACCTCTAAAGACCCCTAGAGACCGCTAATGACCTCAAAAAACTCAAAGGCAAGTCAGAAGCAGCTTCTTTTATATCCTGGTGTTGGGCTTTCCAGATGATCTGTAAGACGTTCCTTTCCTCAGTACAACGTGTTGATTGGCTGTTCTTTTCTGAGCAACAGAAGCTGTCTATCTTGGGTCCACATTTGGAAGATGTGCATTGGTTGTCAGTTTGGAGTTCATCATAGAAACCCCTGTTGCATCCTGAATTGGAGCAGGCTCAGGTTCATTGTCCTCAGATGTTTCCATGTTATTTGGGTCATAGCTGGCCTTGGACCTGCATGTCAGTTGACACTTCAGGAGGATGCTGGCGGGACGTGATCAAGTCTTCATTTGTCAGTCAGAAAGAGGAAATCTTTAAATGTGAGAATGTAACTCAGAATCCAGAGATCCTTTAAGGCAGCGTTTCCCAATCCTGGGGCCTGTACTACGAAGCTGGATTAGCTCTTAGAGAGATAACTTCCTGGATAAGTTTCGGGTTTTCCGCACTACGAATGTGGATCTCTTTTTATCCAGACACGTTGCCCCGGTAACTGATGCTGAACGCCAAACCTGGTTGGAGCAGGTTAAATTCCAGGATAAGAGCTCACAGGGTGTGACAGACCGCCTGCTGACCAATCGGTTCTCTCGGGCGGGAATGAAAGACTGCTCAGTCACCAATTAGCTCAGCCGGAGTGAAGTCCTCCGGTGCGGGACCGCCCCCTGTCTTTTTGGACCAACATTTTTTCTTATGGGCTGTGAACAAACAATATCTTACTGATCATCATAACTGAGACATTGTCAGGGAAAAGTAGAAATGTGGCTAAATGGAATCTTTCATGCTGACCACTTTGAAGGATTTATTTATATTTATTTTTATTTGCTCCCACGTCCTTTTTCCCCTACTGCTATTGCATCTGCAATACAAACTGCCTATAATGAGCGTTTCCCCTAGGATTTGTAGGAAAGTGGACTCTTTCTAATTATGAGGTTGGATATGATGCTGATCACACACACACTGACTGACAACATGAATGAATAAGGACCTGACTGCCCGTGACGTCATATGATGAGATAGGTCTATTAATATCAGCATTTTGGAAATTTACACATTCACAGAGTCCTCCTGTGAATGTGGCCTCCTGGCCTGGATTATATTGCAGTACTCCTCGTATTTTTGCAGGATTATTTGCTGCTCCTCCGCTGTAAAGTAGGCTGCTCTCTTCTCCATTGTGGAAAATGCTCCGGGGCCACTTACCACGCCCATTTCATGAGTGCGCACAGATCCCAGCCGGATTCACTTATGGAGTTGATAACGAGCTTCGTAGTACAGCAGATCTGGATGAAGGAGATCCGGTGAAGTTCAGTGTGTTGTCGCAGAGTTATCCTGGATGACTTAATCCAGCTTCGTAGTACAGGCCCCTGGTCCTGGGGACCCCTGCCCTGCATGTTTTTTATGTTCCCGACTCCAACACATCTGATTTAAATGATCAGCTCGTCATCAAGCTCTGCTCGAGCCTGATAACGAGCCATTCATTTGAATGACCAGGATTGAGAAACCCTGCTTTAAGGTCTTATTGATCAAAACAGCAACATTACAACATTCAGCAAGCTCATACATTGGTCAGTGTCCAGCTTCATCCCCTGTACTCTTGAAGACATTGAAAGCAATGTCTGTCATTCCGTTATTTACGATTCTGTTTACTCCTACTACAAAGCTAAGAGGGCAGGAGGGACAACTGTTGGAGTTTTTTGGATTGTCCCTTAAAAAAAATATTACAATATCCTGCTCCGTCCACTGTCCTGTCCTCTGAATAAAGACAAAACTATTGACGAAAAGATGATTTCAGTAACACTTTTACTCCCACTTTCAGCTTGATGTCATCTCAAACCAACCATAATTCTGTGTAATCATATTATTAAAACAGTCTTGATCGTTTGGTTAAAGAAAAATAACCAGCAGACTCCCATCATGCCTTGGCAGCTGGAGGACGATGCTACAACAAACACAGAGATTAAAAAAAGATGAAGGCTGCTCACAGCTGACTCATCCTGTAATTTGTGTTTCTCATTCATGTGTTCATCACCTGATCCAGCTCCATCACTGTGTAGTGAATCCAAAGTGGAAACTCTTCTGATAAATCAAACCAAATGTGATTAGTGTAGTATTAATTATTATGCATAAGCGCTGGATCTGGACACAGCTGCCCTCGGGGAAGATGGAATTAATGGAAGGAGCATTATATAATCCCTGCGTCTCCATGTTGTCCTTCTCTGAACTTCAGAACGTCTCCTTAAAAATGAATCACCACATTTTCCTGGGATATCTCATCCAGTGAACGTTCGTGGCCCGGCCTGCTCTTTCTATTTCTGACATCATGTGAGCGCCGCGTCCCACGCAGTGAGCCCCAAGGCTGGCAGTGATGCAGACTCGCAGTCAATGTGACATAATACAACTTAATGACCCCAGCCCACTCCCTGTGCTGCACAGGCTCCACTGCTTCACCATGTTATTGTCTTGTTTTGATTTCATCAGCCTGTTCTGACCCTGTTTATGATGAGCACGGTTTCTGTTCTCGCTGTGAGGAGTCTGTGTCTTCAGTCGTTGCAATGAAGCCTCAGTTCTTGGCAAGGTTTGTGGAGTAATTCAGACAAAATCCTACATTCACTTTCTGTCTATCGAGTCTCTGCAGGAACCCATTTACTGACATCTGTGCCTTAAACAGGACTGAAGTGTGTGTGAATGGCATGTTTATTATTGCAAGTTCTCATTTAGATCAGTATGCAGCCTGATCACTGCGCAGTGACTCATCGGCCGTGGAGATATGGAGACTAAAGGGTTTCACTGAGAATCTGAGCAGACAGCAGGGACACATTCTCCTCATGATGAACTTGGACAACTTACAGCTGCGTTTGAGCAGTCATAATTTAGAGGTTCAAGTCTCAAAGGAAAGCTAAACAGCATGGCACACCAACAAAACAGCCATGTACAGCTAGGTTGTTAATATTGCTAAGCACAGCCTTGTTGTCCATGGCTGCCTTTTGCAGCAGCTCTCTCGTTTTTGTCTGTTTCTTGTAATTTTTTCGTCACTTTGTTGTAATCTTTGTATTTGGAGTGGATCATTACTTTGTATGGTTCATTGTTGGTCATGGACACCAAACTTTTTGTGGCTTCAGTGATATTTTTACTACTTTTCTCCTGTGTTTGTCTGGAGATCCTACATGTAACCATGGCTGCATTGTTTACATGTGAACTCAGCTGTTAGCAGCCTGTAGCATGTCAATGCTAACTGGTGTAAGGCCTGATGTCTTCCCACAAGGTGAGGAGAAGGAGGTGAGGATGACATGCTGGTGCTGTGGTGTGAGCTAAGAAGTGACGACATGGACCTGTCCTTCCATCCATGGTTTTTGGGAACGTAAGATCTATCTCCAATAAGATGGACGAGCTAGCCGTGCTAACGGAGCTAACATCAGACAGCAACGCCATGTTGGAAGAGCTTCACCTGCTGTGAGCAGACAGGATCCAGGAGACAGAGACTGAACAGACTGCTGGGGAGGCTCAGTCCTGGACTATTATCTATCTTCTTATGGACCTTTTTGCACTTTTTTTATACACTTTCTTACTTTTGTTTCTTGATTTCTGCTGTGGCTTCAATTTTGTTGTACTTGTTAAAATGACAACAAAGTTCTTTTCTATCCAATCCTATTCTATTCTATTCTATTCTATTCTATTCTATTCTATTCTATTCTATTCTATTGCTTATTACACATGTGTTTTTAGAAGAGAAAGCAGTGGGAAAGTGACGAACCTGACTTTGTCTAATGCCTGATTACATTTTAGGGTTGTAGATGTTTGTTAGCTAAACATTTTTATCACTCACATACATTTTCTTCTTTCTGCAAAATCCTCTGAATAAAAGCAAAGGTGGTGAAGAGAGTCTGCTTTGATCAAAACAAGAAACAATGACAACAAGTTCACAAATAATGAATAAAAAAAAAACAGATAAACTGGTAACAAACATCCACAAGGTGTGTATTGGTGTGTATGACCAAAAGCGGACTATATTTTTTCGTTTGGTGCGGTTCGTATTCAGATTGTACTTTTTGCAAGTGGACTATATTCTGTAAACACATCCACGTGTGTGACGATCAGTGCTCTCATTGGACGGCACTGACAAAGGCTGCACACAGAATACAGACCTGGAAATGGAGGTAAACATGTGTGTTTGTGCTCTTATTAGAGCTGCAAAATCATTTTCTGTTTCACGAGCAGCTCCTTCAAAGAAGGCATAACAAGACTGTTTCAAATTTTGGAACAGCGAAGATGAATGCGTGCAGCAAGGAGACACTATGCTCTGCGTGTCCTGACCCACAACATGCCAGCAACAGCTTGGCTAAACAGAAGACGGAGGATCAGGTATGAACTAAAGACGGTTAGGTTACGGTGGCTTTATAGGCCCAAAAGGCACATGAATCCTGTAGTTAGTTTGGATGGACCTTGGTTTGTATTCAGACCTGCACCGGAAAACCACGAACCGCACCAGAGTTCGTTTGGAAGCGGACCGAGACCACCTCAAAAAGTGGGTCTCGGTGCGGTTGTTTGGTCCACACCAGGGTTTGTTTGTGTCTATTCACACCTGCATGAAAAGTCCCCACCAAACAGTCCAGGTCTGAATACGCCCAAAGTGTCTGTGCCGCCTTGCAGCACTTGTGAACACTGAGCTCTGTGTGATCGTCAGACCGCCTGTTCCCCGCCCTACTATGGCAGACATTTCACTATTCCAAAAATGTTGTAAATGCAGAAAGTACAATGTGGTGCAGTGGCCCAATCACAGGGCTTGCAATGTCTGTCAGCTCAATCATTTTTGGAGCAGAGGCCTCTGCTTTGGTAAAGGGCCACACAGACTGAAAGCACAGGGTTTGATATTGATTTGATACAGGAGAATAAACCACACTTTAAGAGGTTTGTCTGTTTGCTCCAGAGCAAAACCTGCGACTATCTGCTCTTTTTTTACTTTACAACTCTCTTGTTTGTTATAATATCAACAGGTTTCCCTGCTGAGCCCTGGAGATGTTGTCGAGGTACTTCCCATCAAAGAGAAGAGATGTTTCATCCTGTTTAGGTCTCAAGGCACACACTCGCACATGACAAAGGAAACAAAGATCATCATCTCCTCTTATCTCAACCTCAGCACCAAAGCCACTGAGTGTTCGTCTGAAAGTGTGAAAGAAGTGTTGTTTTCCTTTATCTTCTTTCTTTAGTTGTCATTTAGACTCTAGGTTAGCCCGAGCTGTACAGACTGAGACATCTTTTAAATAAAGGAAACTAATTCCCTGTGTTGTTAGCCTACTTAAACTGCCATAAAGCGTGTTTATCCATAACCACAGGACAACCCTCAACAAAGAGAAAACCCAGTCATATTCCTCCAAACTCCCCATGCACACATTCATGTTTATCCAGGATTTGTCTTCATTTAAGCTGCTGACAGAAGTGAACAATAAGGGCTTTTAAGCAGACTTCACCAGCTGTGTGCGTGACTTCACTTCATGTCTCTGAACGTCTGCGTCCTCTGAAAAGAGAGGCATCTGATAAAAATACTTCTTTCTCTGCGTATGGAAACACAATCTTCCACAATCATCATGTGACAGGAGCCACATAACATTTGCCTCATTATGAGCATCCCCACAGGGTTGACTGTCAGTCATCTCCACCTGTTACATTACGCCCGGGCCCCTGCAGACGCCTCTTTCACTATAATTGACAGTGAAGGGGACCTGGCCTATAGTAATAGGAACGCACACTTCTAAACCCCAATCCTCCACAAACCCGTCAATCCACCCTCTACCTCTCTCTGCTCATTCTCCTTCTCCTCTCATTCTTCAGGAGAAAAAGGGGATGAAAGCAGCAAATGTGGTAGGAGGCTGAGAGTCTCAGGAGGTAGATTACTGACACCGCAGTAAGTAATCAAACTCCCATTCAGCCTGGCAGCCTTTCATTCACGCACGCTGTGGCAGGGATGTGAGAGAAAGCTGCCTCGGCTCTGGTGAAAGACAAGAACACAGCGCTGCTCGTGTGTGATAGATTGAAGGATGAGAGGAAGGAAAAATAATATGATTCCTCCTTATAGTGGGTGGAACCTCCAAAGTCATGCAAATCAAGGTGACGAAAGACTCAAGCGAGACTCTCAACAAAGAACATCTCTGACACAGTTTTCTCTTTTATAAAGTTTGTGTGTATTTGATTATCAATTTCACTGTACGCCTCCATGTGTGTGATGGTTAGGGATGGGTAACCTATTCATATAAAACCTAAAGCTGCGTTTCCACCAAGCAGACTGGTTAGGTTCGTCTCGGTATGGTGCGCTTTTTGCGGCGTTTTCACTGACTCATCCCGGGACAGATCCCTAAAAACTGTGACGAGCCGACCTACTTTTTCGGGACCCTTTCGTATGGGTGCCAGACTGAACCGATCCGCTCTCAGAAGGTGGAGCAACACACTGCAGACTGTTGATTGGTCAAAAGAATCGTCACTTACCCCGACAGCAGCTGTATTTCTCTTGGTGGTACACAGTCTTCTCTGAAACGAAGCTTGATTGCACTTTGTAACAGAGAGCTACATGTCCATCACAGAGAGGACGAAATGCAGCATGTCTTCCATTCGTGCTCTTTGTTTACTGTGTCGCGTTTTTCGTCTTTGTTGGATTTAATAGCGGGGTAAGCTGCTACAGCGTCGCCGCTATTCTTTAACAGCTGCGGCTTCCAGCTTCCTGCATCCGGCTTACATGCCACCACGAGAGGGCACAGTTTGCTGTGGAAACGCAAACGTGATCAGGCTTAACTGTCCCAAACTGTACTGAACCAACCCAAACTGCTTGGTGGAAATGCAGCTAAAAGGTACCATGTTCAGGTACCTAAATGTATCCTTGCGACTGACTTTCCATACTGGACATGAACACAGCATTGTAAGGTTATATATTGAACAATAAATACGTTAAATTGAAAAATGTCTATATTTTATTACTAAACAAATTGATATTTTCTACCATATCAACAAAAAAGGACCAAATATTGGTACCATTGAGTACCAGTACCGATTGCCAGGTACCAAGCATCTGTACCATATTGACAGTGTTAATACATTACCAATTCACTGTACTTATGACACAAAGTTGTGTTATTCCCTGACTAGTAGCAAGTAATTTTATGGTATTCATAGTGGTATTTTATCTCCCAAGTCCATGCAGACAATCTATGCTATGTGGTACACAGACAGCTGGTCCATGCCATGCTGAACACATTGAGCACACACAGCCTATGCGCTCATGTACATCAGGGTCTCATATCCACTGTGTTCCCTCCTCACTTGGGGTTACTAAACAACAAAATCTTTTCCCTAAAACCATTGTCTTAAAATGTAAAGTAGCAGTTTTTTGAAGTTTGGTCACAGAGAATATTAAATTGAAAATTCAGAAAATGTAGCTTAGCTTGTTTTGAGTTGGATTTATACAAGGTGATGATTTGAAATGAATCAAATAACTAAGCACATGAGACTTAAATCCATGATGTTAGTCCAACATACCACAGTTATTGGGAAAAAAGAAAAACCGTTTGGGTGTGTAACCAAAAATTTTATTGAGTAAGACCAACAGTTTGTGTTTACAGTGCAGAGTAGTTTCAAGGCCCATTTATGCTCTGCGTTCATTTCGTCTGTATTTCTACACGTTGCCATGAAGCTTACAGATGCAGACCAAACGGAGCAGTACCATTGAAAACCGTGGGGGCAGTGTTACTTTTACTACCGGATACAAATCTTTAGTGAGGCACGAAGAAGAAATAACAACGGCAGAACTTTCATGATGTATTTTACTGCCTCACTGACCACTGCCTGCTACAACGCTGCCTCTCTTTTTGTCTTTTTTGTTGGAGCTACATGAGCAATACCTCCTCCACAGTCACCATGTTTGTTTCTGAGTTTGGGCTGCCTCCTCTGGTGGATGCATTGGTTAACTGCAGTGCCAACGTAAAGGATGTATGAAGGTATGTGAGCAGTGACAGTAACATGTTTGAAATGTACTGGTACATTTTCACACGTAAAGGAAGTATATATGGGCCTTAAGTCCAATACTTTTAGCATTAAAGTTGAACCTCTTCACACCTTTTTTTTGGTTCATCATGACTCTAATCATTTGAGTGAAATCACTTGCCTCAGTTTAAAACAGGGCAATTCTTGGCAAAACCTTCAGTTTCATTTTGATTGAATTTAAAGTTATCAACAGCCCATACACAACTTTTAATTAACCTCAAGTGAGAAGGTTTGCTAACAAACAACTTCTGGGTTAACAGTGCAGATCAAAGGACAGGTTATTATAAAACACACAATTATTGCAACCATAAGTGAGGAGTGTTTAAAGTAACACTGTGTGGTGTTATTTTTCATCAACACTGAAAAGTAACCCCCACAGTAGCATGGTTTGAGGCCAGCATAGAGTTAAATACCTCAAAACAACATATTGAACGCTTTACTCTGAGCTGGTTTATCACTTTGAGTTTAACATGAGGGTATTTGCTGTGTGTGAATGTTTCCACGGGGCTAAATGACGGTAACAGCTTCAAAGACCTTCCATTATGTTAGTGGGGAGGACAGGCAGAGACAACAGAGCCCTGTACTTTCTGCGCAGGCTGCCGTGTGACGGACACAGCTGCTCTTATGTCTGGGTTAATTCTGCTCTGACGTCAAGAAGAACCGAACGGACAAAATGTTCCACAAACATCACATCTGAAAGTCCCTCTCAGATATAACCACCAGCTCTCTGTTGATGAGCCTCATTCAGACCAGTCACGCTCTCCATCAGGAACATGCAGTAAGCCGCTGTTACAAAAACTCAGGCATTTATTTTTAGTGTGATTTGCTGTAAACAGAATTTTTTTTTTTTATCATATTCTGAGAAATACATTGTTGTTGTCACTTTTTGGATCAGTGGATGCTTTCTGTGTTTTAGCACTGTGGTCTGCAGAGCACCAATAAGAAAAGGATGAAGCAGCAACAGAAACATTTATCTGATCAGGAAGTGTTTCTGTGTGCCAGGGATTTTAAAATTAGAAACACCAGATGGTTTTGGGTTTCTGGAGAGTTCTTATCCAGTGCCAGAATTTGTCTTTTCTTTAAGCACCACAGAGCTGGTTCATAAAAACATTGGCTGTCTGAATAAAGTGGAAATTTCAAGGCATTTACAGCAGGTACAATGAGGGTCCTTCATTTTGATATCATGTTCTAATTAATCTGGAAACAGTTGACTAATAAATGGTGAAAACTATTAATAGTGCAATGATTTATGGGTTCAAACAGAGAGCTTGTGAGTCTTGGTAACCATTATCAAACCATGCCTTTCAAAGTCATTTATCGTGCTGTGTCGAATCCACAGGGACAACAGTATTTATAACTCCTGCTGTAGCGGTGCATATCTAACTTTAACAAGTAGCAAAAGTTTCCTTTAAGATTTTTAGTTTTTAATGTGGTATTTAAAGTTCCTGTGAAGAGTTTCAGTGATTTTGAAAAAAGTCTCCCTTCTAGATATGTGGCATATCAGCGACAGTATACAGGTTACAGGTTATTTCAAAATGCTAGTTCTTAGCTTCCTGATCGGGTGGAGCAGGACTGGATTGATCTATGGCATGTTAAAGTCTCTATGATGGCTGATGAAGTTTAGTAAGAGAACTACTGAAAATGATTTCTGTGATTAATTTTGCAGTGATGGTGGACACTGGAGCCTAACTGTCAGACAGAAAAAGGACAGAAGAGCAGAAGAAAGATAAACAGTAGAGAGATAGAGCATGAGCTAAAGGCTAACACAGGAGCTAAACTGTTTGTGTCATGGACACTGCTGGAGCTGTCTGCTCCTCCTAGCCCCCACCCTCCTGCTCATTCTTCTGCTCCCTCTAATGGACTATACTGTAGCTGCACCTGGACTCCACCTTCCTGTTCACTCTCATGTTCACACCTGTTCCTTGTCTGCTAATCACCTGCCAGTATTTAACCACGTCAGTTTCTGTTCTTGTTGCCAGTTTGTTGATTGTGCTTCTGTCTGCCTCACACCAGCCCTCTGCTTTGGTATTTGCTCTGCCTGTTTTTCTAGTTTGGGATTTTGCCTTTGATATTGTCCTTTTGCCTTTTGGACCGTTTTGGATTTTGGAAAGACTGTGTTGGACCATTTTGGATTTTTGTAAAGTCTGTGTTTGCCCTTTTTAGGCAGTATTTATTAAAGAACTGTTTTTTCCCTGATTTCAGTCTTCGAATTAATCTGCACTTGGGTTCCCTGTGAACTGTGACAGTTTGTGCTAATGTTGATTCCAACCCACAGTCAGCAGTTGTTCTGCAGTGGTCTGTTCAAACTTTAGAGTCTATCAATAAAATGAAGAGTGAGGTTACATTTGATGATTGGTAGATGACTGGCAGGACATAACCAGGATTCACTAACGTTACACATTACAGACATGCCTCACAGGATCAGTCTGTCAGTAGTGCTACATGTGCAGCTGCTTAACTACTGTAAGACCCGTTAGTTTGCTTGTTGTCACGTTAGCCTACAGATACGTCGGAACACCAAGCTGCTGATAGGGCTACGTATAACCAGCTACGACAACGTTTGCTTGATGTCATGTTTCAAACCGTAGCACTACATAACTGTGCTGATAAATACTTTTCCTTGTCGCGTTGTATCCAGTAAAAAATAAGAAAATTTGTTTTGATCCAATCTCCATTTAATTCCTATACCAACACACACTTCACTAAAAGTAATTTACAACAGTGTGCCACAAGGTGGTGAGGGAGTCCAAATAAAGCAGCAGCAAGCTGCAGCAACTACTGGTAAGGAGGACTTACTTGACATAAATTTTGTTTTTTGCCTCGAGTTTCAGCATCTGGTATCAGCCCGTTACCCGATACCAGTACTTACCCGTCCCTATACCACATCATAAAAAACATGATCTCAGGACACATCCCAAAAAACATTAACAGGTCAGGACCAGAGACTTTATAATTAATGGATGTAGTCTCCCCAACATCACCTGTCTGTTTCTGAAATGGATATTTGAAGCAAATCGGCAAGTGTCCACACCAACAGCTACAGGGCGTCCATCAGCCACGTGAGCTGAGCTGTGCCTCTCATTGGGCAATCTTGCAATCTTAATATACTCTAAACTGCCGAGTTAGAACCCCCTCCCCCATACAGTGTGTGTGAATGTGTGTGTCGATAATGAAATGAGTGATTCATATGGGAGATGTTTTTCATACCAGGCTGTAAATAGGTTCATTTCTGTTTTGAAAACCATTTTTTTTTATAGCTTAGCGTGTTTGTCACTCCTGGTATACTTCCAGAGCCACTTCAGCATTGTCTCATATTCTTAGACCCGAGGTTGCCTCACTTGGTCTAGAGTCATTAACGTTATTGTATTTTTTTTATGTTATTACCAGAGACCCATCACCATCAAGATAAGATAAGGAGTCTGATGTCATCTGAACCCACCATGGGCAGAGAGATTTAACAAGTTACAGTGGAGAGGAACAGCTTCCCATGTAACGGGCAGAAACCTCGGACAGAAACAGACTCATTATAGACAGACATCTGAGGAGACCGTAGTTTGATGATGATGGTCACATGTTAACAGTTGTAGCAGCTGGAGTCTGGCAGGTCCACTGCACCAAACCAGAGGAACCTTAGAGACAAACTCAGACACTCCCAAAGAGATGTATGGTCAGTGACTATGATGAAACATTAAGAGTAGACAATAGACTGTCAGAGGAGCGAGGGCAACAGGAAACAGGAGCCCTGTGTGCCAGTTTCTGGTACAGACCTGATCCAGCTCTCAGTTTATGCTTTATCAAAAAGAAAAGTTTGAAGTCTACTCTTTAAAGCAGAGACTTGTGAAATGTTTTTAAGTCGTGTGTCTCATCAAAGAGAATATAATGTCTGGTTGTCAGAATGTAGTCAAGAGTCTGAACAGGAAGAAGAGAACTTGTCATCATTTTGCATTTACAACCCTGATGGTCTGACGATGCAGAGAGGCGTCAGGACTGAGCTTTAATGAAGCAGCACTGTGATGGCACAGGATCCTTTACTAACACCTGTTTGTTCCCAGCTCAAGCTGTGAAGCAGTTTCCCATAAAAACAAGACTTTGAGGGTGTGGGTGGTAGGTTTCATTGGCTCATACAGTCAGCCGGAGGGTTGGGTTTGGTAACATCATAATCTGATCTATCCTCTGAGATGATGTGTCTCAGACTGTGGTAAGTGTTAAAGTCCCAGCTATGTTGCTTCTGTAACACAAACACATAAATGAATAAAAAGCTGATGAGCTGTGATGCTAGCTCTAATAACCTAGAAATTTCTATTATCTCCAGGCTGCTCCATTTTCTCATTGACTCCTCAAAGTAAAAGGCCTGGGGTCTTTGGAGGCTGTTTGAGGAATTCTTGCAGATGTAGCACACCGCACTAAAAGGAGGAACATGAGAAAGGCTTAGAGAGAGTGGGTGAATTAGCAAAGTAAATTACAAACACAGAACTACTGAAATAACTGTATGAGAGTCTCTACGGGGATATTACTCTGAGTACTACCATGGATGAGCAGTCTACCGTGGATGAAGATGAAATGAAATGAACCAGATACCAGAACGACTCCCTGATGACCTTACACCCATGTGGCTTCAGAAATAAACATGTACTGTACAGTACGTCTCCCTGACTGTAGATGGTGTGAATGTGTCTTTTTACAGTAACACACCTCAGGCTGTGAGTCTGAAGCGCCCACAGTGTCTGACAGCAGGCTGAGCACAGTCATCCATCAGGGTCTGGGTCAAGGTAGACTCAGCGCTGGTGTTTATAGACCTGTCTGAGATGAAGTGCTCTGGCTCTCAGGAGCCCCAGCGCTTCACATGTACGCTTATCTAACTGAGAAATAAAGTGAGGCGGCTCCCTGCAGGGGGGAGAAGAGCATTCACTCCAACACCCCCATCTGCTGCTGCTCAGTTACCTCAACAACCATTCTCACAAGATCCCTCACTTCAGCTCCTATTACATCATCTCAATGCACCTCATACTGCAAATTACAGTGAATGCATGGGGGAGACTGGGGACAGCTGTAACGTTTTTGACATTTGTGTCTCTAACTTTGAGCTCACTACAAGTTTACAGTTCTACAGTTTCCTTAAGCAGACGCTTTTGTCCAAAGCCATGTACAACACAAGCAAGAATTTAGACAGAAGCTAATGCAGCAAAGTGCTACAAGTTTGGCTGCAGGTGCTGCCAGCTAATGCCAGAAGTAGTACTTTTTTCATGTTGAATAATGTAGTCGTAGCATACCACAATTTCTCACTGCAACACTATAATCCAAACTTCAACAATAATCAGTAATCAGTGCTGAATACTGACTAAGAGCTGGGTCTGAGACCTTCTGACTCATTTTACCCCTGAGGACAAAGAGGAGAAGGGTCAGATTAAAGAGATAGTTCAGTTTTTTTGAAGTGGGGTTGTATGAGCTCTATGTTACCACTAAGGACATTAGCTACAGTAGAAAGTTGTCTCCTCTCCCTCAGTAAGACACAAACTGTAATCGATGGTGACGAGGAAATAGACGCTAACAGTGAGAGACCGTACCAAATTCAAAGGCTATTTTCTCTCCCTACAAGAACTAAAATCAAAAAGTAATACCACAGTTTAAGAGTACGATACATAAAATATTTTTTAAGTGTATTAAGTCTTCAGAAATATAAACATTTATCCGGACCTAACTAACTGGTCATGTGTCCTTCCGCGCAGCGCTAGTTGATTTAGCCTTGTGTAAGTTTGATCAAGTATGGTAATTCTTTTGTTTGTACTCTAAGGATTGTGAGGCAGCGTAGGAAATTCAAAATGAGTGACCATGAAGGCGACGATGAAGTTTCATTCACTTTGGAACCAAAAGGATACCTGTATGAACTGGAGTACACAGAAGAGGAGCTGCTACAGATGGCGACTGAAAGGAATACAGAGGAAACATCCGCGGACACTGGACATCAAGACAGAGTCTGAAATACTCAGTGGTGTAAATGTCTGAGCTGTGACTCAATGCCCACGGATGCTGAGTGTTACTGCTGTCACGAGTGGAACTTGGTTACAAACACTCTTCAGGATTTGTCTGAGTTAGAGGCTCTCAAACCGTCTGTATAACTCATCACATAGATTTCCCTGCTCATCTGAATTCTGGAGTGTCCTGTAACAGCAACAACAACAACAACAGTCGTGGCAGCAGTAACACTCAGCATCTTGATGTCCAGTGTCCACAAATGTTTCCTCTGTATTCCTTTCAGTCGCCATCTGTAGCAGCTCATCTTCTGTGTAGCTACTCCGGCTCATACAGGTATCCTTTTGGTTCCAAAGTGAATGAAACTTCTTTGTCGCTGTCATAGTCACTCATTTTGAATTTCCTACGCTGCCTCACAATCCTTAGAGTACAAACAAAAGAATTACGATACTTGATCAAACTTACACGAGGCTAAAACTAGCGCCTGAAGCATAGCTTGTTTACATTCCCTACAGCTGAAAGGAGGAGGGGGGACGGAGCACACTAGCGCTGCGCGGAAGGATACATGACCAGTTAGTTAGGTCCAGATAAATGTTTATATTTCCGAAGACTTAATGCACTCAAAAAATATTTTATGAAGCGCACTCTTAAACTGTGGTATTACTTTTTGATTTTAGTTCTTGTTGGCAGAGAAAATAGCCTTTGAATTTGGTACCGTCTCTCCCTGTTAGCGTCTATTTCCTCATCACCATCGATTACAGTCTGTGTCTTACCGAGGGAGAGGAGACAACTTTCTACTGTATCTAATGTCCTTAGTGGTCACATAGAGCTCATACAACCCCACTTCAAAAAAACTGAACTATCCCTTTAAGTGTTTTCCCTGAAAAGATGAGTCTTCAGACATCTCTTAAAGTAGACAGGGACTCTGTGGATCGTATAGAGTTAGGTAATTCATTCCACCATTTGGGAACAACAGATGAGAAGAGTCTGGCTAGAGATTCAGAGCCTCTGGGCTGGGAGCACCAGGCATCTTTCACCAGCCGAGTGTAGTTGGCGAGAAGGAGTGTAGATCTGGATGAGGGACCCCAGGTAGACAGGAACTGTTCTTGTCAATGTTTTGTAAGCCAGAACGAGAGCTTTGAATTACCACTGGAAGCCAGTGAGAGAGATTAACAGCAGGGGGACGTGTGCTGTTTTTGGCTGGTAAAGACCAGACTGTATTCTGGGTAAAATTCAGGGAAGCCTGCTAGGAAGGAATTGCAGTGGTTGATGCGTGAAATCACAAAGGCCTGTAGCAGAAGTTGTGTGGCCTGTGTGAGCAATTGAGGCCACATGAACCTTAAAGTTGGGCTGCACGATATGGCCAAAATCCAATATCTCAATATTTTTAGGCTATATCTCGATACTCTGATTTTTCCTCTAAGTCACCATAATAATGTTAAATCTGACCCTTTGATGCATAAAATGACATTAGTACAATGACTCAAGCAGAACTTTCAGTGGGATTTTTAAAATTTGAATGCAAAAAAAAGGGAAAATCTCTAAAATACTAAAATTTACAAATCATAAAGATAAACAAAGTGTGATACTATGCACTGACTGAAAGGTAGGGGTATCCCCTGACTGTGTTGGTGATGAGCTAGCTTGGCTGACAGCTAACAGCTAAAAAATTACCAGAAACAATCTGAACAAAGACAGCTAAACAGACACATAATGACAACATGACCTATGTTTGATGAGTTCAGCCACAAAGCAGGCTGGGTAATCAAAAAAATAATAATTGGAGAAAAAAAAAAAACCTTTCTTACCTCAAAACGATGTTTTCCCTCACAAAGATATCTGTGTCTGTTTCAGGGCACCGCTTCCTCACATGTGGAGATAAGTATGTCACAGTTTACTCTCCAAGTCATTTGGTTTATAATGACCGCATTTTTATGGAGTGAATCATTCATTTCATCTTCTGTGGGATTGGATGTGAAATGAAGTTCTATGATCTGCAGAAATCCACGCTCACACCCACAGATAAGTAGCAGGACCAGATTAAAGTCATTCATTTCACACTTCACATATGAATGCATGATTTCCCCTTTCTCCCTGGCTTTCTCCCCCTTCTTCTGATCTCCACACACACATGATGATAATGAATTTCACACACAGCGTCAGATGAGACAGGATCACAAATATCAAATATGGATGTTCAGAATTAAGGATTATGGTTGTGTGCAAACCACGCCGCAGCTGCTACACGGTCCTTGGCTGCGTTTCAGTTTTATCCTCCATCAACCCCTGCTGGGAGCAATTTAATGTATCCAACCCCCCCAGCTGAGGAGAGTCACGTCCAAGCCCGGGCTTCCATTTCTCTGCTTCAGAGGCTTTAGTGAGCTCAGGCCCACTGTCAGTGCCAACAAGCAGCAGCCAGTCACTCCACTGAGAAGTCTCTGGATATTAGCTTGCATGCACATGAGGAGGATGATGAAAAGCAGCCCAGTGGTACTCCAAAGAGCCCCGGAGAGGCCCAGGAAAAAAAAAACCTTTATCATCACTTGACATGATGGATCCCCTAACTTTCTTTGTCACGTTCCTCCATTTCCTTTCAACATGTTCTGCCACTTAAATCTGGGCCAGCAGAGTGTGTCGCTGAGGGCCCCCAGGAGGTTGGGAGCCTCCATGCATAACAAAAAAAAACATAATGCTCAAAGAAATATGGGATTTTTTAAAAATGTATCATAGGGTCTTCTTATATAGTTCATCAAAGCTTTCAGAAATATATCAGCTTCTGACAACCGGTGGAACTGCTTGTAGTTGGTGAGTAGTCGTTGGTGTCACATGTGAAACTGAAACTCTCTATGGTGATCCAATCAACTCAATTTTAGACAACTGTAGACTAAAAAGTGCAGCAATTTGTGTCTGTGCTCCATCATGTCATAACTTCAACCCATTAATGGCAGCAGCCTGCCCACAAGCTGTTTTGTTTAGGATTTAAATACAGTGCCTGGTAGATTCTGCAAGGTGTTTCAGATCTCAATACTACAGTGTCAACATTGTAGTCCTAAAGATTGACACGTCATTTGACCAACTGGGTCTATCTATGACCTCACCAGTTATGCCCACCAAGAGTAACATGGTGTGAACGTGTTGCAATTTCTGTTTTCTCTGTATTACATAATTGACCTCTGGCTAAGCCCCGCCCCCTCCACTCACTTGTGCAAACAATTAACATTGAGTGACAGGAGCTATGGTTGGTGTCACAGTAGGAAACTTTCACAGGATGCTGTTGATGATTTTTGGAAACAGAAAGATCACAAATCATCTAGAAGTTACCCAAAGGCTCTAAAGTCCACATTGGAGGGAGATATGAATCATTTTATTGCTGAAGAGGTTGATAAAAAGCTTCAGTTACAGACTAAATTTACAGCTCCCAGAGCAAACCTGATAAACAGCATCTGGTTAGCATCAGCATCTCAGACAACAAGACAGAGGATCAGCATTGGTCAGGACAAAAATATAACCTCCTTTTCACCATCTTTACCAAGAGTGTGTCTCTGTTAGTTTGGAGCGACAGGATTTACACTGAATCATTCAGCATGTTTGACAACCTTTGTTATCAGCTATTACAGATAAGCTAAAGAAGCTAAGCTCCAGAAGCTAACGTTAGTTTAACTAAAGCCCTTTGGACAACAGCTAACAGAGATGTACGATCACCAAAAAACAAAAATTGTAACAAAACAGGCCAATGAAGTCCCAACAAACAAAGAGACATGATGTACAACACAGCTAGGAGCTAACTTTAGGCTAACTTTAGCTAATGCTAAGGAGAATCCCAAACAGTCTGTGAGACTGCAGTGGTGGTTCTAATGTTAAAGAAAACTTTATGAGACCGAATGAAAACCGACCTACTGCAATGTATTCCAATGGATGTATGGGCAGAGAATGTCTGAGTGTATCAGCAGGCTATATGCACTGTGATTGGCTCCTCTGGTTTGTGGGCGGGACTTAGCCACAGGTTAATTGTCTTGATTAATGGGGACTTTCAAAAGGGGAGAGCCTGCACTACACTGCCTGTAGGTGGGTCGATGTCTGACTTGAGACGTGCCTGTTCTTGACTTTTATCTTGACGTATCTGGATGTCAAGGATAGAGGATTTTTCCCCCACTAGTATTTAACTTATGTCTCCTTTTGAAAAAAGACAGAATGATGGACATTCGGTTTTGTAACACAAAAGCTGCATTGGATAGAATTGTATTGCAACAACAACAATGAAATTGGATGACAGTCTTTAGGTGCAAAAACAAAGGATGGATGAAAATGGTGCATAGATAAATCAGCAAGTTAAAAAACAAGCAGGTATACAGACATAAACAAAAGAGAGAGATATTACACTTAGTGGTGTTGGAAAAATGGTAAATTCTTACTTCCTGTTTCTTCTTAACAGGTACTAAACCATAGAGCTGTTTAAAGGGAGGTACGGTTTAATTAATAAATATCTGAGTCCTAGAAATACTAATTACCTTGTACCAATCTTTCCCTGCGATCGTTTGAGCTTCTTCAGAGTCTGAAAAAACTGAAGGCTGCCCTGAACCAGGCCCAAGAAGACCTGAAGAACCACCCACAGCAGCTGGAGGAGAAGAGATCTCCTTCAATGCCACAAAACTGCCCATTTAGACTTTGCCAGGGAGCATCATGGGACACTGAAAGGTGGAAAAAGTTTTATCCTCTGAAGAGAAAAAATGTAACCTTGATGGTCTAGATGGCTCCAATGTTACTGACATGACGAGGAGATCCATCGTGATCTGGGGCTTTTTCATTCAGTGAACACTGGAGCTTCAGGTGGTGCAGGGTGGTCAAACGGCGGCTGGTTACGTGCAGATGTTGCAGTGGGCATCCTTCATGACTGAGGGCCCTGGTCTGTGTGGGAACAGCTGGTTTTTCAACAGGACAACGCTGCAGGTCACAATGCTGGCTTGATGAAGGACTTCTTCAGGGAGAATAACATCACTCTTTAGACCACCCCACATGTTCCCCTGATTTAAATCCAACAGAGAAGATTTGGGGATGGATGGCGAGGGAAGTTTATAAAAATGGCCGTCAGTTCCAGACAGTTGATGCCCTCATGAAGCCATCTTCAACACTTGGAGAAATGTTCCCAAAAGCTTTCTGGGAACACTTGCATCAAGCATGCCCAAACCAATTTGTGAAGTGATTAACAAGAACGGTGGAGCATGACTGAGTCCTACTGAGAAAAACTTTTGTTCTGGTTTGGAGAGGTTTTTGTAATTTTTCGAGTGATGGTCTTAAACTTTTGATCAGCTGATAAACAGCCTATTCCAGTTTACTTCTTGTTTTCAATAAATTACTTTTTCAAAGTGCTTTTTTGTCACACTCCCTCTTCTTGATTTTACATATTGCAGCTTTACTTAAAACCTCATTAAGATCCAAATGTGCAAAAGGTTAATTCTAGCAATTTTTCAACTGGTCTTAAGATTTTGATTAGGTCTGTTAATCAGGTTTACCAGATGTGCTCCGTTTCTGCCAGCAACTGAACAGAACTAAAGAAATGTTTGTCCAAACAGTGTTGGAGCTCAAAGTGTGCATCCTTAAAACTCTGAACAGAGCGGGATAATGGCATGATTGGGTGAATGAAACGCTGTGAGAAACAGGGAAAGTTTGGTGTGTGTATGTGTGTGTGCATTGCTGTTAGTGACAGTGTCACTGCATCACAGTGTCTTTCAGTGTCTCTTTTTATGTTCTATATTTAATCCCAGCTCCTTTGCGTTTCCTTTGGTATATTTGAGGGAATACTGAACTCAGAGTGTGTGTATTCCCCAGGAAACAGTCTAGTATACCATAGAGTGGGAAACACTGAGCTCAGGCACTAAAAAGGCTTGAACATCCTTTGATGTCAAAGACACATGAAAGGCACACAGCAGAGCACGAGCATAAAACAATCTGAAGCATGTTGTTGAGAGAAACCCAGAGAAATCACAGCTTCAGACAGCTTCTGAGGCTAAAGCTGGAGAAATCAACAATCTTTTCTTTATCACAGCTACCTGTTCGACATCAATGTCAAACATTAACATTAACCCAGCTTCAAAATGTCAAGCTGGCATGGACACGGCACTCATCCTACAGAACAGAAAACTATGTTTATAATATCAAAACAGAACAGTTACTGCAAATTACAGTCTTTCTCTCAGAACAGCACCACTTTTACCCCTCAGAGTATCAGTACAGTTTCAAAAACAGTTCAGGTCTAACCTAGAAAGGTAATTTGTGATAGTGAATGCATAACATGTAGTGAAATGGTGTTATTTCTCTATGACAACACATGGGCTGAAACCTTCACCAACAAGTCAAAAGCTGAAGCTGCAACAATCACTATTAGCTAATCTCATTCATACACATTCATGTAACAGTGAACAATAGGAGAAGTAATTGGTGGTGCAGTGGCTTGCCCAAGGACACTTTAGCTTGTGGCTTGAACCTCAGACCCGACCACTGAGCCACAGCAGCTCTTTTTGAATGATGAATGACTCTTCCTCTAGCTCATTTCGTAGATCTGTGCTTTCTGTGTCACTGCAAACCATGAGGCAACCTCTGGGCTTAGAATATGAAGCCTTGGCCGAAGTGTAAAAGAAGTGTAAGAAACTGCAGTACCTCAAGTATCCACTAGAGGCTGGCTGCAGAGGCACAGAAAACCACATACACAAACATTCATTCAGCCGACCTTGACAGCAGAAATAAAAACATGTTTACAGACTGATCCAAAAACAGTTTAGGTCAAGGTAACTCATTATTCTATGGACACACACTATGTATTTATTTATTCATTTACTCATGCAATTTAACGTATGAGATTTGTCCATATAAGGCATGGCTGACTTACAGACAGAAAGGTAGCGTCTGCTCCCTGTGTTTATACGTCTTGTAGACCTGTCTTGTGTCTCATTAATATTCTTCTAATATCCGTGTCTCTTACCCTGCTGTCATGATTGTCCATGAGTTTCACCTCTGTCTCCATTCTCACCTGTACTGGTTCACCGTGTGTTTATTTATATATTAGTCTCTGTGGTTCTTCAGTTCTTTATCTGTTTGAACAAGAATGAATCTTCATTGAGTTAAGCTTTTTCATTATGGCAGAAACAGATGTTGTGTCTCAAAAGCTGCGTTTCCACCAAGCAGTCCGGGTCGGTTCTGTATGGTTTGGGACGGTTTGGGACAGTTAAGTCTGATCCCGTTTGCGTTTCCACAGCAAACTGTGCCCTCTCGTGGTGGGCGGCATGTAAGCCGGATGCCGGAAGCCACAGCTGGTAAACAATAGCGCGACGCCGTAGCAGCTTACCCCGCTATTAAATCCAACAAAGAAGAAAACGCGACACAGTAAACAAAGAGCACGGATGGAAGACATGCTGCATTTCGTCCTCTCTGTGATTTTCATGTAACTCTCTGTTACAAAGTGCAATCAAGCTTCGTTTCAGAGAAGTCTGTGTGCCGCCAGGAGAAATGCAGCCGCTGTCAGGGTAAGTGACGATTCTTTTGACTAATCAACAGTCTGCAGTGTGTTGCTCCACCTTCTGAGAGCGGATCGGTTCAGTCTGGCACCCACACGAAAGGGTCCCAAAAAGTGGGATGGCTGGTCTTAGTTTTTAAAGATCCGGCCCCGGAGGAGTCAGTGGAAACGCCGCTAAAAGCGGACCGTACCGAGACAAACTGACCGGACTGCTTGGTGGAAACGCGGCTAAAAAGGATACATCTAATAAATAAATAATTTACCTTCCCAGAAGTTATGACATTGTACTGATGAAATAAAATGTAAAAAAAAATGTATTCAGACCAGAAAAGTCCTTTGGTCCACTTGTTTGGTCCGGACCAAAAGCGAATTTTATTTTCTTTCATTTGGTGCTGTTTGTTTTCAGATTGTACTTTTTGCAAGTGGACTATATTCTGTAAACACATCCACGTGTGTGACGATCAGTGCTCTCATTGGACAGCACTGACAAAGGGCAGCACACAGAATACAGACCCAGAAATGGAGGTAAACGTGTGTTTGTGCTCTTATTAGAGCTGCAAAATCATTTTCAGTTTCAAGAGCAGCTCCTTCAAAGCAGCTTAACAACACCGTTTACAATTTTGGAACAGCGAAGACGAATGCGCGCAGCAAGGAGACGCTATGCTCTGCCTGTCCTGACCCACAACATGCTAATGACAGCGTGGCTAAACAGAAGACGGAGGATCAGGTATGAACCAAAGACTGTTAGGTTACGGTGGCTTTATAGGCCCAAAAGGTGCATGTATCCTGTAGTTAGTTCAGATGGACCATTGGTCCGGTTGTTTGGTCCGCACCAGGGCTTATCTGTGTCTATTCACACCTGCATGAAAAGTCCGCACCAAGGTGGGAAATGAACCCTGGTATGTTTAAAGTGGACCAAACAGTCCAGGTGTGAATAGGCCCTTAAAGTGTATTCAACTGTTGCTGTTCTGAACGAGTCAGTCTGCTGTAGACATCAATGTTTTTCTCTGCATTTTAGGGTCATTTGGTTCAAAATCTTTTTGAATTTCTTCCTTTCTTTTAGACTGATAAAATCAGATTCAAAGAATATCAGAATATTTTATGAGAAACATTAGTTACAGCAATGAACATTTATCTTCAAAGCATGTTATCTGAATTTCACATAAATAAATGCATTTCTCAAAATTAAATAAATTCCCTACCTGCATGTGGCTCCTTTGGTGTAGAAATAGGAGAATCAGATACATTTGTCAGTCTGTGTCCTGATGTCACAAACTGACTGACAGATAATAATGTCACTGAGGAACAATCCATCACAGGAGAGGAGCTGTTTGGAGGGTCGTACTTTCTCCTCAGTGTGGGGCAGAGAAGTGTCCCATAGATGATGACTGTGCGTCCACAAAGAGCCACCTCATCAGTCCTCTGAATATGAGGCTGTTTCATCTAAGTAACAATAACCTGAAGTAGTTCAGATGATGTGCCAATGGGAGTGAGGAGGTTACTGTGCACCTTGAAATCCCAACATGACATCAAAATCTTTCAGCTGATGTTGCTTTAACGTTGTCTCTAAAAGTATGTCTTTACTCACATTTCCACATTTTTCATGTGCTGTCTTAAAGAGTCAGTGATGTGTAAAAGCTTTTGGAAAATCAAGTTTTTGTGTCATACTCAGTTGATGTGAACCTGTGTCATCAGAAGCAGTGGTTTCAGCATGAGTTGATATGAACCCTCTGGTGGTGTTGTTTGGTTGTTTGAGGACAGACTTTTATTCAGCAGGTTGGACTCCAATAAGTCTGCTTCATATCCTCTGACTCATGAGAAGAGGTCACTTCCTGGTGTAGCTTCGTTTTCAGTGGGTCATCGTGCTAACCTGGGAAAGGTTACTGCTGTAAAGCCCTGCAGACCCGTGCAGACAGGTGCTGTTTTCCCTTGGGTGGCCTGGTTTAACCTTGAGACTGAGAGCAATTACAGACCTCAGATGACTGACATTTCTCCTGATCCTGGTAATTATAAACTTTGCATCGTCAAAGCTCAAGCTGAGCAGAGGTGTAATCAGTCAGGGTGACAGAGCTGGGGTTAATGACGGCGTTTCGTTGCTCTTTAATGAGGAGACTGTGAAAGGTTTGGGGAGATAATGTAATCAGGAGGGACTGATTCTGACACGCTGGCTCAAACATTTTGCTGCTCACATCTCTCGAAGAAATATACATCTAGAGCAGACCTGGGCAAACTACGGCCCGTGGGCCACATCCGGCCCTTTGTACGTCCCTGTCCGGTCCGCGTGAGGCCAATCATAAACATAAAACCCGTGCGGGTGCATATGTCTTAGTACTCCATCTATCACAAGCACTGAACAAGACATTGTGGTTTGAATTCTCCCTCTCTTTCACTGGCACAGTCAGTCTCCTCCACCTGAACTCTCTACTGTTCTGAGAGAGAGAGAGAGTGTCGTCGCGTACACGCGCAGCGCGTATGCACATCACACACCAGAGACGGACAGAACTTTACAAAGATACGCGTTTCACTATTTTAGAGTCAGCCTTCTCACTATAAAATTCACGCTGCTCTAAACTTTCCTGATTGAAGAGGATGCTACGTTAGAGCAGAGCTACGCTAGTTTAACTCACGACATGTCGTGTCAACACCAAAAAAAGAAAGATAGAAAACAGCTAAGGCTCTGATCAACTATTCATCAACAAGTGCAGCACAGTTATCTGTCTCTGAGGTCTCCTGCAGCGTCTCTGGATCAAACCAACTAAGAGAGAGGGGTGGATGGTTTCTGAGTTTTCGATATAACGCCCAAGTACGGGACTTGATTTGACTTAGTAAAATATTAGAGCTCACAGAAGCAAACTTAAATTTTGGGGACTATCAGGAGAAATCACAAGCCAGGAGAACAGCGGGAGAAAGGGTTTAAAGAATGGGAGATTCCCTCCATATTCAGGAGTGTTGGCAGTCTGCCAGCACTCTCAATCGGTAAAAGTGAGTTCATGTATGACAGATATTGACAAAGACAAAAACTTAAGACATTTTCTCTTTCATTTTAGGATTCAATAATTGTTTTTTCTACTTGACCTATACACCACAATTTTACATAACCTAATATAAACATTTACTGAGTGCTTTATTCTTCTGATAATCAGTTCCAGCTATTCAAAATATTTAATTTAGAGCATTTTACGATGGAAGAAAGTTGGTGGCCCTCAGACACAATTCAGTTTCCTCATGTGGCCCCTGGTAAAAATGAATTGCCCACCCCTGATCTAGAGTATTCAAAGCTGTGAAAAACAACCTGAAACGACTGGCACGGGAAGGTGGGGACTCAGTCTTATGGACCAGAGCGCTTTTCTAGTCTTCTGACCACTCGTATCCCATGACCCATTCATATCCATCCACACACCACTGACCAACAGTGGGAGCAATTTTGGGCTCAGTGTTATAAGGGTTGGTCGCACCATTTAAAAAAAAAAATTAATTCATTCATTCATTTATTTGGAGAGAGGGTGCAGTAACTCAAGCTATGATTTTGACAAATAAATGTAAATATGAAGTTTGCAACAAGCACTAGTTGACAAAACAGGTTATTTCTTACACGCAACTTTAAAGGACGACAACAACAGCTGGTACCACGGCCCAAGGCCCATATACTTCATGACTGTCAGGTCAAACAGTAGTGGGCCATGTCAGGCCCATTACTGGCCCATACACTATACACTGTTAAATGAAAAAAATTTAGCTGGCCAAGTTCTGGCCCATTCAGTGAGCAATGTTTCCTTATTACCATGGAGATCTTAAATCCTGCCCCATTTCAAACATACTGCTGTTATTTTTTTTTTTTTAATGAAGCTTATACTATTACAACTCAACTTAGCTGCATTTGTTTCACTGGAAAAAAAAAAAGAAGCAAAAATTGGCAATGCCCCCAGCTCAGAATTAAAAAAAAAAAATCCTCAACATTTAAGCATGTCATAAACAAATAAAAACTGAAAAAGTAGTTTGTGTAGTGCAACATCTCAATAAGACATAGCTAGTTTGTATGTGTGCTCCTGTGTTTATAGGTTTTGTGTATACAATCTGGTCCATTGTTTCCTTCCCCCTTCTCAGTCTGCTGCCATAGCTCCATATACACGTCAGTTTCATGCTCAAGGGCCTTTGTTGTTAAAGGATTTTTTCTGACAGCAGGTGATGCAGAAAAAAGTTTACCAAGAAACATAAGAAATAAAGTTTGTGCAGAACTAAACTATACACAATCCAAAAAACAATATTGTACCTATCTGAAAGCCGGGTAGCATGTAGAAGTCGACTTCTTGGCCCAAAAAAGATATTGAATTTACGACACGAAGACTGACCAGAGCTTGGTCTGCATTGCTGGCAGTAAGTCGGACTCGTTTCCAGTGAGGGTTGGACTCCGCCAGGGCTGCCCTTTGTCACCGATTCTGTTCATAACTTTTATGGACAGAATTTCTAGGCGCAGCCAGGGTGTCGAGGGGGTCCAGTTTGGTGACCTCAGGATTGGATCACTGCTTTTTGCAGATGATGTGGTCCTGTTGGCTTCATCAAGCCATGACCTTCAACTCTCTCTGGAGCGGTTCGCAGCCCAGTGTGAAGCGGCTGGGATGAGAATCAGCACCTCCAAATCTGAGTCCATGGTCCTCAGCCGGAAAAGGGTGGACTGCCCTCTCCGGGTCAGGGATGAGATCCTGCCCCAAGTGGAGGAGTTTAAGTATCTCGGGGTCTTGTTCACGAGTGAGGGAAGGATGGAGCGAGAGATCGGCAGGCGGATCGGTGCGGCGTCCGCAGTAATGCGGACTCTGCACAGGTCTGTCGTGGTGAAGAGGGAGCTGAGCCGGAAGGCGAAGCTCTCTGTTTACCGGTCGATCTTCGTTCCCACTCTCACCTATGGTCATGAGCTTTGGGTAGTGACCGAAAGAACAAGATCGCAGGTACAAACGGCCGAAATGAGCTTCCTCCGTAGGGTGGCCGGGCTCTCCCTTAAAGATAGGGTGAGAAGCTCAGCTATCCGGGAGGAGCTCGGAGTAGAGCCACTACTCCTCCGCGTTGAGAGGAGCCAGATGAGGTGGCTCGGGCATCTGATGAGGATGCCTCCAGGACACCTCCCTGGTGAGGTGTTCAGGGCACGTTCCACCGGGAGGAGACCCCGGGGCAGACCCAGGACACGCTGGAGAGACTACATCTCCCGGCTGGCCTGGGAACGTCTTGGGATCCCCCCGGAAGAGCTAGATGAAGTGGCTAGGGAGAGGGAAGTCTGGGCTTCCCTGCTTAGGCTGCTGCCCCCGCGACCAGACCCCGGATAAGCGGAAGAAGATGGATGGATGGATGGACACGAAGGGACGCGTTACCGGAAAAAGAAAACTTCTCCATTCTGGTAGTCAACAACACCATAGCAACAGAGGTAGAGAGGAAATGACACCACGTTGTTTGGCAGTCAGAAAAGTGGAGCAAATCATAAAAAAAAACTCACCTGCAAGGAAATCACTGCAGTGGTTCAGCAGCGTGGATATGACAAGGTAAAATAAAGCAGAGTTTTAAATATTTAATTTTAACAGCCTTCATTTGTACCTTGATTAATTCATCTGTGATGTCTGACTATCAGAAGCCACAATTTGTTCAGTTATTGTTAGGGCTGCTCGATTTTGCCTAAAAATAAAATCCCGATTATTTTATTTCAAACCTGATTTTTCGATTACAATTTTTTGAAAATAAAAAAGATGGATGAAAAAAGTACTTTGAATGTGTTTTATTGAACCTTATTTTCTCTGGACCTTGGATGTGCAATATTAAGGGCCAATATTTTTAATATTTTTATCATGGGACATTCATACTACCTCTACTGTGTGGTTCAGTGCAATATTTCTTCCTTTAATTTATATGACAGATTTTTCAAATATTAACGGTGCAATACACTTTGTAAATTTTATTTTTAAATTATTTATTCTGGCACTAAATATTTCATATTTTTTTATTCACTTATTCATGGACAAGATCACCGTGTGTTGTAATAATCCGGAAGCTATTGCAACGAAATTTCATTCCAAGTGCACTGCTGTGTTATTTGAGTAATGACAATAAAGGTAGTCTAAGTCTAAGTTTGGATTCAACAAATCCCAAATCCAAAAGTTACAATCATGTAAGTGATTAAATAGTGCAAAACTGTCAATTATAAAATCCAAAGTGAACAATCAATCTCATATATGCATCCTTAGTGAATTTAACTCTTAAAAATAGACACAAGAATCCCTTTGGATTAAAAGCACCTTATCTTAACACACTTCAGGTCCCTGTTCTTACTTAAAACAAAAAATAAAGTGTACCCCAGCATGTTTATCAAATACTGAAACCCCTCCTTTCCGACAGTATATATCAGCAACATGTCTGTTGTGATACGATACGCCACTGCATTTGTAATTGCTATCCACCTCGGGTCTTTCTTGTCATACGGAACACGGTGTGAAAATGAGGCAGCAAGAGTTAGCTGCCTGCTCCTTCGTGGTGGTGGTGGTGGAGTAGATCTCTCTTGTGCAGTCCTCTCTGCTACACACAGTTCGTTTTCCAGCTCGTGGTTCTTCTGGCAATGTAACAATAAGTTGCTTGTACTTGTATCTTTCGTTTCAACTGATTTCATGTACAGTTTGCAACAGGAATTTTTTGGTCTGTGTCCGCCGTGTCGAAACCATACCATTTCCACACTACAGATTTAGTTGACCCAGATTTAGGAACTAAAACTTCACTTCCCTGAGCAAATGTAACTTCTCCGGCAGCAGCAATGCTTGTTGTTACCAGACGCTGAGCGAAGGCAGGCATGTAGTACATCCGTCATAAGAGGGAGAGACACGGGCTGGAGAAACTACGGTGGCTTAGAGACACCAAAAAGGGCGCATTCATGTGAAAAGCCGAAATGGTTCATGCACGATTTAAAAGTTTCTAACATCGTCTTAATCCAAAAAGTCTGTTACGATTTAAAATTGATTAATCGTGCAGCCTTAGTGGCTGTGTACAGGTTCAGAGACGTGGAAAGTTGTCTTTTAAAGATGTGTTTGAGCTCTGGAAGAAGCTGCAGACTCCAGCCTGAATCTGAACCTGTCACAGACTGAGGAGGGAGTGGAGCTGAAGTGTGCTGATCATGCACATTTATGCCCAGGTAGACCAGAGTTTTATGGTGCAGCCACACCAAATGCGAATTTGCGGCGCGATGACATACAAAGTCAATGCAAAGACGCGTTTAGACGCTGATTCGCCTCGGGCAGCACGTTTGGTGCGGGGCGTTTGTGCGTTTGGAGCGTTCACGCGTTTGGGCGGTAGACGCAAATTCGTATGAAGGCTTGCTGTTGCCACCAATCAGCAATGACATCCCCCCATGATGTCATTGATTTGACGACGTTTGGGGGGAACCGTCGCCTGCTCCGGCTCCAACACCGCCGGAGGATGGAGGAGAAAACAATCTGTGCAGTGTGTCATCATCCAGAGTTATACGATACGACGTGTGTACTCTACAGAGACCGGAAAAACAGGAGCAGGCTTGGGTGAAAGTCTCTGAGGAGACAGGTTTTGTATTTAAGTTCTGTAAATATTCGATTCCAGACGGATTTGCCTGCACGGTCTATCACTGAATCCGACTGTGTTTTCCTCAGTGGAGTTTTGAGCCTGATAGAGAGGAGGAAAGAGCGGGGCAGGGGCAGAGCCAGGGAAAAGATGGAAGTTCTCTGTGCTCCTCTCTTTCCTCCACCCCTTCATTATCCCCAGGGAGACCTCCGGGAACATGGGTCTGGGGTTTGGGTGGTCCGAGGTTTGGGTGGTCCGAGGTTTGGGGCATCGAGGATGAGATCATAGGGAACAGCCAGGCAGGGCCGGTGGATTACCAGGGAGAGGCAGAGGCATTGATTGTGATCTCCAAAGCTTTCACACACTCTCCTGTCGTGCTTTTGAAACCACAGCTCATTGTTTTTCAGATGCTCTTTTCGGCTTTTCGTCGTTAAATGAACGGGCTCTCTACTCCACATGCGCAGGAACGCGCTAATGCGTGTTTGACCCTCAGCTTGTCAAAATAGTCCAGCGTCCAGACTCGGGCGTTGACGCGGCGCGTGACAGGCCATTCGCGCAAATAAATTTGTGAGTTCACGTTTGGTGTGGCCGCACCATTATGATTATTCTTACCACGAGACGAGGACATAGGTTGTGATCTCATGTTAATGAACGTCTTTTGTTGTGAAATAGTCACCTTTTCACGCACAGTTCATGTTGATTTATAATATTATGAGGAGTGAAATAATAATCTTCACAGTAAATCCTGTAATCAATACAACTTCCTTTAAAAATCCAGGCTAAAAGTTTGATCCAACGTCGTCTGAATGTTCTCTGCAGAGACTTTTTCACGGACATGAGAGTGTATTAAAACTGATAATCGTCTCTCTATTATTTATTTTTTAAAGTGAATCAATAAAGGAAACACATTTTTTTTTACATGGGGAGAAATCAGCTGACAGCTCAAGCTGCTCTTTCATAGCAAAGTATATTACAGATTGGTGGAGGAACCGTAAAATAATAGAAACATTCTTGGTGTCATATCTAATTCAAGGATTTAAATGATAATCTAGGAACATCAGTTTTTCGGTCTGAAAATGTTTCGCCTTCATATGATCTAATAATTCTCCTCCACAGACAGATTTCCCTTACTGCATCCCGCTCTCCACTGACATGAAACTTGCGTACACGAACTCAGACCTGGCGTGGGATTTGAGCGTACACGACGCCCACGTTCAGATTGATAAATGCCGATCTGTGCGTGGAAAGGAGTGTACACCCATTTTTTTGGTGTACCCATGTTTGTTAAATGAGGGCCACTGTGTTAATTTTTTTCCCTTGGGTATGGTTTCATCAAACTTTTTAATATTTAATCATAGAAATGAAATGAAATGTAAGGCCACTTGGTGGGTTGTTGCTTTCTACATTTAAAGCTAGGAAGGTTTAACAGCTGTTAATAATTACTGTTAATGACCAGAAACATTTTTTTTTATTTTGGCTTAAGTACTTATTAAAATATTTGCATAAGCAAGCCATACAACCTCCATAGTTAACAGATTGACATGCACAGTACCAGCTACACCAAACTTACGTGATCAGAGTTTCCTAAAAGATCTATGTGAAAATTGAAAGAAAAAAAAAAAAAGCGTACAGCTATTAGAAAAGCTGACACCAAATCTCCAATTTTGCTAGTTACACTTTTGAATGTGAGCACTTTTCATCCTTAAAGGGACAGTTCTTTTTTTTTTTTTGAAGTGGGGTTGTATGAGTTCTATGTGACCACTAAGGACATTAGATACAGTAGAAAGTTGTCTCCTCTCCCTCAGTAAGACACAAACTGTAATCGATGGTGACGAGGAAATAGACGCTAACAGGGAGAGACCGTACCAAATTCAAAGGCTATTTTCTCTGCCTACAAGAACTCAAATCAAAAAGTAATACCACAGTTTAAGAGTACGATACATAAAATATTTTTTAAGTGCATTAAGTCTTCCGAAATATAAACATTTATGTCTGTAACCCGCGCCCGAAGCATAGCTTGTTTACATTCACTACAGCTGAAAGGAGGAGGGGGATGGAGCGCACTAGCGCTGCGCGGAAGGACACATGACCAGTTAGTTAGACCTGCGTGAAGTTGGCCCCCACCCAACGCAAAACTCGATAAAAATAGTCTCAATCGTTTGTGCTACGTTAGTGCTGGTTTGTGCAGAAAAAAATATCGTTTGTGCTGCTTTAGTTTTTAAGATATTAAAAAATATTATTGTACAATGGGTCTCAATGGAGAGTGGCACGGCGATCCTTAACAGGGCTGTGCTTTGAATGTTCTTAATAATATTTTTTAATATCTTAAAAGCTGAAGCGGGGGGGGGGGGGGGGGCGTCATCCCCTAATAATAAACTTGTTATATCTTAAAAACCAAAGCAACACAAACGATATTTTTTTTGCACAAACCAGCACTAACGTAGCACAAATGATTGAGACTATTTTTGTTCAGTTACAACTATGTAGGGGGGCTGAGTGAACTTAGAATGACCTTAATAATATTTTTTTAATAGCTTAAAAACTAAAGCAGCACAAATGATATTTGTTTTCTGCACAAACCAGCACTAACGTAGCACAAACAATTGAGACTATTTTTATCAAGTTTTGCGTTGGGTGGGGGGCCAACTTCACGCAGGTGTTAGTTAGGTCCGGATAAATGTTTATATTTCCGAAGACTTAATACACTTAAAAAATGTTTTATGTACTGACTCTTAAACTGTGGTATTACTTTTTGATTTTAGTTCTTGTGGGCAGAGAAAATAGCCTTTCAATCTGGTACGGTCTTTCCCTGTTAGCGCCTATTTCCTCGTCGCCATCGATTAAAGTTTGTGTCTTACTGAGGGAGAGGAGACAACTTTCTACTGTATCTAATGTCCTTAGTGGTCACATAGAACTCATACAACCCCACTTCAAAAAAACTGAACTATCCCTTTAAGTTTTACTGTTTGAAACATTTTCTTAAAAAAACAAACAAACAACAACAACAACAAAAAACACTGGGTCTCAACTGTATTTTGAGCATCAATACAGCAAATATAGATCAGATTAATACCAAACCAGTGCCCAGCTCAATAGGAGCTGTTTACGATCATTACCCACATTTTGTGTCTTTCTTTTCTTTTGTTGTCTTCTGCATCTGACTGAAGGTCCGACCTCCGTTCAGCATCCCATAGCTTCAGCCTCCCTACCTGATGAATAAATGTTTAAAACAAATTTAAAATTAAAGATCAATGAGTTATGAGTATATAAATCTACTCGTAGCAACAAACCATGCATGTATACATACCAGTAGTAAACATCACCCCAACATTCCACGACATCCAGTCAGGCCCTGGGATAATTCTTTGTTTTATGCGGCCTTCCCTTTCAGCGCAGGCCACAGACATTCAGTGGGTTTGATCCAAGTACCTGGCACCAGCTCTACTTCATTTGTTTCCAAGAACTCCACTATTTTAAACATTCTGTCAGAATGACAATAATTCACTTCATTCGTCTGAAAGTGCACAACACTCACCAATATAAAGAACACACCCACTTACATCAAGATTTTTTTTCCTGCAGTCTTCCAATAAATAGAAATTTCAATTAACAGCAGTTTTACAGACAGTTTTTTTTTAGTAGTTTTTGTCTTAGTTCTTCGTTCCTGATGAAACTCCAATTGTTACTTTCTAAGAGCCTGAGAATTACCTGAGACAATGGATGGTGAGGTGTTATTATCATTTTTTCTAATCCTTCCCAAGTCATTTTTTAAATGGGAAAACTAGATATTAAGTCAAGGTTTCCATGCAACCTCACATCCTCACAAAGATGGATCAGTCCATGAATATTACATACAACATGTTCTTCATACAACCAGCTGAAATGTTTAACAAAAGAAACAAGAAGACTGTTAACAAAGTCATTTAGAGTGAGGCATAGTAGTGGATTTGCAAGGATAGAAACTGATACAGTTCGCAGCATTAAGTTGATATATAACAGAGATGCAAGCACATCACAAAGGACAACAGATCTGGTGAACGATAAAAACTGCCTTAGCTCAGTTGCCTTCCATCTTTGCCTCTCTGACAACTTTCTGGACTTTCATGTAAAGTCAGTGGGAATGAAATCTTCCAAGGCTGTTAGTGGATTTGAAATCTGTTGACTCTGTTGGGCAGAGATCCAACAACGCAGAGGACCTGTTGCATGCCAAGGATCTAACAATTTTCTCAGGACACCAAGACAAACCAGATGCATATAATCATAAGGAAAGCATGTAACCATTCCAGACAGAAATGTGGTGTCCCTCATCAGACATTCTGATGAAGGAGTCGTCTGTTCTAAGAGGACTGTTGTACACAGATTATTTGTCCACCAGCAGTAGACAGCCAGAATCGACCCAGAACTACCTGCTATCTAGGTGGTGAGTTGATGAGCCGCCCTGTGAACAGCAGCTCCACGTTCTCGTAACAGGTTCTGTGTTAGCATGTTAGCTCTGTACATGACTATCAGGAAAAGCTAAGAGTAGGAACAGTCACATGATGCTAACAGCATTGCTATCATTGTTAGCTTGTCTCACCATGCCTTCATGGCCCTCATGGCCCCCATTTCCTCCTCCATGGCTGGGTTCGTTTGTGGTGGGTGGGGCCATGGTGTGATGGTGGTGGGCTTGACCAGACTCTCTTAAAGGTTGATCTCAGTGACTGTAATATGCCAAAGTAAAAGTTTCCACCCCCAGCGAGACATGGTACACAGTCTTGGTTTTGAGAAGAGTCTTAGCATTCTGAGGTAGTAAGGGATGATAGATTCTCAGAATGGTCAGGAGAGCAGTCAAAGCAACCAAAGAAGCATTAAAGTTTACAGCCCAGTCACACAAAGATGTCGCTAGAGAATCCTCACAGGCATTCTCATCTTGATCACATCATCGTTCGTCTGAGTCTTTTGACTCATATGAAGCTGTCCCTTCTTCATCAGACTCTGCTTCAGCAGAATGATAAACCCCAGCTGCAGATTGACGTTTCTGAGGATGCACAGCCCCTTCTAGACTCAACATTGGTTTCAGTCTGAAAGAATGATAACATGGCACTAACTACTTTGACAGCTCGATTTCTAACACTTCTTCTATTCGTGGATGAAGATGAACCAGCATTCTATCAACCAATAACTATAGCAGTACCTGTAATCTGATGTGGTCAGCCAACACTAGACAGCCAGAATGGGCCCAGAACTGACGGCTATCTGGGTGGTGAGTTGATGAGCAGCCCTGTGAACAGCAGCTTCACTGTTTTGTAACCAAAGTAGAAGGCCATTACCTAGGCAACAACAGGGGCTGTGTTAGCATGTCAGGCGCATATTTTACTGACAACGAAAATAATCTAGAAATGTATTGGTTTTAATGCTAAGAGGCCATGAAGCTCTTTATACCGGGTTTCCGCAAACTACGGTTTCAGTTTGATCAAAATGTTGATTTTGATGCCACTACTTTTGTTTAAAAATTGTTGTATCACATTTTAGGTTTTGAGATTTGACCATAGACACTTACGTATAGCGTTGTACAGCCTGTGTCCAAAGCATGGCAACCGTCGTCATGCACACCAGCTGTTTTGCTTCCCGTAAATGTTAACTTTGTCACGTCACTGACTTGATGCTAATGGCCTTTGAGGTGTATTTTCAGAATGGCTGTGGCTTCTCACGTTGGGAGAAATAAACCTCCCACATAGATTTACCACTACTTGGACTAAATTATGTGTAATAGTGCTTTACCGCGGTAATTACAGTATAGCAAAACTCACTTCATGGCAACTTATGATACCGGTAACGGTGGTGAAACAGGCGTACCGCCCACCCCTAAGAGAGATGCAGCCGCTCCATGTCGAGCGTCTTGACACTGGAGGTAAACAACAGCCTTGGGCTGCATACTTTGGCATCTTCTTTCCAAATATATACAATAGCGACAAACAGCAGCATTTTATGTCACATTAGACCCCTTTCAACAAACACAAGATCATGAGTGTAAACTCCAACTATAACCAAAACCGTGATAACAACTTGCTGGGTTATAATGTATATCTCTCCATCTATTTGTTCGGCGGGTCATTATGATATATTCACCCTCAGTGAAAATGAGTAGTGTAATCTTCACGAAAAATCCAAAGTTAAAAAGTGATGTCAAGGCTGAGTTCAGCATTTCCACAACTGGCCCACACCTAAATTATTCATTGCTGGGCCATGGTTGATAGAGTGTATTTGGCCTATAATGTTTCTGATGTTATTAGCATCACTGCCCGCCAAATTTATGTTAGCTAGCTATCTGAGTCAAGAAAATGTGTAAAACTTACGGTTCGTTCATGGCTAAACTTTATTAATTGTTGATAAATTAGAGATTTGCTACCAACTAAATGTGCCTCAGCACTAAACCAGCACTAAATTCTTAAGAGACCATAAGCGTTGTAAATTAAAATTCATCCCAGTATCCCATTAGCATCCCAGGAAGCTAATTACGCTATTGTCGATGTTTATTACTTTACCTGATAGTTATCTGAGCTTCAAAGGTGAAAACACAGTTCTCACTTTATCACAGCTTTCATTGAAATCACTGGACAGGGAGAAAAAAAAAAGTTTTAGTAATAAAGAATAGGTCAACTTACCAAGTAGCCTGACTGGAGCTGAAGATAGCCAGAATCGTCCCAGAACTGACTACTATCTGGGCTGTGGTTAGCCCTGATCTCTCAATTGTTGGAATATTTAGCTTGTGTATACGTGCTTTGCTAAAATATTATCAAAATGTGCTCATATGCGGTCACAAATTAAACAGGTTTCTTTGCAGATGGTGGCTACAGATCACTCAGAACAATGGAAAAATAAAAAGAATATGAACGATTTAGCTTAGAGCTGTGACAAAGAATTAATCTTGTATGTTTGTGTGTTTTTCATATAATTGATGTGCTTTCAGTTTTAATATGAGGAACACTGAGAAGTGGAAGAGTGAGCGCACATGAGAATACAAGGCTTTTGAGAAACAGGGAAATGACATGTCTAAACTAGGAGGAGCTGCAAATAATAAAAAGGGTTCAGGAACAAGATGGGGGTTCTTTTACTGCAGCATATGTCTGGCAGGGTGGGGTAACTTGAACTCAGATCTGTCGCACACTCTTGACTCATTGTAATCAATAAATCTGAGCATCAGTAGAGAACTCAGTTGTTTCCTTTGTCATCTCTTATCATCATCAACAAACACCAGGAAACGTGGTGAACAAGGTAATTTGCATGTGGAGTTAGATGTTTTTTACTTTGGAGTACCCTGTGTGAGGACGTAATTGTGTTTATCTAAAGTACCCTGGTGATTGTGTGGGAATCTCAGCACCCTGACAGGTGTGGAGAGTTGATAAATATTAATTAAGTATTAACAAAGTGAGGGAAAAACACCACGTTTTCCAACACTATCTAACATAAGTTCTGACATGCTCTAACGTAGCATCCTCTTCAATAAGGAGAGTTTAGAGCAGTGTGAATCTTATCACCATAAGAAAAAGGCTAACTCTTAAATAGTAAAACGCTTGTCGTTGTGAAGTTCTGTCTGTCTTCGGTGTGTGCTGCGCATATGCACCGCACGTGTACGCGATGGCACCCTCTCCTCAGAAAAGCAGAGAGTTTGGATGGAGGAGACTGACTGAGCCAGTGAAAGAGGGCGAAGTTAAACCACAATGTCTTGTACAGTGACTGTGATAGAGGGAGCATTGAGATTAGGGATGGGTACCTTTCACATTTGAAACGATAAGAAGCCAATGCCTGGTACCTGGCAAGCAGTACCGGTACTCAATGGTACCACTTTTCGTCTTTTTTTTTTGTTGATGTGGTAAAAAATTTCAATTGTAATGAGAAAAAAAAAAAGTATTTTCTTTTCAATTAAACATATTTATTCTTTCATGTATAACCTTGCAATGCTGTGTTCATGTCCAGCATGGATAATCGTCTACTCTTCCACTCCCTCACAGTCACAAAGATGCATTTAGGTACCTAAACATGGTACCTTTTGATTTTATGTGAATCGGTACCCGGTACTTTTGACAGAATTCAGTTGGTACCTATAAAAGTACCTAATTTGGTACCCATCCCTGATTAAGATACATGCAGTCGCATGAACGCAACCAGATGAAATTTATACCAATCTATACTCGCACACGCTGAAAAAATGGTCCCATATGCCAATGTTTCTCAATCCTGGTCCTGGAGGACCTCTGCCCTGCATGTTTTAGATGTTACCCCACTCCAGCACACCTGATTCAAATGAATGGCTCGTTATCAGGCTCGAGCAGAGCTTGATGACGAGCTGATCATTTGAATCAGGTTAGGGTCAATATTCCAGTTTCTGAAACATTTGGAATAACCTGTTTACACGCATAACCAATCAGAGTAGATCCTTTTTACATGGTACACCGATCAAAACAGTGACGCAGAGAGAACATCATGATGCAATGTGTCATCTCCGCTTTGTCTTGCTGTATCCATAGCAACAACAACAGCAGCAGCATGGCAAATTCCCTGTACTCAAAAGTCCAAGATTCCTTGTGAACAGAACATAAGCAGAACACAAGTGAATGTTCCTTTGGATGATCGGCGTAGACATGACCAAATATTCAGGTTAGGAAAGGAGGATTCCAGGGGGGGTTTTCCAAAAACAGGAATACAAGCATATTCCGTTTTTTTCAAAAGGTTATTGATGTTTACATGGCCCTTATGCAACCGGGTTATTGCTAGTTTTCCGCATATGAAAGGGTTAATGACTACATGTAAACACACTCAGTGTCTAAATGACGCCTGGGGTCTGAAAAATGTACTGGTTAAGTTTCCTATTCAAAGACTTTTTTCCCTTCAAACTTGTCAAACAAATTTTCTCACCCTGTTTGACATTTACTTCTTGCAACTCAGGCCTCATCACTGTTTTAAAATATCTTGAAATAAAACTTTTTCTGGACTTAGCAGGTGAGTAATACGACACTTGCTTTGATTTCAGTCTGTGGGAACACAAACATGAGACACTCCAGACAAAAAAATCTTTGATCTCTTTTAATATTTTTTATTCAAAGGCTGTAAATTTCTTATTTTCTACAGTGTAAAAGGTCACAATTTGAACTCAAGTTGAAAGGAAGTGAAATTTGGAAAAATATGAACAATATAAAAAGAACTGAGATATAGAAGAGCAACAACATCCATACAAAATGTTTCACCAGAAGTAAAGAAAACACAGTGTGTGTGTATGTGTGTGTGTTTAAAAAAAAGAGAGAGATAAAAACCACAAGTTTAGAAAAATCTAGAACTCATGAATCAGAAAAAGCTTAATTGAGGAGATATGTTGAAGAAACTGCAGGAGAGGAACATAAATATCAACACAAAGAACATGAATAATCTCACTATTCACTAAACAGATAAAAATGCAACTGCACAAGAACATGAAATCTACTTCTGAGGCAAACGTCATGAAGAAGCAATAACAGTTATCTGAGGAATAAAAGAAACATTTATTGTGAACACTCACACAGTGCACAGTCATAAGAAAATAGACAGCAGTAATGTACAATATGAACAAAGGATATATTTATTCATAGATATCTTTGCCTTTAAATATTCTAGGATAGTGAAGTAACTCTGGCACATGAGTGCAGCTTTGATCTTTTTTTGAGTCCTGAAAATTCTCTGTCATGTCCATGTTTTCAAGCAGCAGCAGCAGCAACATGAGTGGCCATTTCATTAGCAATGAGAGGAGTTGCAGATTGGTTTAAAGTGCTGCTTTTTGCATGTTCCTGCCTGGAGTCCATATTCCTAAGTGCTTCAGTGATCCTTACAAAAATAGAGATTTGAAGGGGCGACAGAATTAGATCTGGAACAACTTTTCCCCTTTGCTGATGGTAAATAAATTCTGACATGTTATTGCTACGAAGGACTGCATGACTTAAAGCAAACGAGGGGAGCACACTTTGACTTCAATGCAAACACACGTTACATGTGTGGGTTAACCCTCAGCAGTGATGTTTATCGGTTTAAGCAGTCACGCTCTCAAAGGATTGAGGGGAATAATTTAACTGATGAACAAGTCAAAGCTGCATTTATCAATATTTGGTCACAGCACAGAGCATAGCGCCTCTCAGCTCCTCTCTGGCTCATTAAGCCGACCTTTACGTGATAACTTGTGTTCCAGCAGAATTCAGACCCTAACAACCACTTCAGATGGCGCTTTACTGTCATTTAGGCCCCATTTACACAATGTTTTACCCAAAAACGCAGTGGAACTTAAAAAAGATCTGCGTTTACACATCCTAAACCCCCTCAAAGGCTCTGTGAGGACTGCCTGTTCATTGTGGGTTGCTGTGACACCTTTGGCTGGAGTCTGGGATAAAGACTCCATTTCCCATGAGCACCAGCACCCACTGTTTAAAAGACATGACTCTTAACAAACAGTGCATTTGTTCCAGCAGGTCTTCTTTTTTAACTCTACTTTTGTTAATTCAAGACAACTTTTCCATCAGAGTGACACTTCGCTCTTTAGCTGCGTCATGCTCCAACACAGTGTATCAGCATGATGCTAACTCTGCAGTCTTTGTGCTGTGCAGCTACCTTTATAGAGCTGAAAACTTGTTTCTTTGAAATACCCAACCAGTACTTGAAAAACCTTGTAGGTAGATAATATTTAACAGAGTTAAATGAGTTAAATCACAAACCAGCACTCCAATCTGACCCTGAGGCCTATTATTACTTCCAGAAAAGAGTTACTTCAAACATTTATGGAGTTATATTTGTGCCACAATTTTGAGCACAAAAAAATGTTTTTGCAAGAACTCAAAATTAGAATCAAGTGAAAAACCAAGCATTTTGAGTCAACAAGAATTAATAATGTGCTTTAGTAGTTATTTAACATGCTTGCAGAATCTACAGACATGTGCATCAGGATGTAAGTTCACAAAATCCACAGTTTGGTTCTTATCATGGTTTTGTGGTCACGGTTTTCAGTTCAGTTCAGTGTACATTCTTGTTTCTAACACCCCAGATTACCATACACCCTAATAACCCACTATAAACTGATTATTTTTAATCACTTATCTCATTTATAGTCATGAAAAAGCTGAATAAATGAGGCTGTTTCCCATTTCAAACATCATTAAAGCTGAGTGAAGCACTGTTAGTTTCAACATGTCAGCTCCTCAGTAAGGAAAGTCACTATTGGCTGTCCCAGAAGTCACTAAAAGTCACTAAATGACGCTGCTGTCTAGTCTGCATAATAATACATTTGCATGTAATTGTCATGGACTCGGTAGGAGAGAGAAATAACGTGGGAGAGACAGAAATCAAGTAAAACACAACATCATAAACATGTTTACAACTACAATTTAACTGTCTTTTGTCCATTGTTGTGTTTTTACGTCTAAATATCAACCCTACTCCTTTATCTGGACTGGGGACCAGCAGAAGTGACCATAATGAGACACACACTTGCGTGATTCATGTGAATGCAGTTGTCTGCTCTGAAGCAGCAGGAGGATACTGCTGTGAGTGAGGACTGTCTCTGTGTTTTGGATAGGGAAGGAGCTCAGACGCTGACCATTGAGGAGATCAAAAAATACTTAAACCTCAGAATCTCCAAACTCCAGAAAAGTCATAAGAATTGTCGCCTTAAAAAAACCTCTCCAGAGGGGTCTAAAAAGTCATTAAATGTAGCAACAAAGTCTCGAAGTTGTCAACACCCAGTCGTGGTTTTATCCTCCACTTTCTAACCCCCGTCATCAGAGCCCACACTGAATCTAAACGTACTCCCAGACATCAGAACCACTCAATACCACAGGTACACCCTCTAACTCTGTCTGCTCTGCTCGTCATGTAAACAACCCACACGCCTCCCCACAAAGTGTCCTGCTGTACTCCTTTGAGTTGCACATGTGTATGATCAGAGCTACATAGTTGCTTCAAACTGAGTACTAAAATGAAGAAAAGAAAACTCTTTAATAAACTGTTCCATCCCCAATGTGCACCCATATGTCTCAAGATACAATAACATGTTTAAAAAGCACAAACAGAAGACTTAAATATTAGGATTGCAAATGGAAAAGTTGGTGCTACAAATTAGAAAACCAAAATTTGCTAATCTCTTTTTGTTTTTGTCTTTTTTGGATTTTGTGCAGTCCAATTCTTGTAGCAAGTCACTTGCTAAACGCTTACAGGATGTTGTGAATATTGCAGCACCATTGGATACAAAACAGTCAATTAGAAATTGTTGTGTCCGACTCCTGATTGGTTGACTTTGTGGCACATTTGTAACGCTTCATGTTGAGCAAGGGTAGAGGTAGAGATGAGCCAACAGGGGGTGTAAAGCTGAGAGGGCATTGTGGAAAACATGTTGTTAGTGCACATGTATGTGTATTCTGCAAGCATGAAAAGTAATTAAGTACATTAGATATTATTGTTCACTCAAATTGCTTTATTTTCACTTGATTCTATTTGTTTTTCACAAAATATAATTCCAGAAAAACATTTTTGTCGCTCAAAATTGTGGCACAAATATAACTTCATAAATGTTACTGTTAAAATTGTGGCTACAATCTGATTAATGCAGGTTTGACTCATTCATCAAATCCAGCAGCCAATCATTTGCAGTTTTATTATGTGACCGACGAAGCGCAGAGTTAAGAATTATCAGGGTCCAGGAAAAAATGGCTTTATAACACCATAAGTGTTGTGTTTATAAAGCGAGCAGTAACTGCATCGTTTTCACCATGAAGGATTGTAAACTCACTGAAGAACAAACTAGAAAAAAGTCAAACAGATTACAGCAAAATGATTCTTCTCTGCTTCATGTTGGACTGAGCTACATTATAGAAACGTCAAAGTAAAAAACTACAACGACAACACGTGTAGCCTGGCCAATGATCAAAGCCCGTCTTGTTCTGTGATATGAAACCAAAGAAACTGGCAGAGTGGAGGCAGCCCAGCACGTCTTTGATAGTGGAGACACAGGCCATGAATAAATTCTTCACTGAGAAAAGAGGACAGCAGTTTGTCTTACATCACTGTAACCTGATTTGACACAGCAGAAAACATTGAAGAGGAGACGAAAAGTAAGCGCATACAAGAAAAATCTCAGTTTTGGCCTGTGAGTCAGAATGACTGTAGTGTTTTTAAGTTATCACATAAAAAAAGAAAGGACTACAGAGGTTTTTGACCATGTCCACTCCTCATATACAGCGTTACACGGTTTAATCTGCAACCCCCAAACTATTTATAACTACGATAGAGAGAAAGGGAGATAAAAAGGAAGCAGCGAGGGGGACGATGATTGTCTGGTGCGACTAAAACCCTTGTTGTTGAATCGTTTTGTACAGAATGTGTAGTGCTTTCATTGGTTGCATGGACTGTAAATACTGAGCACACACAGATACAGTCTCAATGGGTGTCATGACGACTGAAAGACACACGATGATTAAAAATATCCTCACCTGCTACATGAACCAGGGCCCATATTTATCAAGAAGTGGTCCCCAATTAAATATTGCACCAAAAAGTTTAGACCTTGGTGAAAAATCCTCCCTCTTCTTCCAACCTTCACTAATTACAACCAGCACCTTACGGTCGTTTTCTCACACTGTGAAAACCTGCAGACCCGCCTGAGCACAGAGACGTTTGATAACGACCTGTGTCAGTAACCCAACTCTGAGAGCCATTCATTGATGTCATGATCAGTGTGTACAAAGACACACACACACCAAGGCTGTAATTATGGTTCTTCAAAGAAGCATGTGTCTCTGTGGGTCACAGGGGGCTGATGATCACCACAGGATACACAGGAGTTTAATGTTTTTTTTTTTTTTTTTTTTTTTACACACAATACGAGTTCAATCCAGTATTCCCAAGAGAATTCCTCCAGTTTTTACATTTTCTGCTCAAATCTTCCAGATTACTGAGGATAGAGGAGAGTTTATCATCATTCAAACAGCCTCTTTAATGTTAAAGTAAACTCAGGAAGAAGTGAAGCACTTATCAAGCATCTAACCTTCCTTTTTACAGGTGGTTTATATTACAGGGACTTGTATCTAGTATCTATTTCTGGTGACAAATCTTCTGAACTCATTGGCTGCCATTGACTTCTATAGACTTCAATTTGGTTACAACCAGTAGCTGCGTTTCCATTTCACCTAGAATTGTGCAAACCTCAAATATCACAATGAAAAAAATAAATAAATGAATAAATAAAAAATATGGAAACATCAAAATTTTGAAAACTGCTCCCCCTGGTGGCTGGCTGCAGTATAGGTTAAAAAAATCAGTCTCTCCAGTCATTCCAGATAGGCTGTGGTCAAACTTTAAAAAAAAATTATACAACTTGTAGAATTTTTTTCTCACATCCGATTGTTGTGATGATTTGAAGATATCATTTGGCTGTCATGTATTCAGGTCCTCTTTTTTCTGAAAAGTTTCGTTTTCATTAGTAATAAAAGGTTAAAAACGAGGCTTTACGTCACGTTTAACGATGATTGACAGCTGCTGTTCTTGTGTATTTTTTTCAGGGATTGTAAAATACATGGGGTCGTAGAGTCAAGAAGTCATTAGACTCTTTATATATGTATATATATATATATATATATATATATATATATATATATATATATATATATATACATATATATATATATATATATATTTTCTCTAACGTCTTCAGTATTCGTCACACTGAATCTCTCGTGACAAAATTTTACTCAAGTCATGCGCAATTCTAGTGGTAATGGAAACACTGGCGAGGCCCAATTATACTTCATTAAAGCTTCAATAATATCACTTTTACTTTGAGAAAAAGTTCAATGGCAACACAGCAAGTGTTAGGTTTGTAAATTACCATGGCAGCGGTGTGCTCTATGGATGAGAGATCAGTGTAGATATGAAGAGAACATGTGAGATGACGCTGGAACTGAGAATATTTCAGGGTAGTTTGGAGACAAAGGGTGTCACAAATTGAGCAAAGAGAGTCTGCTCTTTTTGTTTTAGTTTTTTCTGTGTTTACATCATCAGAGAATACAATATTCTCTGGGTCTTGATTCAAGATGCTCTGAAAATGGCGGCAGCCAACGAGTTAAACTACCTAAATATAAACCTCTGAACCTCTGTTTATCCGTTGGAAAGTGCGCTGCACTGATGTGATGTCATCATTTTTAACAATCAGACTGATTTCACTGCACTGTGCTTTTCTCAGACGTGAAACTTTTGTACACAGACTGAGACCCGAGTCCAGACTGATAAATACCAACCAGGGAAATGATTGTGCAACCATTCTTTGTTTGTGTACATGTTCATTAAATGAGGGCTGCAGAGCACAGTCTGAGAGTTAGGCAAACTGCTCTGCTGTTTCCTAGGTGACTGCTTAAAAAAAGTCAAACCTAAAGATTTTAGTTCAAACCCCTGAAAGAACACAGCAGCAGCAATAATTGTCTCACCTCTGTCCTGAAGAGAACAAACTGTTTTCACTCACAGCTGCTTTGACAGGTGTTTTCACACCTTCCACAAGAGGTAGCATCCTCAAACATACTGTGTGTGACAGAAAAGATAAGAAAGCATAAATGGGAAGAAGCAAACTAGAAGATAAAGGGAGAAAATGTAGAAAGTGGCGGAGTGGAGGCTTAGGAAGTTACTGTTAAGAACGTGTAATTGAAAACCCTCTGTAGCTGCAAAGCTGCAGCATCACTGTGTCAAATATAAACGTAAACCTGCCTCTCAGGGATATCAGGATTATATTATTATACAACAGAACTATGGGAGACGAAAACCTCCTTTTTTTCCTCTGTGTTACTTTGAATCTTTTCTTTATTTCTGTTTAACAGCAGAATTCCTCATGCCTGAGTTCTCTACATGAAGCCCTGGTTATATTTAATGTGTCACCACAAGAGAAGCTATTTGTTTAGTAAACGTCATCCCCAACATGTTTTCTGTACTATGTTTCTGAAACAACCTAAAATACCTCTGGGAGTCTCTGATATTAAAGCTGTTTAAGTCTGATGATTTGAAAGCTTCCTCTTTAAGAGATGATTTGAAGTCGTCTTCTGTTTGGTAAATATGGGCCCTGAAGTTGGTGTCACACTGGCGCTGAATGCTCAGCAGTCCTCTGAATGTTTCACATGACAAACAGGATCTTAAAGAAACCGGAGCATTACTGAACATAACAATGGGTCGTTTATCATGGTTTTCTCTTTTTGGACCTCCCGTTCAGCTCAGTGTAGGACAGTTGAAGCAATGCGATCCATTTCTCCTCTTTTTTATGGTGTGAAGCAGTGTGCAAGTCTTCTCTCCTCACCTCACATCAAGCTTCATCAGAGAGGCAAACATCCAAACAGAATTAAAACTTACTGTGCATCATTTAAGTGCATAGATGGAGACAGAAGGAACAGCCTGTCCCGTGGAGTTTTTGACTCTTTTTTCTTTCTTTTTTTTTTCTTTCTTGAATACAAGAAGCTGCGTAGGACAACAGGCGCCTGATAAAGACAACATAGAACAACATACTGCAGATCAGACACACACTGAGGATGGGTTTAGCGCTGCACTCTGGTTAATTGGATTGGACGGTGAAGAGTGTGGATGTCCAATGGGTTTGCCACACTGCCGACTCCACGTCATGTGACCTCAGCGAAGGCGATGTGATTCTGCAGGGGAGGAAGAACACAGAGTGAAATCAGAGCAGCTGGCAGATCAAGATGGGTTGGACTAAAACACTCATCCCCCACTTCAGTCACAAGCTCCTCTTTGGTTTTGACTTACTGTGGCTTTAGTTTATGTAAAAAAAAAAACATGAGAAGAATAAATACCAGCATGTATTGCTTTTTTTTTTAAATGATTGAAATTTAATTTAATTAAATTATATTAAATTAAATATGTATAATATACCAATATCTTGGTGTGCTTTTGATTAAGAAAACAATTCGATACCATCTATCTTCCATACACATAATAATCATATGTACATGTATTTTCTTCGCCAGCAACATGTTTCAGTTGAAAATCAAATCAATAAATGGAACAGTAAAATATGTAGGGTTTTGCCATAAATTTCAAAACATAACAAAATTGACAACAGAGGCAAATGAAATCTGAAAAATGTCACCTTTTTATACCACAACTTAAATCTAACAGTGGCCAATATATATATTTTTTAATTTAATATGTTGCATTTTAGAATGGAGACATGTCATCGGTTGAATAGACACTGACCCATGGCTAAGTCCTGCCCTCAAGTGTGATAAGCCAATCACAGTGTGTAAAGCTATTCCTACACACTCAGACATTCTCTGCCTTGATTTCCATTAAAATTCATTGCAGAAAGTCAGTTTTTGTCCCATTTTATGATTTTTTTTTGACATTTTAATTTTAAAAGTGATCAAACAGTGTTCATAATATATATGCAACTCCAACATAAGGTATCCACAGAGGCTGGGTGACAGGGTGTATTGTTAACCCTTTTATAAGACACATCTCAACAGAAAAAATGTCTAATTTGGATAAAGTTCTGCAGTAAACCAAAAAGGTTAGTTTATTTTCACACTACAACCACTGCAGTCTGACAGACCCTTTGGGATTTTCTCTAACGTTAGCTAAAATTAGCCTAGCGTTAGCTCCTAGCTGCTTTGTTCATCATGTCTCTTTGTTTGTTGGGAGTTCATTGGCCTGTTTTGTTCTATTATTTGTTCTTTGGTGATGGTACATCATTGTTGGCTGCTGTCCAAAGGGCTCTAGTTAAGCTAACGTTAGCTTCTGGAGCTTAGCTTCATTAGCTTAGCTGGATTAGCTGAGAAAACAAATGTTATCAAACGTGTTGAATGATTCAGTGTAAATACTGTAGCTCCAAACTAACAGAGACACACTTTTGGTAAAGATGGTAAAGGGGAGGTTATATTTTTGTCCTGACCAATGCTGATCCTCTGTCTTGTTGTCTGAGATGCTGATGCTAACCAGATGCTTTTTATCAACCTTCTCAATAATAAAATGATTCATATTTCCCTCCAATGTGGACTTTAGAGACTTTTGGTGACTGAAAGATGATCTCTGATTTTTCTGTCTCCAACAATCATCAACAGCATCCTGTGAAATGTCTCCTACAGTAACATCTGCCATAGCACTTGTCACTGAATGTTCACTGTTTGTCAGAGTGAGTGATGGGGGCAGGGCTTAGCCAGAGATCAATTTTTTTGACGATTGAGCATATATTAAGCAGATTAGAGGATGCAAACTATGAGTAGCGTTATAATTTTGGGTCTTGTGAGTGCATCAGCCATGATGATTGTTTCAAAAGGCCATAACCCAGCCTGATTAATCTGCCAAACACCAGGCAGTCTACTTTACAAAAACGTCTAATGACAACCCCCAAACTTGGCACTAAGTCCAGCACAGACAGCAAACCAGTGACAAATGGCTCCAAACAAAAGTTCTGCAGCTGTACTCGCAGCAGGAAGAAACAGTGGACCGTATAGAGCCATATATCTTTGAGGTAAATAATGCAGAGCTGGAGACGTATGGTTACAGAGTTTCTTCCAGCTGGGGCGAGTGTGCAGCAGAGACACAGAGTTCTATCATTTCACCCCCCTAAAGAGGAAAAAACTGGGATTCATTTTTGCTGCTCAAACGTTTCTTCCTGCTTTGGCATTTTGTTCACTCTGGCTTGTTTAGCTTCCAGGCATCTTTAGGCTGTGCTATTTTTGTAGCAGGCAATTTTCCACTGAGCCTGTCGTAGCCGAGGTGAGAATGTGAGATTCTGTGCTCCTTTAAAACAACTGAGTGCAGGTTTCCTCAGCAGGAAGCCGTGAATTGACTCATCAGATAGGAGCCATGTATTTCCAACAGTGCCCCCGCTAAATTTGTATCTTGTTAGAGGAAGCGTGCAGAATACACAGCAGGTTAGAGTAAATAGAAACACATCGCTGTTACATCCAGCAACACACAGAGAAATGAGAGTTCACTGCAAGGGAGAAGCAGAAAAAGCACTTCAAGCACACAGGAAAAGACTCTGGACAGAATTACATTTGGCTGAATCTGCCTCATCATCTCTGGCGCTTCATTTCATCCAAACTGGGCCGGTCACAGAGGACCAGGACAGCCACTGACCCAACAGATGGGTATTCTGAGGGTCAAAGAGTCAGTGTTTGACTAACAAAAATAGAGTAGCTCATGGGAATTCCTCTTAATTACACCTGGCTGTTGTAGCAGCCCATTTATCCACCATGGCAGAGATCTGGAGATTTAGTGGAGTACAGAGATTTGACTGAGCAAGAAAACTCAGATAAACTGAACGACTCAGTGAGAAGGTCAAACTTGATGTGGGGATGTGTGAATTTACAGAAGAGGTTTCCTTTTTCACACTTATATGTCAGTCTTGAGATTAACAACGTTACAAATTACATCTGTTAGAAAATAACGGCATTACTGTTTCCCAGAAACAGGTAATCTAGCAATTCTCAAATGTTACAATGGTGTTAGCGTTACCGACAGTGAAATGTGACACATTATTATGCACTGTTATCTAACAGCTGTTAACCGCCCTAGCTCCGTTTGGTTAAAACTGGCGTTTTCAGGATGAAAGTTCAGATGCTACACCGCCATTTCGGGACAGGTATTGATACGTTTTTATTGATATCAATACTCTTATTGATCCGATTCTTTATCGATTGCCTTATCAATTCCTCTCTGTACAAAAAGCAGCTTTACGGATTTTCGGTGTCAACACTAAATTGAGTTTATAAGTGAATAAAAATGAAAATGGTCTCAGAATCTGGATATCTCTAGACGCAAATATATAAATAAGTAAAAATTGCTCGTCACATGAGGTCAATGTACTGTTTTGTTTTATGATACTGACTGAAGTGCCACCTAGTGTCTCAAAGTGGTTATAGCATTATTCTGAATTCCCTAGTAACTAATCACATTAATAAAGGAGTGATTCTGTTCAGACCCCGATTGTCACTTTTTCCCCTTCCTCTTCAACTAACTCCTCCCCTTGGCCCTCTGTTTGAGGGAAAGGGGTGAAAACACATCTCTTAGAATCAAAACGCCACTGGATTCCTGCTGCGTCTTCATCCCTAGTCCCTTGCTGACTATGTTGTAGTCAGAGCAACTGTTTATTCTTTTCCAAATCAAACACATTTTAACACAGTGGTGATAAACTGATGTTTAAATGGGGCAACACAGTTATAACAGACTTCACCACCATGTACTGCATCACATGAGAGATGAGACAGCTAAGCTACAAAAAGCTATGCTAAGCTAACGTTATAGTATTCAGAAGCTATATTATGTAGCTTCTGAATACTGTAACATTAGCTTATCATAGCTCATGTAGCTAATGCAGCTCCTGAATGCAGTTTAGCTGTCTCATCATTCATAAAATGGAGTTCATTGTAGTGAAGTCTGTTTGCTGGGAATTTTTCACCCTGCTCTGACATCAGTGCAGCTGTTATTAGCTGTAGCTGTAGCTACAGAAGCGTTAGCTAGATCGTTACAATGAGCGATTCCAAAATACATCCAACAATTCAAAACAAAGGATTGGACATCTGATTAAAAAAAAATCTATGCCATGGGAAATTTTTCATATCCCTTGGTTTCAATTGAGGTCCTTGTTTGTCTTTGTTTCTAAGGCAGTGTAGCTCTTCCTATCTCCTTACAGAGAATTGGGACACCCCTCCACTTGATGAGAACGCGCAAAACCAAGAGCTTAAGGGTGGAATTGGGATTGGCCCACTTGGGATTGGGAAAGTAACTAGTAGCTATAACCACTTTCTTTTACACAGTAACTTTCCCAACACTGCATATCTGTAACTTTACACTCTACTCTTTTCTTTAGTAATTGTTGGCATTATTCCTCTGATACAGTTTACAGTTTATCTGCTATTCCCCTACCTGAAATAGTTTCACCTGAGGGTAAATGTTTGAATAAACCTTTTATCTCAATTAAGGGAGGGTTTTTTTTGCCTTCCACTACAAAAACTCAAAAATGTTTTTATATATTTACAAGTTAAAAAAAAAAAAAGTCTCACAAGACTTCACCTTGCAAGCCCAGGAAAATGTCATGTGTTAGGCTTAGAAGCCAAAACAGACTGGGTTAGTTAAACAAATAAACAAATAAATGAATACAAATAAAAAATTCTGGTAATGGAATGAGAAAAGTCTAATATCTTTTAGTACCGTAAAATAAGTCACCCTTTGTTCCTGCCAGGTTAAACTTTGACTTAACTTTCTGTGGCTTGACAGTTTTAACAGTTTTTGTCACTTGTCTAACACAAAATAATGAGAATACACTGACTTACATCTTTGCTTCTTTATCATCCATCAGATGTTCTGACCTCCTGGCCTGTAAAACTCCTGTTTTAAAATATCACCAAGTCCTCAGATCTCAGAGGTGGACACAGCTAAAAATGATGTGACTTCTGTTTCACTGCAAGATTCAAGCAAACCCAGAGAGATCTGAGTTGTTTGTCTTGTTTGATCAGTTTTGTCAGTTGAAGGACACTAGCTTTGAGAAAAGGTCTGATATCTGAAGATAAAGAAAAATGTAAACCTGTCCAGAGATTTGTCAGAGTTCAGGTTTCAAACCACTTCAAACTTTGTTGCCTTCTTCGTGTGAGACGCTGGAACCAGTCGAAACCCTGGAGCCAGCTCAGAAAGGCCAGAAAGCGCTCCTTAATGTAGCAAGACTCTTCATCTTCATCATCGGTCTCCTGGGAGACAGTGTGTGGGTGTGTCATTAAAATGTAGCCTGTGCTGCATGTCCCATTTCTTCAGAATAATGACTGATGCTTTGTCAGAAAAGAACAGTCAGCCTGAGTGAGAGCAAATGTTGACTTACTGCGATCCTATATGAAAAGATATATGTTTCTGTTAATCACATGGAATAAAAAACAACACGTGGCTTTTTTCTGAACATGAGGTGTATGATTCAGGGGTCATAAGTCAGGATGATCAGACACAGAGGATAGAGATCATATGCTGTTTTCTGCTTTCTAAACGTTGACTAGTCTTTATCCTCCCAACCTCATAAAGTCATCGCTGATATTATGGAGTTGAAGTGATTTCATCTGTCTCAGGTCAGCCTTTCACCAAGTCATGCTTTGATAAAATCTAAATATTACGATGTAAAGGAAGATTTCAGTTGAGCATCATGGAGCAGAAACACAGGTTAGTAGTAAACATTGAAGAAAAGTGGGAGCTGCTCCACACGAGGGGAGCTGTGACCTTGACTTTTCTGATTGCAGTGTGCAGAATAAAGCTGTGTTATTTCCTGAGGTCTAGAAAAAAACCTTTTAAGACTGGGAGATAGAAATGTTCCAAAGCTTTCAAAGGTAACCAATCAGATTACATCAATATCTGAATACAGCAGGTGGCTGTGGACAAACGCTGCCTCTGTTCAATTCAAAGGTCAGTTTCCTTTTAAATGTTCAACAGACCAAGGTAAATCTGGGCTTTAAAAAAAGAGAATCTACTGGTATGTCTTTACATACATGCCTGTTGTAAGCATGTTGTGTTTCACCTGAGACAACAAGGAAATCCAGATTTCATGTTTTTAGAGATCATTCATGCTTTGCCTTTTTTGCAGACTGAACTTTATCAGTCAGCCAAATGATAACCGATTGGTTCAGCATGGTAAAGCTTATGCTGATGTGATTTTACCAAAGAAAATAACGCCATCAGGTTGGTGCCATGTGGGGATGCAACGGTAAAAGACATTAACCCTTCAGTTATTTATGCATAGGACACTATGCTCACAGCAGTCCCTCCCAGCTGCAGCCAGAGAAATTAATCGTGCATGCACTTGTCCCTTTTGTTGGTCCCAAGGTATTTTAACATTAAAAACAATAACTGACAGAAGAAAGTTCGTTATCAACATAGTTAAAGATGCTATGAAGAGGATCTGTTTTAACAGGACTGCATCACCACCTTCTGGTCCGGAGTCTCACACACACTGTCGTAAAGATGGAACTTTTAACCAGGCCCGTGTTTGTTTTGGAGCTAATTTTCTTTGTCCAAGACAACTTTTTACCGGATACAATGTAAGGTATTTATTAGTATAGTTACGTAGCGGTGTTGTTTGAAACGTGACAACAAGCAAACCTAAGTTTGTACTGTATGTCATAAGACCTCTATATGTAGTGCTATCGGCAGCCCAGTGCTACAAAGTATCTGTAGGCTATCATGACAGTTGGTACAGTAGTTCAGTAGCCGTCCATATGTAGCACTGACAGCCTGATGCTGTGAGATGCGTCCTTAAACTGTATAATTAGTGAATCCTGGTTATGTCCTTCCAGTCATCTACCAATCAGAGCTAATGTAACCTCACTCTTCATTTTATTGATAGACTCTCAAGTTTGAACAGACCACTGCAGAATAACTGCTGACTGTGGGTTGGAATCAACATTAGCACAAAGTTTAGCCCCTGTGTTTAGCTCAAGGCTGTAAAATTGTTTCGGCAGAGAAAAACATTATTGTTAATGTTGTTCATGACAATCACATGCAAATGGACGATTTTGCAAATAAGGCGATGGCGTCATTTGGTGACTTTTAGCAACTTCTTGGACAGTTGGTAGCTTTTTTCCTTTAGTAGTAGTAAGACTAAGTAGTAGACTAAAGTAGTCAAAGAATATGAGGAGTTTTACTATTTGAAAGTGTTTTGTTTAGTAAACCTCAAGTAAACGTGTTATATGACTCGGTTCACCAGCAACACTGGAATTTGTTTTCCGTAGCCTAAAAGCCTTCAGTTTTCTCAAAAGCCGACACTGCGTCTTATAATCGGATGCGTCTTATATATAGCCCTACCATAGTTAGGGGGTGTCACCGGGGTAGCGGTAAGCAGTAAGAACCTGTAAAGAGTAATTCTGCTAAGTGCTAACATTAGCTCACAGGCTAGCCCGGGCTTCTTCTCTTGTTTATTGTTAGAGCAATACAGCGCCCCCCAAAGGTCTGGCATTTGAACTGATCTCTGGAAACGGCTTTTGTGGACGGCAGAAACGGCTTCGTCTTTACAGCTCACTTTTTTTTGAAAACGGCACAGAAAATAGTTGGATAGGAAAATGTGCGTCTCTGTGTGGATGTAGCCTGAGTTTGACTGACTTATTGACTGTTTTGTTGACATTCCCTTTAGCGCAGCTCCATCTAGTGGATGCATAACGCAACCCCAGCCACTTATAGCTTCTACTCTATTCGCCTTATAATGTGGTGCGCCCTATATATAAAAAACAGTTTTCAAATAGGCCATTCATTGAAGGTGTGCCTTATACTTCGAAGCGCCTTGTAGTGCGGAAAATACGGTACTGTAGATTGAAGTTTTTACCAAGAGGAAAAAAAAAAAAGTTTTTCTCTCTACGCACACAACATGTATTGACACCAAACTAAAACTATGGCCCAAAGGCCGAGGTACGGACTTTGGGTTACCTGTAATGTTGCACCCCTAGTGCTCATGTGTTGTACTGGGTGACGGTGTGTGACACCAGTCACTGAACATTTACCTCTGGACCATCTGGACTGAGCCATTCTTAATGTGGAGGGAAACAGAGCCACAACATTAAAGGGTTTTCATGGGTCTTTTATAATCCTGCTCCTTTGTTTGTACCACCAGTCAAGATATTAACTACATCACCCCAAACGGGTAATAGCATTTTATACTTCATAGAGACTGTTTCACTCCATCTGTCCAGCTTCAGTTCTTTCTGTAGCTAAGGTGATGATGACTATATCATCTTCATCTGAATGTCAAAGAGAAAAGGACAAGTTCAAATTCCCCATAACATACACTACATGTTATTTCCCATCTTGCTGTGACGTCAGGCTTTGTTTTAAGAGGTGGTGATACTTGGTCTGAGCAATTACAACTACAGAGAGACATGTCTGACCCTCATTCATATTCAGACTCAACATCGTCACCACAAAACATACATAAACATGTTTTTTTCAATTTTCCTTGAATCTCTTTCACTGTTTTGTTCTTGTCATTGTACACGTAAGAGGCGAGATAATAAAGCCCTGGGATATGCACACATTTTCATTGAAGTTTGAAATGTGGGACTTGCACAAACATGTGTTTGCATAAATTTCCCTCCAGCAGGAGCAAGTCTAATTGCATCTTTGGGCTGGCTTTGTGTGCAATGTAGAAACTTCTAAAAGTTGTTCTGGATTATGAACAAGGACAGCTTCATCCAGGAGTTTCACTTTCAGATCCTAAACCTGGTCTTAAATAATCAGATAAGTTTACACCAGAGAAGAAAGTTTAGATCGATGAACGCTAATTGAATATTAATAATGCTCCAATTTAAATCCTGACTGTCATTGGTTGAGTTGGTTGTGTTTATTATTTGATAACAGTGTGTTGTCGTAATGAGCTCACCTGTGAAGCAATGTACTTCTCCAGAGGACTCTCCATACGACCCATACTCAGCATTCCTATATTGGGCTGTGGCTCCATCGGAGACTCATCGTTCAGCAGCAACTTGCCTTTGAAGTTGTGGACTACACACACCACCTATGGCACACACACACACATGCACAGGGACACACAGAGAACTGTGATACACACATAAATGAAAAAGGACCCACACAAACACAGAAGTCTCCCAGCAGAGGACAGAGATATGTGTTTAATGGAATTTCAAGGACTGGCAGATTCCTGAGTGGTTGGTTGGATTAAGAGACTAACCCACGTATGTAGGTCACATATGTGTGTATTGACTCTTTCCTGGGGGTGCTACTGTATCTATGATAGATGGGGGTGTTGCATGACTTCCTCTAATAGGAGCAAATTGTGGCTTTGAGGTTACAAATGAAATAACCAATTTCAAGTTGGCTGAGCAGAGAAGAGATACAAGCAGAGAATCTGTGAGTGCTGGGGCCGCCTCAGGTCCTCTGCAGTCCTCCTTACAGAGCACAGCAACCAGGGAGCTTTGGTCAGAGGGCCAGAAGCTCCCTGCAAGACTGAGAGAAGTCACTGATACAGTCAATCTGGTTTCCACTCTTTTTATTTATCACATAGCTCAGCAGGAGGAGTGCTGGAGAAACATTTGTTCGTTTCAAGCATTTAAACAAAGAATCTATGTTTGCTTCTTATTCCTGATTTCTAACAAGCCTGATGGTTGGAGAGTGCTGTTCTCAATGCTGAGTCCAAAACTTGGATTCTTCTTTTAGCCATTAAACTATATAGAAGATGGAAAAACTACGGTTAAGTTCTTATTCAAGCTAATCAGGGACAACCATAGACTGTATAAAACATGGACGTAGTCTCGCCAAAGTCACCTGTCTGTTTTTGAAACTGAAAATGAAGCACATCGGCTATAGCGGCCATAATGGTAGTGGCAAGGGCTTCACGTACAGCCATAGGGCGCCTGTTGGTCACGTGACCCTCAGCTGTGCCTCTCATTGGGGTACCTCGCAGTCTTAATATCCCCCGAACGGCTGAGTTAGAAAAAATTCACCCTCCCTACACTGGGTGCCATTAGTAAAATTAACGACTCAGACAGGAGACATTTTTTGAACCAGGCTGTAAATAGGTTAATTTCTGCTTTGAAAACAGCTTTTTTTGGCTTGGTGTGTATGTGACTTCTGCTACTTCCAGAGCCAGCCTCAAGTGAACACTCAAAAAAAAAGCAGATTTTAGCACTTCCGCATTTCTCATATTCCCAGACCGGAGGTTGCCGCTTGGTGACAACCCAGGTCAGGAAAGCCCAAAGATTCTCAGAAATGAGGGAAAAGCTGAGCAGAATTTGGAACAAAGTTCATCACATGAGCTGTAAAAGTGAGAATATTCTAGAATCTAGAAAGGCTCTCAGAAAGCACAGACCTCCACCAAGCATATTGTGATTGTCACGCAAAACTGTAGTCCTAATTTAATGTTTAATTTAATTTAATTTCCTTGCAGCAGTCTGTCTGCTACGATTTGGTGTCTGTACAATAATTTGTTTCCTGACAGTGTTGAAAATGATGATGACCCAGTACATTTAACATATTCCAGATCTTAGTATCCAGAATATTGTCACGATCTGGATCATACTTCTGCATCTGTCAGAAAGTATGGCGACCTTGTCCTGTATTGTTTTGCATTTTGAACATTTCCTGAAAATTTAATTAAGATCTGTTTGTTACTTTTTGAGTTATGTTGTTCATAGACAAACAGACAAACTCTCCCCAAAACACAACCTCCTTGGAGGAGGTAACTACCTCTGCCAAGGAGATGCTTTTCTGATTAAGATTGTAATCCTTATTTTTCCTCCAAGTCCAAGTTTTACAGAGTCAAGAAATCCCTGGTTTGCTTTTTAACCTTTGATAACTGTTACCTCAAACCATAGAGAGGACAGACGTCAGCAGCATCTTGCACCAAGAGTGACAGAGCGGCGGCTGAAACCCTCTTTTTGTGTCACATCACTCAGAGCTCCAAACACTGCGTGCTGGAGGACATTTCAGTGTGAACACAACAGCTTTTGGTACCTCGATTCATCTGAAGAGCAGTAAAAGCTTCAGACTATTTAGAATTGAAAACAAATTAGTGAAAATGCTCTTTAAGAAATATTTTGGTCTATTTAAGTGGGGGTGATGAGTTACATGTCACTAGTGATCAAATGAGCCACAATTTTGAAAGATCCTGACCAAAGCACTCATCTTACAGTATTTCTGTACTTTACTTTGGCAGCAGAGTTTGCAAATGCAGCACAGATCAGTTCTTCTATTTGATGAGTCAACATCTCCAGCACAAAGATCAGCTGTTCAGGTCTGCAGGCCTCATCTTATCTCATTTATCTTCCACCGCTTATTTGGGTGCAGGGTTGCAGGGTCAGCAGTGGTCCACTGAGGACCATGGCCTCAGACTTCAAAGAGACAAAAATACAACCAAACTGAAGAAAGAGTGAGTGGAACGACAGTCATGACGTGCTGTTACAGACACATGGAGACACCTTGTAACATCTAAAGTTTGAAGGTGGAAAGGCGACTCAATGCACTCAAGGAAAATGGAGAGAAAAACTCCACAGTTTTGAGAGTCAGTGTCTTTTGGATGCTTTAGAACTGAATGATGTGTTAAATTGATGCTTCTTGTCTGAACGAGGGGGACGTAAACTGCTGCTCTACCGAAAAAAAACAAAGATGGCTGTGCTCTCTATCAGTTTTTCACTCATTGTATGTACGAGAGGCTGCTGTAAGAGATTCTGTCAGTTGAAGCACCTGGAGTCATTCATAACGTTTCTGTAATGTACAGCAGTAAAACGCAGCGTGCTGATCGTAACCATTACTCTGCTAATGACACTACAGTGCAAACATGCTGATGAAGTTTGCAGCAGAAAGCAGTCCTCCCTCTTTCTGTGTCTGACTGCTGAGAGGAGCTTTCCACACCTACACCGTGCTGCGCGAGCCGCGCTCTCACGCTGACTGAGTTTATTTCCAGCTGTAATAGATGATGAGCTCAGAGGGGAGGGAGGCAGCTCTCTTTCTGCTTTAATTGCGAAACCCAGGCTCGACAGATGTGTGACGGTTTTAGCGCCTGTGATATGGTTTCCTCTCTGGAGCGTGTGAGGAAGAACAGGTTGTCCAGATGAAGTAAAACAACTTCCTCCTCGTCCTGGTGTCCAGGTCTGACCCCTGGGAAACAGGTATGTGTGGGTCCGATTGAGCTGCAGCACTGGGTACATGTATTTACATCAGAGTCAGGGTTAGGGTTAGTGTGCTGTATGTTTCATGTCACAAAAAGGTCAAGTTATGAGTATGATAACTGGAGGGTCTGAGTTTGACACCCCCTGTAAGTTCTGTGTCGCAGTTCCCATCAACTCTCCAAGGAGCAACTCCCACCTGCGTGTCGCTGTGCCACTGTTTTGTTTTCAGACTTTCTTAAGTAGGACAATTTGAATTTTGAATTCTGAATTTCTCTAATGAGGCTCATTTGCAATTCAAGAGGCATCCATTCCACCCCAAAATGAGCACCAAACCGGATTTTAAAGAGTATAAATAACAGCTCAGCCAAGAGAAGCTGTTTGCTGGCAGTACTGTAAGGTGAGTGTGGTAACCTGTGCAGGTGCTTACAGAAAAACAGGTCTGCTTTTTGTTTTTGCCTTTTTATGCCAGAGATACAGCCACTAGAGTCTGAACTCCCATTCTGATCTCACCTGTGGAAGCAGTAAACCAAACTGAGCACTTTTAGACTGGAAAGAGAAACAATGCTCTGAAACGTATTTTACAGCTCTGTAAAGATCCCTGCCATTTAATATACTACATATTAAAATACACGGCTATCTTTTAAAGTAATAAATACATTTTAAAGAGGCAAATTCAGCAAGACTCACTGTGCAAATTACACCCACCCTTCACTTACCACAGAGACAGAAGAGTTTGCTGGGAGAACAGATCAAGATCAAGCTTGGGATGATAACATCTCTTACACATTTTATATCCTTCATCATTGATTCCTGACTTCACAAACACAACTTGAATCTTTCAATCTCACCAGGAAAGTTGCGATGGCGGTTCCAATGATGTAGCCGGCGATGACATCCGACCAGTGGTTTCGGTATTCAGCCACACGGTTCAGACCAGTGAGGAATGCCATACACATGAGTCCCAGAGACAGCACCGGCTTGGCCAGACGAGTGCCCTTTGCCTGCACCGTGCACGTCACGTACATCTGCCAGAGAAGAGTGATGCAAGGGTTAAAGATCCATGTTCATTCACAGTTTGTCAAACTAGAAAGAACCTGTGTTTTAGCCTTTAGCTCGTGCTCTATCTCTCCCCTGTTTATCTTTCTTCTGCTCTTCTGTTCTTTTTCTGTCTGACAGTTAGGCTCCAGTGTCCACCACCACTACAAAATTAGTCACAGAAATCGTTTCAGTAGACAAAAACACAGATCTCTCTCTTCTCTGCTAAACTTTGCTAGCCAGCGTGGTGTCATCATAGAGACTTAGACGTGCAGTAAATCAATCCGGTTCGACCTGATTGAGAAGTTGAGAAATAGCATTTGGGAATAACTTTACAATACATTGGTGCTGATAAAATGCTGCTCATTTTAAAGTGTGGATTGCAATTAGGCATAAATCTAGAATGAAGACTTTTTCAAAATCACCTCAAAAATCCTCACAAAGATTTTAACAACCAATAATCTAGAGCAAGTTCACAGTGAAGTCCATACACTTTGGTGGTAGCATTAAAATATCCATGAACACTAACACATCAACACATGTTTTATACATTTTACTATTGTTTTTTCTTTGCTTTGCAATCACATTTCAGTGATTAACGACACACCAACAGCCACAAGGAACAGGCCAAGACACATCATACAGCAAAACAACACCAAGAAAGAACAACACCCCCAACTAAACAAAGCTCCTTATGATAACATTTAGGACAGTGTCTAACCATCTCACTGATAAAGACAGCAAAGATGGGCAAAAGTCATATGGTAACGACCAGCTGTGATGTCATAGCTGAGGTATGGATCTGCTGAGATGAGTTGTGATTTCTTTGGCTCGATGCATCCATCACAGCAACGCCATGGTGACAAGTTTTAGAGAGACAAAAAGCTCAGTGCCATCTTTAAGCCAGCAGGTTGTTTGCTGCTGTCAGGCCAACAGATGATTCAAGTGTTTATTTCCACAGAAGACACATTGCACAGGACCAGTGCAGAGGTTAGCACAGTGTCCTAACAGCAGCAAGGTCCCTGGTTGAAATCTCAGTCCTCCGGGGTTTCTGTGTGGAGTTTTTTTCTCCGGCAGCCCAGAAACAATCTCATCAGGTAACGTTGTCACTCTAAATCACCTGAAGCTGATGTGTCTGTCTTTATGTGTTAGCCCTGTGATTGGCTGCAGACCTGTCCAGGGTGAAGCCTGCCTCTCAGAGCCCAGGGACAGCTAGGAGAGCCTGAGAGGAGGAAGCAGGAAAGATGAAAAATGAAGGGAAGGGTGGATGGAGGGATGGATAGACAGTGGATGGATGGATGGATGGATGGATGGATGGATGGATGGATGGATGGATGGATGGATGGATGGATGGATGGAAAGATAATTGTGTTTAATAGATCAATGGTTGGATGGATGGATGGATGGATGGATGGATGGATGGATGGATGGATGGATGGGTGGATGGATGGGTGGATGGCTGGATGGATGGGTGGATGGGTGGGTGGATGGGTGGATGGATGGATGGATGGATGGATGGATGGATGGATGGGTGGATGGATGGATGGATGGATGGGTGGGTGGGTGGATGGATGGATGGATGGATGGATGGATGGATGGATGGATGGATGGATGGACGAATAGATGGACGATGGAAGGATGGATGGATGGAAGGATGGATAGATAGATGGATGGATGCATGGAGACACTGATGGACGGATAGATGGACGAAGGAAGGATGAATGGATGGATGGATAGATGGATGGAAGGATGGATGGATGGAAGGATGGATGGATGGATAGATGGATGGGTGGATGATGGATGGATGGATGGATGGATGGATGGATGGATGGATGGATGGATGGATGATGGATGGATGGATGGCGGCATTGATGGATGGATGGAAATCATTGAACAGTGCGGCTACATGTCACTGCACAATCCAGTTTCCAGAAGCGACAAACATCTTCAAAAGTCTTGGTACTGTATGTTCAGCCATTAGCAAAGAAAACGGGTTGTTTGAACTAGTGGTGAAATAAAAAAATGGATCAGCGATATACATGAGCCCGGTTAACAGCCCAACAGAGGATTTAATTAAATGGAGGTAGACCCCACCATTGCAGGCTCTAACAGCAGGATTATAGCACCTGTTCTGCTGTTTAAAGACAGACATCATGCAATGTGTTACCAAATAAGACAAAATGTGCAAAGACCTTTGGAAAAGTATGAAGACATGGAGCTCTACCTGGGATGCACCGATACCGATCCTGGTATCGGTGCCCCTCAGAGCTGGATCAGTATCGTGGTAAGGGGTCAATCCAAGGTGCCAATCGAGGCAAACACCTCCATGCCTTTTTTACTGGTGGTCTTAGCTCTTGGATACTTGATTTGAAAAGTTACCTCTGAAGCACTTTCTTTGCTCTGCTGCATTACTAGTCTAGGGTATAAAAGGGGTATCAAAGTTTTATATTGAATAGTAATTTCTGTACATTCTAAAGCTTTGTTTGGCTGGTAAAAATCTAAATATTTTATAGTTTAAATAAATACTAACTTCAGTAATTCCATATACTTAATTTTGCTTTTTACCCCAAACATTACCAGTCTTTTCCCACAGTAGGGCATGCAGGTTATTATTTAAAACTGGTATCAGATTAGTATTGGTAGATACCCAAAGCCCAGGTATCAGTATTGAAACAAGAAAAGTTGGATCCCTAAGCTACACAGCAAATTAAGATTTAGGAGACACAAGATTTTTCAGTGCACAGATGAGAAATGGGAGACAATCCAAGTCTCAAACCGGCGAGACTCACTGCTGACAGTTTTACAAGTTTGATTCACTTTTCTGCATCTGGGTTCTTCCAAGATGTGTGTGGTGAAATGTTGGAGTTCATCAAACAGCTGTTTGTAGAGTTATTGATTGAGCTACTGGGGCTTTCTGTGGTGCTTGTTCCTCAAAGCAGCTTTCATATTGCTGGTTTTATTTTTGAGGTCTTATACAGAAACACCACACAGATTTACTCTGTTATCCAAACGTTCCCCTTCTCTTTGTTTATCTGGTTGACTAGCTGAGAACAGCTGTTTGTATTTTCTTGTTACATAGTTTCCATTTCTTATGCTGAATTTTTTTTTCTTGATCTGCTCTCAGTCACACCGTTACTGCTCACCAGGAGGTTCCCCTGAATTATGACGTAATCTGCACCTGCGGCACTTTAATGGTGTAATTCATTAACTGGCCGATTATTTGCATGCATGCAGCTAATGCTTTGGCCAAACAGACTGTTTCATAACCGGGATAGGTATGTAAGACTTGTGGTCCCATTTGTTAAATGACAGGTCCAAACATCATCCTTTTCGATCAGCTGTATTTCCTCTCTTCTCATTGACACCATGAGCACAATAACCAAACCATAACCAGTAAATCTGAGGCTAAACTTTTGACTCTTACCATGGCATATCAAAATACAATGATCCAAATAATTGTTGTGAGATCAGTCAAACAATTGTTGCTGTAAAACATCAGTGTGTTTCTTAAGCGCTGTAGTTGAAAACCTGCTCACACTTTGCTCTTTTCAGAGGGAGATCACACATGTATATGATAAAGGGAGCTATCACCAAACCCTGCAGCTCCCCTCAGCTCTCCTGAGCTTTCTCAACCTTTTTCAGATTACTGCTTTAATGTTCGCAGCCCGAACACTCTCCTCTCATCAGGCTCACCCTCAGCTGCAGCAGGAGCAGAGCTGAAAGGCTGAACGAGTCCTCTCATCCATCTCATCATCAGCAGCAGCGTGGTTTAACACACACGTTAATATCGTGCGTGCATACAGCTGTTTATGAAAAGGTCAGGTTTGGGAAAACTGTGAGTCTGATTCACCTCATACTCTCAGTGGGAATGTGTTCCTGACAGGGAGACGCTGAAAGTGTTGTTAACTTCTGTGTGACTTTGAGAAGTGCTGTGTCCTAGTAACTAGAAACAGCTCCATGTGCATCGGTGTAAAGCTGTGACTGTACGTCGATATGAAGTACTGAGTTAAATTCCTCAGAGAATCTTTTTTTTATCCTCACTGTTATAAAAAAAATGGGGTGGAACTACCAGAAAATTACAGACAAGTGGCACACAAGCAGAAAGTTAACCACAGAGAGGAGGAGCTAAATAAGTTTGATCAGAGGAGAAAAAAGAAGATAAAACAGAAAAAAAAGTGTGTGTTAGAGTATGTTTGGTCCACATAAGTCAAAAATACTTAACACTGAATCTATCTGCTAAACATTTGCAGAAAACATGAATAATTTCATGCCTCTGTTTGGGAAACTCAAAGCACTCACATGGTGAGAGGCCTCGTCTGCTTTAATAATGCAGGAAACTCGACATAAACACAAGTCAAACCATCATCATCTCTTTGAGCCTCCAGTTACCAAACCTGATCCTGGATCTCAGGATTCACACCTGGATTCTGTCAGAGGACTTCACGTGAAGCTTGTAAACCCATGCAAGGACATGTAAAACCCAGAGAGTGGAGAGGAGAGCTCTGCCTGCAGCATGACTCCCCCCTCATCCCTCCATCCCTCCCCTCTCCTTCTCCTCTCCACACCATCTGTGCTTCAGATGAACTGCAGTAAATAATACATTGTTTCATAAGATCCAACCAAATATCACCACAGCACAGCCTTAAAACACACAACTGTTCATCAGTGTCACTGATTTTAAGTTCATCAAAGATCAAATCAATCAAATGTTTCTCTAACAAATCAAAAGCACTTCACTGCTTTAATGACACTGGCACCTTGTTGTAAATGCACATGATGTAAGCTAAATACTACTGTGTTTACGTCCGACAAGCCTTTGCAATGAGCCCAAAACGCCATCTGATTCACAAAGGGTTAGGTGTGCTGTTTGCAAACGTTTAGATGAATGCAACATTTAGAGCATAATACGCTCCTTTCTGTGCAACTGAGCCTCAGTGATAATAACACCTAATCGAATCAAAAGACCATTGTCACTTAACAAGCATTTTTACTTTCTGGTGACAGTCTGTGGTATTTGTGCTGGTATTCATTAGTCACAATAAAATCTGCACCTCTGGATTCCTAAAACTTAAAGGATAAGTTCGGTTCATACAGCTTTTACATCTTTTATAGAATGAAGTAGAACAAAATACTCACCCAGAAGGCTTTCCTGATCCAAGCAGTGCTTCGGGAGATATTTAGATCCATAATCGTGCAGCGGACGTCCCTACAATGGGATCCATCGGGGCATAGACAGCGCTGCTCCTGAAACTGCATTAATCGTCCAAAAACTCGTGTTTTTCACCAATATTCCATCATGGTCCGCTCCGGGTTAGTCCTCTGCTGCAGTCTGTGTCACTCCAGACAGCGCTGTGTGGCTGTAATGACCTCTGAACTGACAAAGACTTTGTTTAAGATTGCCCCTCAAAGAAAGGAGGGAGTGGAGTCAGCTCTCCAGAGAGTACTGTGCATGTGCGGAGGGGCAAAAGTAAACAAAGTCTTCGTCAGTTCAGAGGTCATTACAGCCACACAGCGCTGTCTGGAGTGACACAGACTGCAGCAGAGGACTAACCCGGAGTGTACCATCATGGAATATTGATGAAAAACACAAGTTTTTGGACGATTAATGCAGCTTTAGGAGCGGCGCTGTCTATGCCCCGATGGATCCCATCATACGGACGTCCGCTGCACGATTATGGATCTAAATATCTCCCGAAGCACTGCTTGGATCAGGAAAGCCTTCTGGGTGAGTATTTTGTTCTACTTCATTCTATTAACAATGTAAAAGCTGTATAAACCAAACTTATCCTTTAACCTCTGTACAAAAAGTCTCATGATACAAAGTTAAACCAGTGTAGGTTTAACTCCACACATGCAGGCTGGTTAGCGCCTCACTTGTAATGATGGCCCAATAAAATATAATAAAACCATATTTGTGATAACTGACCCAAAAGTGACAAGTTGTTACATTTCAAGCTGAGCCTTTTGTTACATTTTTTTTCTCTTTTTTTTGTTACATTTTGACTTGTTAAACTAATTAATTATTTGTTGTGTAATTAATTAATTAATTAATCAATTTTTGTGCAATCAATTAATTAATTAAACCCTTTTGATACAATTTTGGTTGTGGCATTACAATTCTTTGTTACATTTTGGGTTGCTGTAACATGTCTGATAACATTTTGGCTTGTTACCATAGACTGTATAAAACAAGGGCGTGGTCTCCACAACGTCACCCGCCTGTTCATGAAACCATGAAATGAAGCAAATTTGGGGACACCGGCTTTGAGCTTCCTTTCAAACAGCAACCTGTCAGTTATGTGAGTATCTCCGATTGGACAATCAAACAACAACAAAAAATCACTCACTGTACAGTGTGTGCCAATAGAGAAATTAGTTTTTCAGAACTAACCTAATTTTACCCAGGCTGTAAATATATTTTTAATGCTTAGAAGCTCATTTTTGTGGCTGGGTGACTTCCATTTTCTCTGCAGCCAACCTCAAGCGAATTCTCAATGAACAACAATTTTAGCACTTCCACATAGGCTTCATTTTGTTACTGAATGTTGCCCCTTGGTTGTAACAGTTTGGGTTACTTTTACAGTTTTTTGTAACACTTTGGGTTGTTGTTTCATTTTTCTGATACATTTTGGTAGTTTCATTTGGGCTTGGTGTTATATTTTTTCTTTTGTGTTACATTGTGGATTTATTTTTCCATTTTTTTGTTACTCTTTTGGCTGGTATTACATTTTATAGTTACATTTTCCTTTGTTGATACATTTTGTTTTGTTACATTTGGGGTTGTCGGTTCATTGTGTAACTCTTTTGGTTGTTAAATTTTGGGTGTTATCACAATATTTTTTGTTACATTTTGGGTCGTTGTTATATAATGGGCCCTAACAAAGCTGCACTGTCACAACTTTTTTTTTCTGTACCTAAACAGATTTGTTATTGTTGCTTGGAAATAACTTGTTATAAAAAATGATCTTTATCACATCAACCACAAGTTAACACATATAGAAGAGTGTTTATAAAAAGTATCTCCTTCCCATCCAGCTCATCAGTGGGTATAATTCAGCTCTGCCAGGATGAGAGCGCACGACACAGCTCTGTTCAGCCAAGGGGAGATCCTAGCAGCTCATGTGAGTCACAGACATCCCCATACCGCAGAAAACTGCACAGAGATGCAAAGCTGCGTGGGTGTTTTTGTGCCTGAACATCATTATGTGCTTTGAGAGTTAGACTTTGTGACGGAGCCACAGGAGCAGATAGTGGGGGCAAATCGTTTGAAGTTCTTTGTGCTGTTGGCATCTGAAAGCAATTCTTTGCTAATCCCTCCCTGATAAGTTTAACTGCCCTTGTGTCCAAGTTGCTCATGTTTTAAATTCTCTGATGAATCATCTGATGTTATCACATACAAAGCCCCTGGTACTGTTTGGATGAAAAGCAGCTTTCAGCTCTGCAGGTGATCATCACAGAATAATCTTACACACTTCCTCACAGAATCAATCATACAATCAATTTACAAAACACATCACAGAGATGGTGTTCTATAAGATGTGCACTTAGTAAAATAATTATCCTGGAAACCAAGGATAGAAAGCACACTATGCTTGTATCAAAGATCTTAATCCAGATAACTTCTGATAAATAAATCTGAGTGAAGTACATTCAGTGCAAGGTAAAATATGTCTGGGTAATTACTCTCCACGTCAAAGCAGCTTCTTAAAGAACAACCAAGTGATCCGTGCACAGAGCTCAGCGATCGTTTCTCTTTTTTGTTCATAAAAACAACCTTGAAGAAGAGGAAGGGAATAGGGACAAATGGAGAGAAAGAGACAAATATAACCCAGAAGAAACATTTCTATGTTTGGCTCGAGCCACTAATCTGTAGTGTTGAGGCAGCAGACAGCCTCCAAGGGCCTAATTGTATTTTCATTAGAGTGCGCAATCTCCTCCAGGGAGAGATCAAATGTTTCCATTCCTCTCCCTGCAATTCATTTATTTTTCATCTCTCTGGTTATTCAGGACTTAAATATCAGGGTTTTTCTCTAGCAGGGAAATTTCTGCAGTGCACAGTGTTTGAGGAGATCTTTCTGTAAGGTTTTTTGTAATGCCAAAGGTCCTTTCCATTTATAAATGAATGACTTCGTCTTTTCTCTAATCAGTTATTAACATGTCCATCCCAATGGACGTTTGTTGTATGACAGTCCCATGACACGTGGCCTATTGTGGTTCAGCATGCTGTCTTTTTACTTCTCTGTGCTTAACAAAGCCCATTTAACAGAAAAAAATCTTTATTTATTCTGAAGATAACACAGGGACATTATTGCCATTACCCAGTTGGCAGTGTGTGTGAAAGCGGTGAGCCCCAACCTGCCCAGTCCTACTTTGGTTAGCTCTTGGAATTAGTCGGCTGCTTAGCTCCATCATGGATGCTCCAGATGCTGAGCACAGTGATAGTTTCTCTCTAAGTGTCCTTGAGAATTCCTCATCCAACCACTTCCAATTAGACCCATGTTTTTTTTTTTTTTTTTAATATCTGAGACAGTCATTCACACATAAATGTTGATATAACAACAAGAAATCTGTATTACACAGATAAGACTGCTCGAGAGCCCCCTTTTTTTAATGTCTGACACCAAATGAGCAGGAATTTATTGTAAGGGATGAAAACCCAAGAATGTGTCTTTTTTATTGGTCAGGATAAAGTTTGAACAAGATTTAGTGATGTTGTCAAATAAAAGTCTGCAGCAGAAGGAGCTAAATGTGCTGTTGCTGTGAGAACAGCACAGTGTAACCTTGTGGATGTTGGGAGCCCAGTGTCCCAGACATACTTAACGTAAGAGCTCATCAGTTTGTGCTGATAGAACAATGGCAGCTCAAGAAAAGCAACACATGTCAAACCCAATGGAAATTTAGTAATTAAGTAAATGTATTTAGTAAAGGACCTTTCATAGAAGAAAGTATAGAATATAAAATAAGATCATAGCAGCACAAAAAAACATTAAAAATGTTGTCAAACAGCAAAAGAATCAAACATCCTCGCCCCTCTTCCATTTCTACAAGAAAACAAACAAATAAAAGACAAATAGAGACACAGGCTCTTGTAGGTCCTTGCAGGTGCTGAAATAGTAGAACTGTAGAAGGTGAAAATAATTAAAGTTGCAGTGGACAGTGAGATGTACTCTTCCTTGGCTCTGATGTAATACAGCTCACACTACCCAGCAGGTAAACACTGAGGTAACAAACCAGCCAAGGATCAACAGTAAACACACAAATCTTTATTTCTTCATTTCTCTTGTATGTCAGCACCACATGTGTACAGAGACTGTCATGGAAAGCACCCATCAGTGTTAACTCAACAGATGCACACACTACAGACACACCATTTATGCTAATCATTAAATACAGACACAGACAAATATATACATATTTGTATATATTTATATATTTTCTAAAATTAAAAGTTAAATGTTTTATTGTGTTCAGCCTAATTCTCTGTAAAATGATAAGAGACTCTCACCTGATTGCCTCTGTCTCTCTCTTCCTCTGTGAAGACTATGCAGGAAAAGAGATATTATCATGTTAATATCTATAAATTATTGATATTGATCTATAATATTTCCTGCAAGTGACTATTCTCACATCAGGTCAGACTTTTTAATAATGTGCTCCTGCACAGAGATTCCATCTTTCAAGTTTCTGTATGTGACCAAATAATATTACAGGGATATTTTTAAATCTGAGCAGACGTGCAGTGGCTCACAAATTTGTCCTGGGTTTGAATATTTTGCCAGAGATCTGAATCAATGAAAAGTAATTTTTAGACACATATCTAGAAAAAGCATAACATATCACATATATTGCATAACATTGGGGTAGGAATATTGCACAAGCACATACTGTGATAACAATATTGAAACCATATATTGTGTAGCCCTAGTGACTGCTCTATATGGAGCTCAGGCACGGTACACTTCTTGCACAAGCACAAGCATATTGCTGTGACTTCTGACCACTATGAATCCCCGTCCTGCATAAGCCATTAACTCATGGGTGTTGCAGGGCTTTGTCGGATCAGAATGACTTAACATAAGCCCAGAAGTCTCTGAAGTTGTAGCCATGTTCTCTGTTTCCCATTGTGCAGACTCTAATGTGACCATGCTTGTTGTAAACGGGCGCTTCATTAGCCTGGTTTCCACCAGGCAGTCTGGTTTAGATCAGTACGGTTTGGCTTGGTTAAGCCTGGTCCTGTTTGCATTTCCACAGCCAACCGTAACCCCTTGTGGTAGGCAGCGTGTAAGCCAGATGCTGATAGCCACAACAGTTATGTAATTGCATGACGCCATAGCAGCGCAACACAGTGTTTGCTGCTAATTAATCTAACAAAGAAGAAAAACAAGATACAATAAACAAAGAGAAACAATGGAAGACATCTAGTAATTCGTCTTCTTTGCGATTGGCATGTGGTGCTTTGTTAAAAAGAACAATCAAGCTTTGTTTCAGAGAAGACTGTGTGAAATACAACAGCCGCTTTGCACAGGAAGTGATGATTCTTTCCACCAATCAATGGTCTGCAGTGTTGTAGCTCCACCTTCCGAGATCAGATCGGTTTAGTCTGGCACCCATACGGAAGGGTCCCAAAAAGTGGGATTACTTGTTGTGGTTATCTGAGGATCTGTCTCAGGATTAGTCAGTGGAAATGCCGTAAAATGCTGCCTTGACTTGGTAGGAACAGAGTCTTCAGTGATGTAGGTGGGCCATGGGTGTGTTGTATTACCACATGATGACGTATGTACAAGATGTGCCAAAGTCCAGTACAAAATAGAGTAATGTGACTGTGATCTGTGCCTGTCAGTGGAGGAGTGGTGCTGCAGGGGGGGCAGTGGTGCTTAAGTATGGCACAGTTCAGATGGCCAGTGTGACCGCGCTCTTAGCGACCCTTATAGTTCATTAACAAATGTCATTACAATACTTTCTTTGATTGATGGAGTTGATTTGTAGTCCAGCTTCAAACGTAACAACAACTTACGTCTCGCCATCCATCCACTGGATGCAACTTCAAGCTGAACCAGAGTAGTTTGTTAATGATCCTCTGCAGTGATTGGCTGAATATTAACACACAAACACACCAGCTGACACACAGACAAGTCTCTGCATTATTTTCCAGTGTGTGAGTTCAAGAAGCTGAGCTCTGATATGGACGTACTACACACTGAAGGTTTGCTTTCTGCAGCCATGAGGGGCATTACATCACGCTCCACAACGTATCATGTCCCTGCTCTGTAGTTATGATTCATGGATTACTATAATATATGGGCTCTGTGTGTGTGTGTGTGTGTGTGTGTGTGTGTGTGTGTGTGTGTGTGTGTGTGTGTGTGTGTGTGTGTGTGTGTGTGTGTGAATGTCCTTATCCAGTTCAAGGAGACTTCTCCCTGTGAGTCTTTGTAGCTCGTATACGCCGTCACATCAATGAATCACAACCATTAAATACATAGATGAACAAAAAGAGCCCTCTAGTTGACCCCTGGACACACACACACACACACACACACACACACACACACACACACACACACACACACACACACACACACACACACAGAGTAGCCAGTATAAGTAGCACTCATTAATGTCTTCCTGTTGGACCTTGCCTGACCTTCGACTCCTCAGACCGACCTGATATGTCTCTGCAGCGATTCCACGCAGGGTTCAGGCTCTAACCTATATTTCCATTTAATGTCTCACATTAGCAGCTGCTGGCACAGACGCTATATCACTGGCTTGTCAGCTAAACGGAGAGTGGGACATGAAAAATCCACATGGGGAGACGAGTTAGAGCTGCTCGTCCTCAGCGCGACGCTGCTTCAGACATCAATCTCTCCGTCATGCCAAGATCAAATGGTGTTGTATAACTGAGGGCGAGCTGCTCAGACAGACGGACAGACAGGACGCCTGAGCTCTGGAGCCAGCACAGGCTGCTTCTGGGATATATCAGCTTGATTTAAAGGGGGATTTCAAAGAGGTATTTGTCTCTGGGGGCTCTTCAGATTAGAGTTATGACTGAGATCTCTCCTGGTTCAGCCGGTGTATCATCCCTGTGGTTCAAATGCTATCAGGTCCAGTTGCTGAGGTCAAGATCTGAAGCGCCTGATGGAATTTATGCTCTCTGATATTAATTTTCTTGTAGCACTTTGTTTGCTGTTTGGGAAAGGAACCATAAAACCAGCTGAGGCATAGTGACTTACAGACCAATTTACTCCTTGTAAACTGTTATGGCTGTGCGTACGTTTTGAGAACAGAAGTGCTGAGGAGAACAGTGGTATGAGGGTGTTATCCACCAAAAAACACATTTTTTACCTGAATAACACCAATTTTATGGATGGATAACAACTCACAGGTTAATGAGGAATCAGTGAGTGGATGGAAAACATCAAGTGGACAGTCACTCAGTGGGTGAATCCAGCCCAGAGAAGAGTTTAAACATACAAGTCGCGTGATGCTTATGACTACATTATCTGCTGGCACACACTAGACTGACATATGAAGACATGAACTTTTGTCAATAAACCAGAGACCTTCCCAAACCAAAAAACAGGACACTGACAGCTGAAACCTGGGTTATAATAAAGGAGCCAGAAAACTACGTCCAGATAAAAAGCTGCTCCACATATGACAGAATATTAATGGTTTGTATTTAAAAATATTAATAAGACTGCTTCATTTACTTTGTACAAACAATCTGGTAGTTAAATTTATTTCTTTACGTTCAAACCTGGTTAACTGAAGACAAATTTAATAACATCCACAGACGGTCTTAGTGTTTTGATGTAAAGTGTGACTATAAACTGTCAGCTGACCATGATTGGCATGTTTAGTTGAGAGTCACCAGTTAGCATGGTCGCTCTTTGCTCCAAAACACTGGTAGCTCTATAATCATTCGCACTCTGTAGAAGTTGATTTCACAGTGTAGAATCATTTCTGAAAACTGACCACAGTACAAGACAACATTTTTATGCTGCTTACAGCTTTAACTTAGGGGCCGTTTACACGACAACGGTTTTAGGGTGAAACACAAAAGGTTTTGTTGCGTTTCAGCCGACCTAAAACGCAAATTTTTGAAAACAGCCTCCAGAGTGGGATTTCTCTGAAACGCTGCTGACACTGTTGCAGTGTAAACAGTAAGCTTGCATTTTTAGTGGAAACGCTGGCGTCCCACTCCGCTCCACGCGAGCACATACAACAGAGCAACAGTACCGTTGTCATGATCGTTGCTAACTACCGTGTTGTGCTTGTGCTGCGTAATCTACTGAATCTGCTGACTGTCTTTAGACAAAATGAGCATCTGTTGCTCCACTTCTGCTCTTAGTATTCGCAAATACACCAGATGACCGGCTCAACTCGACTTCAGTGGAGATTTACCAAAAGCGGCTTCTGGACAAGACAGTTATAGCACCACCTACAGGCCTGGCATGCTTACTACAGTGTTTTCAGTCCCTTGGTGTTTCCGCGTAAACACAGATTTTTTTTCACTGTGTTTTCACTGCGTTTTAGCATTTTCAGATGAAACGTCGTGTTAACAGGGCCTTGGTGTTTAAAGGGGCTGTGAGGAGTTTGAAAGTGGTCTTGGTAGATGAGCTCTGGCAGGACATAACCAGGATTCACCAGGGTTTACATTACACATCCCAGCACCCCACTGTAAGTGGTGTTACATTTGGACAGCTACTGACTTACTGTATGAACTGACAGTTAGCTTGTTGTCACATTAGCCAACGGTTTGGTCGTAGCACTGGGCTGCTAGTTGTGCTACATTTAGCTGGCTACTGACATACCGTACAAAATTACAACATTTGCTTGTTGTGATGTTTCAAACAACAGCACTACATAACTGTACTGATAAGTTCTTTACCTCGCTGTGTTGTATCTGGGAAAAATTTGCCTTGAACAAAGAAAATTAGCTCCAAAACAAACACTCGCCTGTTAAAAAGGCACATTTTTATAACGGAGTGTGTGAGACTCCGAGACAGAAGCTGGTGAGGTAGTCCAATTAAAACAGATCCTCCTCACAGCATCTTTAAAGAACATTAACTTATCTCAATAAAGGGAGCTAAATGCAGCTTCTGTTGCTAAAATGCACACATATATTTGTTAAAATCGGCTAAAACATGGTCTTCACAATGACATTTAGATAACATACACTTTGAGTGATGAGCAATCAAAGATGAAATGATGAAAAAGTCCATCTTTAATCAGGGAATATTTTAAAGGCAGGTAGTCAGTGAGAAGTCAGGTTGAGAAGTCAGTGAAACGTTTTGAATAAAACACCACAGGGGCAAAAATGTCACATTTTGTTAATCTGAATGTCACATTTCTGTTATTCAGTCAGGTAAATGGAGTCATTACCAACTCTTTTTAATAAACCCTTAGGCTCAGCTGATGCTGGATGTCGCTGCTGTAATGACCACAACAATGACGATTTGGAAAGGAGTAATGATTGTCTCAGCAGAGCTTCAGGGTTTATGTGTGTGTCTGTGTGTGTCTGTGTGTGTCTGTGTGTCTGTGTGTGTGTGTGTGTGTGGTCCTGTTTTTTGTCAATTAGTGTTGGTGTGCAAACTGCATGTATGTCCTCAGCGCTGAGCTGCACACACCGCGGCTTTTGCTAAATGACCTAGATAACAGAGGCAATCTGCTCCCCCCATCATGTAGGGAGTCACTGAGGGTTCAAGCCCGAACATTCATCGCTTATGGGCACTGGGGCAGACAGCGGCTCTCTGACACAGTAAATCAAGCAATCTTACCATCAGCAAAACTCCAGACTGCTCAAAGGATAAATCCACAGTGAATCATTCAGAGCAGGAATCTGCTGCTGTTCTGGTTTCTGTGCTGTCAAACTTCCCAGCCTGACCCCTGACCTGTGCTGTCTGAGGTAATGAATGAATGAACGGACCAACTAATTAATAGATGGACAGTTGCTGCAGAGTTGCGTGTTTGATGGGTCTTGTGCCCACTATCATACATGGCAAAGGATGCAGGGTCAAACAATTTCATACTTAAAGAGGAGGTATCATGTTTTTTTTCATTCTTAGTTCTGTCCCTCTGGAGCCCCTGTATCGTTGCATGATTTATGGCTTAATAAAATCCGTATTAAGTCTCCCTGACCAAAAGAGGCCCCTGTGTTCAGCTTCTGTTAGAAGTCCCAGTATCCAGGTATAAACAGTGGGGTGACCGTTACTTTGCTGTTGCTGCTCCAAGCTTTTGGAACCATCAGACCCAACCGGCCTTTTTAAGTCTAAGCTGAAGACTAACTTCTGTAAAATGATTTGTAACTCTGACCAGGACTGCCCTTTTTTATGTACACACTTTGTTTTGTTCTGTTTTATCTTTTCTGAAAGGCTTTTGGAAACCCTTATTTTAACTGCTGACTAAAATGTTTTGTCTTAGCTGCTGTCCCTTTAAGGCTCCCCACTCCAAAAACCCCCCTTCACTCTGACTGGCCAGCCCCATGGAGGCCTGTCAGGGGAGGAGCTACGGGCAGTGTTTCAGTTCTAGCCCCTCCATGCTGTCTCATGAAGACCTCATTCTATTTTTTCAGAATAGAGTGTTTTGATCAGTTTACGGACAGATTCAGGAATTCCTACAACCATTTGAAAATGTAGAGGTTTGAGAATCTGCACAGGTTTAGGCTGAGCATCCAGCTTTGTTGCTTTATATCTGTGGTTAAAATATGGGGAAGTAAAATACCCCCTCTTTAATGCTTGTGTTGGTCTTGTCCTCCTCACTCACATACTTTGCTAACATCATCAAACTTGGCAATTACCAAAAAAATAAAACAGAAATACTAATCCCCCCTAGCTGTATTTTACCACACACCTCTACAACTCTATCGTTTCATTCAGCAGACGCTTTTTTCCCAAAGTGTTTCAAGTTATTTGGCTACAGGTGTTGCCATCATGTGCAAGAACAAGTGCAGTTTTATTTATTTATTTATTTATTTTTGATAATAATACATTTTTAAAAAGAAAGAAGAAAAAGAAGAAGAAAAAGAGGAAGAAAAATATCCCTTGCATGTGTTTTGGTTTGCACTGGATGTGCACGTGTGGAAAGAGAATTATACAATATTTTGGCACTTCTAGCCTGCCAGGCTTCATTGTGAGTTTGGCTAACAAAGAAATTAAAGTGTGACCTATTTACAGCTACGTTCAACGCTCCTTCTACCATGAAACTAGTCACAGAGAATCATTTGATTTGCTTGTTTGCACAGGAAGTAGGAGAAGTCAGGTAAGGAGGAGTCTTATTTTCCTGAACTGTGCTTATTTTCGTCATCAGTATATTCTATGTGATTCAAGGTGATTCCTCACATTGAGACAGTGTGCAGACAGGTAAAGCACAGCACTCTTCATCACCTCCGCCCCAGTCCTTCTCTCTGTTAGGAGACAGCCACCCCTTCCAATTAAAATCCAGGCAGCATCCTTTTGTCAGTCTCTCCCTAACTTTGATCTGTAACTGGGCCTTACATAAGACAGTCAAGTAAGAAATTAATCCCGAGTTCAATGCAATGATCTTAACAGAAATCAAAGAGATTAGAAGTGTGTCCCACTCTGAGGCGTTTTGTTGCAACAGCTCAGAGCTCAGATAACAATAAAAGAGAGGATGGTGGAATAAAGCAAGCAGGTCCATCTTATCTGTCTGATCTGTCCATGAGCACTGGATCCAAATCACTCCATTAGACCGTTACTTCAAAGCCTTTCACTCTTCACTGTTGTAATGGAATAATACTTAGACTATATCCATTGTTATTAAACTATACAGCAAACTTCACGGATACATCCAGTTTGATCAGATCTCAATAAGAGCTGAGGTTAAAAAAACAGGCTTCAATTCAATGTGAATATTAAAGAGGAGAGATCAAAAAACAAAACTTCACAAATGTTTCAAAGAGAAAATTCTGCTACATTCCTCAGTCTGAGTGCAGAATCTAAATGACACAGTAAATCCAGTGTATTCTGCTGCACATATTTGTCCACAGTCACGCTCCCACTTCTGTGCTCGAGGATCTTTTCCATCACATGCACAGAGCTGGATTTATCCACTAACTTCCTGTTTCTACAGGCAGCTTTGACAAAAGTGACAACATCCTGTGTTTGTCTCCTTTGTTTTGTTTGTGAGGACTTATTTCAACTGGTTTAAAATGAAAATTCACTGTGTGGATTCTATGTGACTGTGATTCTCGGGTCTGTTGTGTCCTGTTGCTGCAGGAGGACATGTTTTTTGGGGGTTTTTTTTAAACGCTTTCAGTCGTCAGGATAACATTTATGTGCACAGATGGCACAAAGAAATAGAGGGGATACAAACCTTCAGATTTAGGGTCAGTCCCAACTGTCACTTTTTCCCTTACCCTTCGTCTGACCCCTTCATCTGTCCCTTCCCCTTGGCCCTCTGTTTTGAAGGCCAAGCCACTCGATTCCCACTACATCATCACCCCTAGACTCTTGCTAGCTGTTGCAGACTGAGCGACTGTTTATTCACCTCCAAAGCGAACACATTTTTACCAAGTGATGATAAACTGATGTCAGATTAGGGTGACACATTCACAGCAAACAGACTTCACTATGATGTACTGCATCACATGAGTGATGGGACAGCTAAGCTATGAAAGCTAACGTTAAGCTGACGTTACAGTATTCAAAAGCCATATTATGTAGCTTCTGAATACTGTCACGTTAGCTAAACGTTAGCTTATGTAGCTAATGTAGCTCCTGAATGCAGCTTATCTGTCTAATCATTCATGAAATGTAGTTCACTGTAGTGAAGTCTGTTTGCTGTGAATCTGTCACACTGTCCTGACATCAGTGTAGCTATTATTAGCTGTCGCTGTAGCTATAGCAGCGTTAGCTAGGTCGTTATAACAAGCAATTACAAAATACAACCAACATTTCAAAACATGGGTACTATTAACGCGGAGTAACAAAGATTGGAGGTCTAAAAATAAAATATGAATA